>NC_139028.1:102449562-102763162 GCF_964662115.1 Mustela nivalis
GCACAAGTCCTCAGAGTCCCCGGAGCGGACGCACTATGGCGCACATCCGAGGCCTGTGGGCAGCGGGCTGCCTGGCCCTCGCTGTCCTGTTGAGCCTGGTGCGCAGCCAGCATGGTAAGGGGGCTTGGAGGCTGGGACCGGCTGGCAGGCTGGGATGCGGGCGCATGGGCCGGGGTCTGCTGGCTTGACTGAGAACAACAGGGCCAAGGCCCAGGTGGGTTTCAGCCTATAATACACGACATCGGGAAGGAGTCGGGTGCTCAGGTCTGGATGGACCGGGGCTTCTTCTCTCCTGACATATGGGGAGCGGAGCGGGCTCTCTAGGGAATGGGGGGGAGCTAGGGGGCTACTGTGGGCAGCCGTTTGGGCCCCGCCACCATCCCAGGCAGCTCCGTTAGGAAGCCAGGAGGGCAGGCTAGGCGGGCTTTGTGCCCCCACAGTGGCCACGACTGCCTGGCTTCTGGAGGCCACTGTCCCATGCCCTCCTACTGCAGTGTTCCTGGCCCCTCAGCAAGCATTGTCGCTGCTCCGGCGGGTCCCACGCGCCAACAGTGGCTTCCTGGAGGAGTTGCGCAAGGGGAACCTGGAGCGAGAGTGTGTGGAGGAGCAGTGCAGCCACGAGGAGGCTTTTGAGGCCCTGGAGTCTGTCACCATCACGGTGAGGGGCGGGCTCTGCAGCGCCGGGTCAGGTCGAGGTGGGGGTGGTGGGTGATTTCCCTCCAGGTGGGCCCTCTCTAGGACCACAGAAGGGCAGGGGAGTCCCAGCTCTTCAGCTGTTGGTGACAATGTCCCCTTGGGCCTCATTTCACTGGGCTGCCAAGATGAGTGACCTCAGCCAGTCTTCTTTTTTTTTTTAAGATTTTATTTATTTGACAGAGAGAAAGATAGCCAGAGAGGGAACCAAGCAGAGGGAGCAGGAGAGGGAGAAGCAGGCTCCCCACTGAGCAGGGAGCCCGATGCGGGGCTCAACCCCAGGACCCCGGGATCATGACCTGAGCTGAAGGCAGATGCTTAACAACTGAGCCACCCAGGTGTCCTCTCAGCCGTTCTTGAAGGTCCTGACCCCTGGGCTGTGTCAAGGTCCGGCAGCCTAGTGAGGCTCCAGGCCATCGGGGGCCCCTCTGTCTTCTGATATCTGTCGGCACTGAGGTTTCCGGAGGCCCCGGCCCGCATGGCCGCTCAGCTTCAGCCCTGCTGCTACTGTGGGGTGTGGGACTCCGGCGAGACCTCAGGGTGCCGGGAGCTCTGTGCGGCCTTTCCCTTCCTCAGGGCTCTGCCTGGGCGCCCCCGCACCCCCTTCTCCGGCCTAGCCCATCTGTGGGAACATTTTGATCTTGGTTGGCAGGGGGGCTCCCCTCTCCTCAAACCCTCCTCTCCCCAGTGGGCTTGGGCTTCTGGAAACAAAAGTAAGAAACTACCACAAACCTCCCCAGACCTCCTGCATGACCAGGGTAAGGGAAAGAGGAAGGTATGAGGAGAAGAGATAAAGTCTACTGAAAAAATGAAACGAAACAGGACATGCCACAGCCTCATACCAGCTCTTCTTTTTCAGGAGGTGTTCTGGAGCAAGTACATAGGTGAGTGCTCCTGGAAGGGGTTCCTGGGCACCCCAGTGAGAGAATGTTCTACTCTGGAGAATCTTCTGGTCCATCTAGGGATCCATTTCTCCACCCATGCCCCTTTCGCCCCTCCCCCCTCCCTCGGTTCCTTCCATCCTCTCTCTACCTCTCTGTCTCCGCCCATCCTTGACTTCGATCCCTCCTGTCCCTACCCCAATCTCAAAAGTGTTTCTGGGTCTTTTTCAGCTTGTGAGTCGGTGAGGAAACCTCGAGAAAAGCTCATTGAATGTCTGGATGGTGAGGAGCCAAGGCGGGGGGTGGGGGCCCGGGTGGGAGCCGGCAGCCTGGGAGAAGAACCCAGTGGGGTGGGCCAGGAAGTGCGGCCCAGTGCCTGACCTTGACGTACGGTTTCTGAAGTCAAGGACAAATCTTTGCATCGGGCTCTGTGCCTGGCAGTGAGGAAGAGGATTCCTGATGGAGGAACAAATGCATGAATGGATGAGGAAGTCATTCTCATGCGAGCCCCTGCCAGTCTGTCCTCCCCACCTCCAGGGAAGAGCCCTGATGAGGTCACATTCATTCTCCAGAACCTTGTGTGACTCCCCATTGCCTCCAGAATAAAGCACAAGCTTCTGGGCCTGGCAAACTTGGCAGGTTCTGGTCTTAACCTTCCCTTCTGGCCTTATCTTCCGTTGCACCAACCATGGGCCCAGACCTCCAGCTCCGCTGACCTCAAGCACTTCTCTGAACAGGCCGGGACGCATCTACCTCCTGGCCTTTGCTTTCATTGTCACCTTCCCCTGGAGCAGCTATCACCATTTCCTGCAAACTTCCCTGTCCTTTAAGGTCTAGCTCAAACGCCACCACCTTGCTGAACCTGCCAGGGGTCTCCCCCCTCCTCCCCAGTCTTCTGACTACCACTTTAATATAACACTAGACCCCAGCTCTTGATAACTCTTTAGCCACCGGCCGTGCTTTAATTTGTTAAATAACCTCTCCAACAGACATTTTACTCAGCCCTTGCTATGTACCAGGCACTATGTGTCAGGTGCTGGGCATTTTAAGAGAATGAAGGAGCTCCCCCATCTCATAAGGAAACAAAAATGCAAAGTAGCCACTGTGATCGCTGGAAAAGCTGTGTTGCAAAGGCCCTGACCTGAGGAGCTCTGGTGACAAGACAGGCAGACCAGGGTCGGATTAGAAGGACCTTCTTTGCTTTGTCATCCCACTGGCCACGAGGAGCCACGACTCTAAGCTTCATGAGGGCAGGGAGCTACCTTGACTCTGTTTATTCATTGCTATGTCCTTAGTGCCTGGCCCCCGGTTGTCACGTGGACGGTGGGCATCAGTGAGCTTTAGTGAGCGCTGTGAGGTAGACTGGTGGACGGCCGGGTGCAGAGGTGGTAGCTGAGGCTCCGCGGGTTGAGGGTCACGGAGCAGAGGCAGCCTGGCGGAGGCGGACAGACAGGGCTCTGCTAAGTGAGAGAGGGGACAGAGCCGCAGGGCGAGAGACCGAGGCTGGGATCTCTGCAGGCAGCTGTGCGGAAGGTCTGGGTATGAACTACCGGGGGAACGTGAGCGTCACCCGCTCAGGCATCGAGTGTCAGCTCTGGAGGAGTCGCTACCCACATAAGCCTGAGTGAGTGACAGGCCGGCCCGATGGCCAGGGAGGGGCAGAGAGTGTGTGGCTGGGAGACCCCAGCTGGAGACTCTCAGCTGCTGCTGAGCAATTTCCTATTCCAGCATCAACTCTACCACCCACCCGGGGGCCGACCTGCAGGAGAACTTCTGCCGTAACCCGGACGGCAGCACCAGTGGGCCCTGGTGCTACACCACAGATCCCACTGTTCGGATGGAGGAGTGCAGCGTCCCTGTCTGCGGTGAGCTGGGGAGGGCCGGGCGGTCTGTGGCCAAGGTCAGGGGTCTCCAGAGGGCCTGACAATCTGGGACTGGAAGCCAGATCCCGGCTACCTTCAAGCATGGGTTAGTCATTTCAGCATATTTGGGCCCATGGGGCAGTGATGGCAGGAGACCTGCGAGAGCTGCGCCCTGCTGCCTCCCCAGTCTTTGCTTCTTTGTTTCTGGTGTTTTTTTTTTTTTTTTTTTTTAAGATTTTATTTATTTATTTACAGAGAGAGACACAGTGAGAGAGAGAGCACAAGCAGGGGGAGTGGGAGAGGGAGAAGCAGGCTTTCTGCTGAGCACGGAGCCCGATGAGGGGCTCGATCCCAGGACCCTGGGATCATGACCTGAGCCAAAAGCAGATGCTTACTGACTGAGCCACCCAGGCGTCTCTTTGCTTCCTTGTGACCCAAGCTGTGGTTCATTCCAAATATGCTTTCCTTCCTGCTGGAGGCCCTCTTCCCTCCAGGAAGCCCTCCCCTAACCATTTCAGGGCACGTGCCCTTTTCTGAGCACCGCAGAACAAAGCTCATAGTGCCCGGCCCCGCGTGATGCTGTCCTTATTCTTTCGCATGATGCGCCAGTGAGCTCTGGCCACAACAATGCTGCGAAACCCACAAAATCACAAACCACCCCAAAAGCTCAGGGCCATACACCCATAAGCATTTCTTTCTTGTGTCTGAGGGCCGGCTCGGGCAGCTGAGCTGCTGTGCTTTCCTGTGTCTGCGGTGGCCGCTAATGTGGGCTGAGCTTGGCTGCTGGTTCTGCTTCCACCAAAAGGGGTCCCGCTGAGATGGCTCCCCATGTGGGCTGGGTCCCAGTCTGCTCCCCATTACTCATCCTGGGGCTGAGGCTGAAAGGCACCGTCTCCCAGGGGGATGGCAGAGGCCAAAAAACTATACAGAAACACACAGTGTGTCTCAAGGCCTAGGCTCGGAACTGGTGAATCGTTCTGCCCACATTCATTGGCCACAGTGAGCCAGGCCAAAGTCACACCTTTGCCTGCAAAACCACAGGGCAGAGGATGAGGATTGAGGCGGGATAAAGAGTTAGTGCCCGCACTCAACTCACCAAATAGGGGCTGGTGTTCTTTGTCCTCCATGCATCGCTGTTGTGTCCTAGGACAGGTCTTACAGCAAGTCACCAGTCATGGTAACAAAAGCCATATACCAAGCCTGCCCACCGCCAATGCCCCACAGACCCGCAGAAACCCACTGGGTATGTAGGCAGCCACAGTCCTCACTCCTTTTCCTGCTCTGCGGCTACAGAAATTGACTCCTTCTGTAAAGACTCTGGGCAGTCACTACCAGCAGATTACAGATAGCCCAGGAGGTGAAGCCCAGTTGCTCTTTCTGACTCACAATGCACCAGATATAGCATGTGTTTTAACTCTCTCGACAACCCTGCAAGAACATACGGGTCACCCCTTTTATAGGCAAGTGAGGTCAGAGAGGTCACACAGGAAGAAGGTGTCAAGGCAGGGAGTCAAACCCTGACCCCCTTGCCGCGCCGGGACCCCCTTGCCGCGCCGGGTCCCACCCCACCTACTCTGCTCCCCTGCATCCCCACCCACCAGGCCAGGGGGGCGTCACTGTGCCCGTGATCCCGCGCTCCAGAGGCTCCACCGTGAATCTGTCACCCCCATCGGAGGCCTGCATCCCTGAGCGTGGCCGGTACTACCAGGGTCGCCAGGCGGTGACCGCGCATGGGTCCCCCTGCCTGGCCTGGGCCAGCAGTCAGGCCAAGGCCCTGAGCAAGGACCAGGACTTCAACCCTGCCGTGCCGCTGGTGGAGAACTTCTGCCGCAACCCGGACGGGGACGAGGAGGGCGCGTGGTGTTACGTGTCGGAGGAGCCCGGTGGCTTCGAGTACTGCGACCTGGACTACTGCGGTGAGGCCGGGTGGCGGGGGCGGGGCCTGGGGCGGGGCCGAGCGGTAAGCACCGCCCCCGGGGGCAGGGAGGCCCCGCCGCTGGGGGGCGCGGTCCGCTGCAGCCCTGTGTCTGGGCGGAGGGGCGGGCCTGGCCCGCAGCGCAGCTGAACCCGCTGCGGCCCGACGCCGAGTTCCCGAGGGCGCCTTGCGCTGATCTCTCAGCTAAGGGTCTTCGAGGTCTCCCGGAGGTGGGGAGGGGGGCTGCGCGCGGGTTGGCTCGGCCAGGCCCCAGCCGTGCCTGGTCCCCGCAGAGGAGCCGGTGGAGGAGGTGGATGAGGACGCGCTGTCGGTGGACCCGGACGCGGCTATCGAGGGGCGCACCGGTGAGGGGGAGTTCCAACCCTTCTTCAACGAGAAGACCTTTGGCGCTGGGGAGGCAGGTGAGGTTACGATGGCGGCGGAGGCGGGGGGGGGGGTGGCGAGGAAGGGGACGGGCTGCCCCTCACACCTGGCTTGCTGTGCAGACTGTGGGCTGCGGCCTCTGTTCGAGAAGAAGTTGGTGAAGGACAAAACGGAACACGAGCTTCTGGAATCCTACATCGACGGGCGCATCGTGAAGGGTTGGGACGCGGAGATTGGCCTTGCACCCTGGTGCGTCCTAGGGGCAGCCCCCAGGGTCCCCGCTGGGGCTGCCGTTCCCTCACAGGCCTGGGCTTCCCAGATGATGACAGCCCGCACCCCTCTGAGATTAGGGCTGTTGCTTCTCACATGCAGAAGGCGAAGCTGAGGCCCTGGGAGCTTAAAGGTTCTGACCCCGGAGCTGTGCCAGGCTGTGCAAATTCTGGACTTGTGGAAGCTGGGGAGGGGTGCAGAAAGCAGAAGGCAGTCCCTCCGTGTCATGTGGAGGCCCCGGTAGGCCAGGGCAGCCAGATCAACCTGGGGTCTGGGCCCAATGGGCACCTCTGTCCAGTGCTTAAACCTGGGGCATTCTTTCTTTCTTTTTAAAAAGATTTTATTTATTTGACAGAGATCACAAGAAGGCTGAGAGGCAGGCAGAGAGAGAGTGGGGGGGGGGGGAAGCAGGCTCCCTGCTGAGCAGAGAGCCTGATGTGGAGCTTGATCCCAGGAAACTGAGATCATGACCTGAGCCGAAGGCAGAGGCTTAACCCACTGAGTCACCCACGTGCCCCAAGCTGGGACTTTTTTTTTTTTTTTTTAAGATTTTATTTGACAGAGAGAAGCACAGTAAGAGAGGGAACATAAGCAGGGAGAGTGGGAGAGGGAGAAGCAGGCTTCCTGGTTAGCAGGGAGCCCGATGAGGGACTCAATCCCAGGACCCTGGGATCATGCCCTGAGTTGCAGGCAGATGCTTAACGACTGAGCTACCAGGCGCCCCCAACCTGGGACGTTCTACTTTAGCGCAGACCCCCAGCTCCTCATGTTTCTCACTCCCCCTCCCAGGCAGGTGATGCTTTTCCGGAAGAGTCCCCAGGAGCTGCTGTGTGGGGCTAGTCTCATCAGTGACCGCTGGGTCCTCACTGCTGCCCACTGTCTCCTGTACCCACCTTGGGACAAGAACTTCACCGAGAATGACCTTCTGGTGCGCATCGGCAAGCACTCCCGCACTAGGTACAAGAATGAGGGGGCCCGTGGGTGTCTGTCATGGGTCAGAGTCCTCCAGAGTGACCATGAAGGGTTCTGGTGGCTCTGGGGCCTGTGGGATATGCCTGTACACGGCCCACAGTAGAAAACCCAGCAGACTCTGCTGGAAAGGCCATTTGGCCATGTCTGGACTGAGGCTTGAAGACAGAGTGGGGCTTTGCAGAGAGTGAAGTCCTGTGCGCCTGCTCCAGCTCCTCTGCGGGCACCAGCATGTGGCCCAGGTGTGAGCTCGGAACGGAGGCTGTTTGCATCAGGGTGCCGGCCTGTGTTCTTCCCGCACCTGCTGGGACTCTCTGACTCCGAAGCCCGGAACAGCTTCAGGCCGGGAGACACGGCCAGGGCAGGAGGCAGCCCTTTCCCCTCATAGGTGGCCCAAGGGTCACCCCGATTCCTGGGCCCTGAGCGCAGGCAGGAACTGGCTGCCCCTCACCAGGAGGTTTACCGCTTACCGCTTCCCCATTTCCTTCTTTGCACAGGTATGAGCGAAGCATCGAGAAGATCTCCATGCTGGAAAAGATCTACATCCACCCCAGGTACAACTGGAGGGAGAATCTGGACCGAGACATAGCCCTGCTAAAGCTCAAGAAACCCATCATCTTCAGCGACTACATCCACCCTGTGTGCCTGCCTGACAAGGAAACTGCAATCAGGTGGGCGCTGGAGGGCGTGGGGGATGGGGGCGCCCAGGGCTGTGTTCTGGGCCCAGCGGACCCTCCCCTTTCCAGGCCTCAGGGGCTTGGAGGAAACCCAAAAGTTCTTTTGTGCACCACTGTTTGAGATTCTGGTCTCCAAGGGGCAGTGTTGGGGCCGGGATGCGGGTGGGGGCACTTCCGGAAGGGTTGGTTCTCATGGGGTCCTTCTCCCTTCCCCCCAAAGACTGCTCCGCGCCGGATACAAAGGTCGGGTGACCGGCTGGGGCAACCTGAAGGAGATGTGGACGTCCAGCGTCACCGAGGTGCAGCCCAGCGTCCTGCAGGTGGTGAACCTGCCCATCGTGGAGCGGCCCGTGTGCAGGGCCTCCACTCGGATCCGCATCACCGACAACATGTTCTGTGCCGGCAAGTGCCCCGGGCGCGTCTGGGCCTCCACTGGGGGCGCGGGGGCGCTGGAGACGTGGGAAGGTCACAGACCTAGTCAGGTCCTGGATCTGGGCACTGATAAGTCAAATGGCTTTGGGCAAAGTTGCATAAACTTTTGGAGGCTCAGTTTCTTCATCTGTGAGATGGGAATGCAAGTCTCTGTCCCATAAGGTTGTAGGAGGGCTAAATGAGGTAGTAGATCTAGTAAGGTGCTAGGTATGGTGCTAGTCACTGGCTACATCGTCCATCTGTGGGAGTCCAGATACCAGCATGAGGCCGTGGGTGGGGGCAAAGCCTTGTTCCTTCAGTCATTCAGCAAATACTTTTTGCATGCCTGTTGTGATCAGTATTTACAAGGACCCAAACATAATGCCTGTGTCCTCACAGAGCTTCCTACCTAGGAGGGAGTGTCCATAAGCAGATGTAGAATCTAGCAGGAAGAAAATTGAAGCAGAGTAAGGGAGAGAGAGCTGGGGACAGGGCAGTCCAAATAGAGTGGTTGGACAAGCCTAGAGATGGTCTCTCTGAGAAGAGACGTGAAGAAGTGAGCTAGTCTAGGGCAAGTGCCTTCCAGGGTGAGGGAGAGCAGATGCAAAGGCCTTGGGGCAGGAGCCTGCTTAGGGTGTCTGAGGAACAGCGAGGAGCCGGTGTGGCTGGAGTGCAGGAAGCACAGGCAGGGCAGCAGTAGATGAGGGGAGGGAGGTGGGCAGGCAGAGGATGGCAGTTAGCTTTGTCCAAATAGCTAACCAGCTGTCCCTACACCATTTTAAAAAAATTGTATCTTTGCCCCAGGTAATTTGATGTTTAAAAAATATTTGACTTTATTTATTTGTTACTTTTATTTATTTTTTTAAAGATTTTATTTATTTGACAGAGAGAGATCACAAGTAGGCAGAGAGGCAGGGGGAGAGAGAGGAGGAAGCAGGCCCCCCGGTAAGCAGAGAGCCTGATGCAGGACTCGACCCCAGGACCCTGGGATCATAACCTGAGCTGAAGGCAGAGGCTCTAACCACTGAGCAACCCAGGTGCCCCTATTTGTTATTTTTAAAAAAGATTTACTTATTTTATTATAGAGAAAGAGAGCAGGAGCAGGGGGAGGGGCAGAGAGAGAGATTGGGGAGAAGAGAGAGCCCCAAGCAGACTCCGTGCTTAGTGCAGGGCTCTATTGTGTGGGCTCTATTCCACAACCCTGAGATCACGACCTGAGCTGAGATCAAGAGTCAGATGCTTAACTGAGCCACCTAGGCACCACTTTAAGATTTTATTTTATTTTTTTTTTAAAAGATTATATTTATTTCTTTGACAGAGAAAGATCACAAGTAGGCAGAGAGGCAGGCAGAGAGAGAGGGGCAAGCTGGCTCCCTGTTGAGCAGAGAGCCTGATTCAAGGCTCGATCCCAGGACCCTGAGATCATGACCTGAGCCGAAGGGAGAGGCTTAACCCACTGAGCCACCCAGGTGCCCCTAAAATTTTATTTTTAAGTAATCGCTACACCTAGCATGGGGCTCAAACCTACCACTCCAAGGTCAAGAGTCACGTGCTCCATTGATTGAGGCGCCAGGCAACCCTGTTTTGTTTTTTGTTTTTTTTTTTAAAGTAATTTCTATAACCAATATAGGGCTTGAACTCATGACCCCAAGATCAAGAATCCCGTGCTCTACTGACTGCCCCAGTAATTTGAGATGTCACATTTCTCACATACTAGGCTTCTATTTGTACTTAAGTCTGTTTCTATTAGAAGATACTCCATGTGGTTCTCCTGGTCTATTGTCTATTCTAGTAAAGTACTGTCTTGTTTTGCTTACAGAGGCTTTAGAGTATGTTTTAGTACCTGGTAGGGTTTGTTGTTTCTTGCAGTTTTTCTTTCCAGTGTTTTCCTGATAATTCTTTTTTTTTTTTTTTAAGATTTTATTTATTTATTTGACAGAGAGAGATCACAGTAGACAGAGAGGCAGGCAGAGAGGCAGGCAGGCAGAGAGAGAGGGAAGCAGGCTCTCTGCTCAGCAGAGTCCCGATGCGGGACTCGATCCCAGGACCCTGAGATCATGACCTGAGCCGAAGGCAGCGGCTTAACCCACTGAGCCACCCAGGGACCCTCCTGATAATTCTTGCGTGTTTATTTTTCCATATGAACTTGGGTGTCCACTCGTCTAGCTCCATAAATAAAAGCTGATGGATATTTTTGTTGGGAGTGTTAAATTTATGAAGTATTTTGGGAGGACTGACATCTTTTTGATGTTGAGCCATTCTTTTCAAGGAAAAGAAATGTCTGCTCATTTGCTCAAGTCTATATTGTATCTTTCTAGGGTACTGCCATATATTATGATTTTTTTCTCCTTACCCCTTTATTTTAAATATTGTGTTTCTTGAGTAAATTAGTGAGTGGTTCCAAAAGCAAACAAGATATCTAGGAATTTGACTTTTCAGTTAGGCCTGATGCTTTTCAATTCTGTACCTCATTAATTTCTCCTTTTATCCTGAAAGGTGTTTTCTTCTTTATGCTTTGTTTTAGTTTGTTGTTCTCTTTCTAGCTTTTTGAGCTGATAATTCGGTTAATTTATTTTTGTTCTTTAATTTTTACTGAGTAGGGCTATGCATTTTCCTCTGTTCACAGAAAACACTATGTAGTGTTTTCATTATTGTTTTTTGGAAATTCTGTAATTTCAGTTTGTATCCCTCTTTCACCCAAGAGCTGTTTAGTAGGAGGTTTTTAAGTTTCCAGCTTGGAGGGCCCTTTTATGTTTCAATTTTGGTAGTAATTTTGAGTTTTGCCACACTGTGCTCCAAGAGTATTTGTAATATTTCTTTTTTTTTTTTTAAGATTTTATTTATTTATTTGACAGACCAAGATCACAAGTAGGCAGAGAGGCAGGCAGAGAGAGAGGAGGAAGCAGACTCCCTGCTGAGCAGAGAGCCCAATGCGGGGCTCGATCCCAGGACCCTAGGATCACGACCTGAGTCGAAGGCAGAGGCTTTAACCCACTGAGCCACTCAGGTGCCCCTGTTTGTAGTATTTCTACTTTATGAAACTGATTTCTTTTTTTTTGCAAGAGAGCTATTTGACCAATTTTTGTGACTGTTATGTGTATACTGGAGATGTGTAGGTATGTTCTCAGTTATCCATGTGTAAAGGTTGATTCATATCCAGAAAGTATTAAAAAAAAAGTACCTTATCACTTGTTATCTAGGTCATTTATTTTTATTTTTAAAGGTTTTATTTTTCAGTAATTTCTACATCCAACATGGGGCTTGAACTCACAACCCCAAGATCAAGAGGCACGTGCTTCACTGACTGAGCCAGCCAGGCGTCCCCGCTTAGGTCATTTATATCCTTATTTATTTTCAGTTCACTTGATCTGTCTTATACCGTGTTCGTGTTAAATTCTGCCAGTGTATTTCTGTCTCCTTGAATTGCTTTATAAATGTGGCTGCTGTGCTGGTCAGTGCAGATATTCATAACTGTTACTCATTCATTGCAAATTGTGGCTTTTAGCATTAAAAGTGTACTTCTTCACATTATTTTCAATTTCAGGATCACCGTCTCTACTGTGTGGTTTCCATTAACCTGATATACCTTGTCCATCCCATTACTTTTAACCTCTATGAATCACTTTGTTTTGCCTTTTATATCCAGCATAGTTGGGTCTTGCTTTTCACGAGTCAAACTAAAAATCTTTTTCTTTTTTAAAAGGTGAGTTAAGCCCATTCCTATTTATTGTGATTGGATAAGTATTAATTCATATTATTTTGTAATTATGTTTCATCTGCTCTGCTTTTTTCCTGTGCAATCTTTTTCGTGTGTGTGTTTTTAAATATACATATTTAGGAAGGTTTGCATTTTTGTTCCAGTGATTATCTTTTGGGCTCCTACCTTTTTGAAATGCCCATAGTTCCTTCCTTCTTTCTTTCTTTCTCTTTTTTTAGTAAAGATTTTATTTTTTTATTTGTGGGAGAGAGAGTGAGAGCATGAGAGGGGAGAAGGTCAGAGGGAGAAGCAGACTCTCCTTAAAGCTGGGATCCTGAATTGGGACTCAATCCAGAGACTTCAGAATCATGATCTGAGCTGAAGGCAGTTGCTTAACCAACTGAGCCACCCAGGTGCCCAGTTCCTTCTTTTCTTTCTTTTTTTTTTATTTTTTATTTGGTTTTTATTTATTTATTTATTTTTTTAAATAGTTCCTTCTTTTCTTATATGACCTTTAAATTGTTCATTCCCATCTATTGGGTATACAGCAGTCAGGGAGTTTAGTTTCCTCTTTCAAGATCTTTGATATTTTTATTTTTTATTTTATTTATTTATTTATTTGACAGAGAGAGATCACAAGTAGGCAGAGAGGCAGGCAGAGAGGGTGGGGGGGAAGTAGGCTCCCTGCTGAGCAGAGAGCCTGATGTGGGGCTCGATCCCAGGACCCTGAGGTTATGACCTGAGTTGAAGGCAGAGCCTTAACCAACTGAGCCACCCAGGCCCGTGGATTTTGATGTTTTTAGATGCATTTTCTTCTACTTGTCGGAACAGTTAATCAGCCCTTTTTGCCGAAGCTTCCGTCACTTGTTTGGATGAAGCCTGTCGTTTAGTAGATGCTCCAATAATGGTTACGGGTGTAGACTTTCCTGTTTCCATGTGTTTACAATTGTTCTTCTGTTGTCTTGACACCTTAAGCTCTGCTTGGCTGCATATAAAATCCGTGGCTTACATTTCCTTTGATTTTTTTTTTTTTTAAGTATGCCTTTGTTGTTGCTTACTTTGTATGTTGTTTTTGAAAAATCAGATGCTGGAGTCATTCTTTGGAACTTTTAAGGTGTTTGGTCTCTTGCTTGGATGCCTTGAGGGCTTTTTCCTTCATCCTGAAGTTTTTCTGGGCTCTGTCTCAGAGTGGAGAGCTTTGGGCAGTCTGGTCAGCAGCCCAGTGTGGCCCCTTTCAGCATAATACACCCCCAAATCTTATTTTATTTCCGTGAAGTTTTCTTGGCTTTTATCATAAATATTAGTTTTATTCCATAGTTTTATTTTTCTTTTTGCGAGATTCAGATTTCTTCCTTGGGCTGACTTCCATTTCAGCCTCTATCTGCTTTGCATTTCTTGCTATTGTTTTGTTCATTTATTTCTAATTTTTGGATTTCTGATGCAAGGTGTTTGTTACAGCGTACAAACTGGCTTGAGGAAATTTAATTCGGTTATAGTTTTCTTCTATCTCATGGTGGTGTTTTGGGGGACAATTTTTGTTTGCTGAGGAGTTTTTTTCGTATATTTTTGGTTTGTTTGTTTTCCTGGAGTATCTTGGTGTGGATCGATTTAGTTGCCATTCACACGTGTTCAGGGTCATTTACAAGATTCCGATTCAGCCGCACCCACTGCTTTTATCCAGCAGATATTTACAGCCTCATCTCCACATGAGTGTTAACTATTAACATAATTAGTTAATTAAATAATTAAGTATATTAAATTGATTTGAAGTTTGGGTGTTCTCTGTATTCCGGTGATGACGTGTGTGTGTGGCGTCTGTCGGTCTTCACGTTGTTCCATATTCTTTATGGAGGGTATGAGGGCAGTTTTGGATAAAGGCAACTGCCGTTATCCTCAAGCCACCTGGAGGTCTAAAGTATTTTCTTTTTAAGTCCTTCTGCCTGTTGAGTAGCGAATGGATTGTGTGTGTGTGTGGGGGGCAGAATTCAGGAAACTTGTTCAGGGGAGAGTTACACGTGGTGTGACCGGGGCGGAAGCAGTGAGAAGTGGCCAGTTGGGATGTGGGTCCGAGATGGAGCTGAGAGCAAAGCCGAAGGACTGCGTGTGTGGGGTAAGAGAACGAGGCGTCGAGGAGGACCACAAGGGGTCAAGTGTACACTCGCCAACTCGCTGTCTTCAAGGGGGGTGTGGGAGAGTGAGCTCTGCGCCTAAACCCTGCTGTTCTCTCTCAAGGTTTCAAGCCCAATGAAGGGAAACGAGGGGACGCTTGTGAAGGCGACAGTGGGGGACCCTTTGTCATGAAGGTAAGCATTGCTGAAGGCTAGGGGGGCCGGGTGGAGTAAAGAGGGACTGTTTTCAGGAATGGTTGCCTGACAGGGTACTGTTGCCATGCTGTGGACTTACCCTCTTGGAAACCCCATGTTTCTTCCTCAGAGCCCCTTTAACAACCGCTGGTATCAAATGGGCATCGTCTCATGGGGTGAAGGTTGTGACAGGGATGGAAAATACGGCTTCTACACACACGTGTTCCGCCTGAAGAAGTGGATACAGAAGGTCATCGATCAGTCTGGAAGTTAGGGGGCTGTTCACTGCAAAATCATAGAAACCAATCCAGCAGGATTATTTTTGTGGTTTGTTCCTGAAGCTGTATAGTTCCAATAAAAGTGGCTGTCAACAAGCCTCCATGTTCCCAGTGCTGTTCGTGGGCAGGTCAGAAAGAGCCAGCATTGACTGGACGAACAGGACTTAGCGAGTCCACCACTCCTAGAATCGGCGGGGGGGGGGGTGGTGGCAGGGAGGGCAGGGGACAGGGAGGTGGCAGCCTGAGGGGCTGAGCCCCGAAATGCTCCAGACTCAGGGCCCTCATGGGTTCCCTCATTTAATGCTCAGAAGAGGTTGGTGAGGAGATAGACTTGAAGTATCTTGTCCAAGGTCACCAGCTGGGAAGGGTTAAAGTTGGACTTGAAACGGAAGATACTGGGCTTTCAGTCACTCTACTATTGGGGCGGTAAGGTGCTTATCCCAGGAACAGAGCGAGGCAGGGGGAACAGACCAGCGCAAGAAGGGTAAGGAGGCACATCTTTATCTCTGACTTCCCCAGTAAGTCCCTACATCCTTCCGAATACCATTAAAATGACATCAGATTTAACGCCCCACCAAAGGCTAAGTATTTTAAGTGGCTTCATCTGGGAGTACTGTGGGATAGGGTGGTTAGGAGTGTGGGTCCCAGAGTCAGACTGCCCGGCTTCATATCCTGGCTACTCCCTTAAAAGGGAGAACCATGGATGAGTCAATGATTTCCAGGAGTCTGTTTCCTCCCGTAGAAGGTATGAGGACATTCTTACCTAATACGGGTGTGAGGATGAAATTAGGTTATTTGCAGCGTGCACTTAGCAGAAAGCGCAGGGCCCAGTACGCGGCCCGCAAGTCCTGGCTGCTCTCATTCCCACTCCTGCCTGGCGCTGGCAGAGCTCCTCTGCCACCCCTTCCTCTCGGCCCTACAAGGAGCTCGTCAGTGTGGTGGCTGCTTCCTGGAATTCCCACTCCCATAGTAGTTACAGACTTGGGCATCTGGCATTTCTAAGAAATGGGCCTTTACAGCTGCCCAGTCACAGCATGTTCTCCAACGTCACTGCTGGCAGTCACCAGTCGAGGCTGGAGCGCGGCTCTGACACACGCTGCCCTTCCACGGAGTGCCACAGACTTGCCAGACTTGCCCCGTGGCCTGCTGCCTCTTCCATCCGGGGCATTTGTGACTTGGGAGCTGGACACCGCAGCTCGCCAGCGGCACCACGATGACTTTTGACTGGTGTGGCAGGTGGACCACTGGACGATTGTCTGGAGGACCGCGTCCAAGTTCTGTTCCTGAGCTTGGGAGTGAGGTGGCGGAAGAGCCCGGACAACACCACGGTTACTGTGCTTGGCCTCAGTTCTTCAGCTACGATCTTAAAACTTCATGGTGTGAAGTGGGAAAGGACCAAAGGTAGGCACTTGTACCCACTTCCCTCCCCTGTGTTTTCCCTTCCCTTTTTTCAGTCCATCAAGGAACAGAGAATTAGGACGGAGTTCCTTGTCCTCGTTATTTGGTTCTGGCCAACCAGGAAGCTGGGTAAAAACTGGGAGTTCAGTGAGTTTGCAGGACCTTGGCAGCCCAGAGCTTTCACCAGAGCGGGGAAAGGGATTAAGACTTAGAACATCCCAGCTCTGCTTTTGAAACAAGGGCACGCATTCTCAAGGCTGCTTCCCTCCAACACAGCTGTAAGCCCTGCAAATTCCGGACCTGAGCACAGCCACTCCTTCCAAGTGCATCGTCCTAGTCCGGCAGCAGTGAGCGAACCCTCCGTCTTCCTTCCAGGGAGGCCTACTCCTGTGTTCCCGCTACAAGGGAGTGGAGGTGTGATTTCGGGCAGCACAGGGGAAGGGAGCACCTGAAAGCCTCGACTAGAATCAACAGAGCACTCGCTTTCTGTCTACCTTCCATTGCTTGAGCTCCAGCTGGGTAGAATATCACCTAGAAGAATTCCTTGACCCTCCTGGCTGCCCAGGAGGTCTGCCGTCTGAATCCAGAGCTTCTAAGTACTAATGAGCTTTTCTGACTGTGGAGGGAGACCCTGGTGGATTATTCTGGAGGGGACTCCTCTGCTTGCTTTCCAGTCCTCATTCAGCCTGAGCGGGAAGCAACTGTGGGTCTAGCCTCAGGCCCCGAAAACCAGGCGGGAAGCCCCTGAGCACCCCATCCTCCTTCAGTCATAACCCGAGGCCGGTCCCCGTGTGGAAAGCACTACAGCCGGCCCGTCCTGGGCCCTAGCTTGCGTGCTAAGTGGCAGAAAGCATGAGAGCTCCCTGGCGCCACGGGGCTGGTGGGAGGGAAGTTACGCCCAGAAGCTCAGAATGCACAGCAAAGGGACTGTTCCGTCCCCCGGGAGCCGCCTCCTATTTTGAGGGAGGAGAAGCACGAGTCTGTGCACCCCAGCAAGGCGCTGCTCCTCGGGGGGGGACCTTCTCCGCTTTCACAGGCTGGCTGGCTAGCCGGTCCCAAGGACACGACAGAAAAAGCTGCCCAGGTACGGAGCATCTTGGGAGACCGTTCTAGTTAATGCAAACTTTATTTATAAAAGACTCTTAAATTAGTTGTATCATGCCATGCGTTCATACAGAATACAGCGACCCTTCCGGGCTACGGGCAGAAGAGCTCACAAACTCCAGGGAAAACTATTAAAGAGTTTCTAAGAGTGAAAAGCTAGGAAAGATCAGGACAACTTTACAAATGAGCAGTTAAAAATAAAAGACAAAGGCTGTGGAGACTAGTCGGAGCCGAGAGGAGGGCAGCTGTTTACAAGTCTGTACACTAAACTACGACATGGACAGTCGGCTAGAGGCAGGGCGCGGGCGGAGAAGCAGAGTGTGGACAGAGGCCCGCGCCCCGGCCGCCCCTCCCGGCCCGCACGGGGACGCGTCCTGCCAGTCCGAGCGCCGGGCCCGCCGAGCCCCTGCCACGAGGGGGACGCCGAGTTTAGTGACCTAGAGCTGTGGGGCGTGGGGCGGGGGCAGCTTCACTTGCGACTGCTCTTTATTCTCTCCAGTCTCTTTTTCAAGTCATCAATGTTCGCTGTGGAGGACGAGGACGTGGTCATGGTTCCTGAAGAGTGGGTCTGGTTAGAATCCAGGTCCGAGTGCTGGTGCTGCTCCCGGGACTCCCGGAGCTGAGAGAGTTTGCTGTGCAGCATGTCCGTGGAAGAGGCGACAGGGGGGACTGCTGGTTTGGAGAGCAGGGAGGTCAGCGGGGGCCGCTCATCTTGCTGCGGAGAGAACGAGACCCAGGTCAGCCCGCAGCTCGGGAAGAGCGGCCGGGCCCTGCCCCACGCGGAGGGAAGGAGCGCACCTTTGTGTTGTCCAGGCCACAACGCTGGCGGAGGATCTTGAGCCTTTCCAGGTAGACAGACGGTCCCACCTCCTCTCCGTTTGTGTTACCTATGGAGGACACCGTGCTCGTGGGAGCGGGCATACACGTGACCTCCGTCTGCGGGGAGATGCCTGCAGAGGAAACGGGGAAAGGCCGCCAAATGCACGCACGTCCCACTCCCAGACCGCCCCGGGTCATCTGCCACAGGGAACGATTTGGAACAGTTTACACCACTGTGAAGACCCAGATATCCACAAGAGTCGCATCTGGAGCTGGTGATAAACGGGCTCTGGAATGTAGGAGACAAGCTGAGCGAGAACTTTAAGAAACAACGGAGCAGAGCAGAGCGAAAGCTGCGCCCTCCGCCCGCATCCTGGGACCTGAGGGGGCTGCAACCCATCATCCCGCCGCTGGCCTGGGCCAGCCGAAAGCCGAGGCTGCTCCCGAGGCTACTGTGCCTGGCTGAAGAACCACTGGCCTTGAAATGCTGGCCGTAATTAGACTAGGTCTGGACTAGGTGACACACGGGGGAGTGCTTATTCAAACCGGGAAGACCGCAGGGAGCTTGAGGCGACAGCGTGTTCAGGGGGCAAAGGCGGAAACACAGATGTCCAACACACACCCCAAAGAGGGACAGGAATGGGCGCATCTGTCACCCTCAGCATGGAGAACAATATTCTTGCAGGAGAGGGGAAAAACCAGAAAAGTCTATCACAGTTCTTAAATTTCTGAGAAGGAACAATCACAAAATGTAGGCATTTAAAACACCCAATTTGGTATCAGAGAGAACACTTTATATAAGCCAAAAAGAGCAGGTCTTAGGGTAAGTTGAAAAGTAGCACCAAAGGTTACTGTCTAGGAAAAAAAGGAATCCTTAACGTAAACATGCGGAGAATGTGCTGATCGGAGGCCAGTGACTGAGGAAGGACGTGAGAGCCAGTAGCGAGGGGCGCTGTCCGAACACTGTCCACACGGAGCCACTCCGTTATCAGTGGGGTCACACGCTCGGGCTGCCTGTGTGCTGTGTAGGCCCCGAGCACCAATCTAATGTTGGCTGTCACCAGAAAGGCCTTTGGAAGTGAAAAAAGGGGGCCCCACTCGATCAAGCAAACCATGCTATGTCCGCTTACTGCCTCTGACCTGCCACAGTCTACACTGAACAGTGTAGTGTTCGTTAGGTGCGTTGTTCTGTGTCTGTCTCTGCCCTTGTGGAATTTAAACTCTAGCAGAGGTTTCTGTCGTCTGCTGCCTGGCCCATGGGAGGCACTCAGCAGGCACTGCCGAATGACAGGAGTGAAAGCTCATCCATCCCCATGTCAGGCTGAAACCTTACTCCCTCCACAGTGAAAATGCCTATGTGTGCAAATTCCTGTTTACAGGAGCTAGAGCCAGAGAGAAGACCCTGGAGGTGTCAGTTACAGAAAGCAGCTGTCAAGAGCCTTAAAAGAAAGACCCCTGTTCACTGTGCAGAATAGAGCACGCATATCTGTTCCACATTTCCTTTTCTGTGAGTTCCCTGAACCTTCTACTCTTACAATCTCGGATTTGTTTGCCTATAAAACCATGTTTCCTGGGTGCCTGGGTGGCTCAGTTGGTTGGGCATCTGCCTTCGGCTTAGGTCATGATCCCGGAGTCCTGGAATCAAGTTCCGCATCAGGCTCCCAGCTCCATGGGGAGTCTGTTTCCCTCTCTGACCTTCTCCCCTCTCATGCTCTCTCTCAGGGTCTCTCTCTCAAATAAATAAAATCTTAAAAAACAAAAACAAAACCAAAAGACCATGTTTCCTTTGTGGTTTTCAGGTTCTAGTCATGTTGCCTCTCACTGTGTATCTTGCTGGGCTGAAGCTTCAGTTGGGTTCTTCAATTATTTTTAACACCTGAAATTATGCCTCTCCAAGACCTTAAGAGTCTTTTCCTTGAAGTGTGACAAGCAGAATGTCTGC
The DNA here is from genome assembly GCF_964662115.1 of Mustela nivalis. Lineage (NCBI taxonomy): Eukaryota > Metazoa > Chordata > Mammalia > Carnivora > Mustelidae > Mustela > Mustela nivalis. The sequence continues at coordinate 102,469,166 of NC_139028.1, forward strand.
GTATGGACGGCATGCTACATATGGACACTCTATATGCTTGATCCAAGGGATGGGAGTAGGCTGTGAATTTTAAGAAAGGTCTCCTGAGACAGTGGCTTCTGAACAAAGATCTGAGGGAAGAGAGTGAGCTAGTTTCAAGGCTATCTTGGGCAAGAGCAAGCTACATGTCAGAAATAGCTGGGGCAAAGGCCCCCAGCAGGTGTGGGTCTGGTGCGTTCCAGAACAGCAGGGAGGCTGTGGGGGCTGGGGTCGAACAGGAGTCAGTGTGAATAGAAGAGATGTGTGGCTCTAGAGCTGACAGCGGGCCTTACAACGTCGGACCCTGTAGATCTCTGTGAGGCCGTCTGCTCTTACTGAGAAAGGGAGAGCCTTTGCAGAATGAGAGGCGCTGTTTCGATGCTATGTGTGCAAACAATGACGGGAAGGCCGCACTGGAAGCAGGTCAGCTGGGAGAACAGGCTAGACACCAGTGAGAGGTGAGCACACTCCCACCGGAGCAGGGGCAGTGAAGGTCCTGGGAAGTGGGTTAGAAATCCGCATGCAGGGTTTGCAGGCAGAACCGAAAGGGCTTCGACAGAGGGAAGGGCACGACTCAAAGGCTTTGGGCCTAAGCAAACTAGAAGGACCAAGCTGCCATCATCCGAGATGGAGAAGAAAGTTAACGGAGCAGGTTTTGGAGGACTTATCTGGAACTGAGATTGTGACACGCTGAGTCGACCATGTCTACTGGAGACTCACGTGGAGGCACTGCGTAGGATGTATGTGTTGGGATCAGGAAGGTTTGAGCTGGACCCTAGACAACCCCGAGCCTCGCTGGCATGTAAATGGAATCTCAAGCGATGAGAATACACGAGTTAGTTAAGGGAGTGAGAGTAAGAAGGAAGAGAGTACGGACTGAAGCCTTGAGAACGCCAAGATGAAGAATTCAGGGAGAGGAAGAATCAGAGGCCAAGAAGGAAGAGGCCAGGAAAGGCAGGCTCGAGGAGACCAAGAGAGCACGGACACCAGGAGGTGCAGGGAAGAGACGGTTTCAAGGGCAGGGAGCTCTGCCCCTGCTGAACACTGCTGATGGGCCAAGTCAGGTGACTGTGTTGGCCACTGCAGCAGTGTGGAAGTCACTGGTGACCATCAGGGACTGAGGAGCACAGATGTAAGTTAAAGCCAATCAAAACCTCCAGTTCCTGGGCTGGAGCTACTCTGAGCTCACGCGTGCGGCCGCGGGACACAGCGCACCTGCAGATGCGGGCAGACGGCCTTTGCCCTCCCTCTCCATCTCAATCACCCGGAGGCCTCTCTCGACATAGCTCTGGAAGAACTGGGAGGAATTTTTCAGAAACGGTTCAATGTCAGCATCTGAATACTTCTTCTTATATTCGTATAACTCCGCCAGGCCCTGGTTATCAAGAAAAAGGAAGAGGGGGCAGACGTTAGTCAGTGGCCCGTCCCGTCAAGCAGGCGCCCATTTGGCTCATCCTTCGCCTCTCACCTCTTTCGTGTTCTCCTTAGAGCCGATCTTCTTAAAAATCTCAGCCAAGAAGTCATTCACTTTGGCCTTTGATGATTTTTCATCCTGCAAATGGAAGACACAAAGGACTGGCTACACTTGAGTTATTAATTAGGAACCCACGACTGATAAGACCTGAGAGTTCTCACAACCCAGACCTTACTGGTATGTTCCTGCAGTTAACAGAAGCACCAGTGTGCGCGCCAGAAAACCCCTACTTTCCGGGACACTGAACGCCTCCAGGCGCAGGTGTTTAGCTAAACTTGATGAGGAAGGACCTGGCCCACTGCTTCCTAAGTAGAGCTCGCCGTGGATTTATCCGGCACCCTGTGGTTGTGTGGCGACCACACGGTTCTCTCTCGTTCAGATAAGGAAACTTCCAGGTGGAAATGCTCACAGCACGGCGCTGTAGCCAGTCCCCGCGCCTTCACACTCGACCCTCAGCAAGGCGGGTTCCAGCACTCACACCTCCGACAAGATCGTCACCCTCAGCCTTCGGGGTCAGGCTGCTTACTATTCGAGACGCTCCCTTTTCTGTCTCCTTCTCGGATTTGCTCCCCGTCTGGTCCATGCTGTGCTTCATCATCCGGCAGAGATGCGCCTCCAGCTCAGACTCGTTCTTGTTGTCGATCATCGTTAGATGGTCTAGGATCTGAGGGAGATGTGCCCGTTCAGATGGCAATGCCATATCCAGAACATTCTCCTCAAGCTCCTTCAGGGGCCAGCTGCTGTGCTCACTTACCTTGGGTCCTTTCAATTTGCATAAAGTGTGGAGCAGCGTCTTTAGGGTCCGTATGGGAAATTCGCTTTTGCATTGCTTCAGTTTCTCTTTGGGAAAGACCTTCATGAAAATGTGTATGTCCAGGAGAATTCTGTCCAGATTAATGCTGTTGATGGTATCAGGCAAGAGTCGAACCATTCTCCAGAGACACTATTGAAAAAAGAAACAAAAAAGAGTGGCGGAAGAATGAAGATAATTCCTGCCACCGCCTGCTCTGGGCTCTGGGGTCACTGTGGAAAGACGGTTAGTGTGTGACGAGCCACCCATGTCATCATCCCCACGACGCCTCATTCCCACTTCTTGGAGATGGGCCTTAAACAGAGAGAAGAGGTGGAGAACTGGGCGTGGGATCCGAGAGGAGAGCAGTTCACACAGCTTAACCTACTCTCACCCAAGGAAACAAACTGTTACAGTGTAGTAACAGGATTTATGGTGCAGAAATGTTCACGTGGGGTCTCCCATCGAAGAGACCGAATACTACAGAGCTATACATATCTGTTTCCCTGGAAGGTATGAAATTTGTCCCAGCAAACTCACTGCCATTTGTTTCTAGGACAAACGGTCTCTCCCTTTCCACTGTTTGAGGCCAAGAACTGTTCAGGCCTGAGCTTGGGGTATAAATTGGAGACCAGGTATGTTTTTCAGGTATGCCCTGGTCAATTTTTTTTTTTTAAGATTTTATTTATTTATTTGACAGAAATCACAAGTAGGCGGAGAGGCAGGCAGAGAGAGAAAGAGAGCAGGAAGCAGGCTCCCCGCTGAGCAGAGAGCCCGATGCGGGGCTTGATCCCAGAACTCTGGGATCATGACCTGAGCCGAAGGCAGAGGCTTTAACCCACTGAGCCACCCAGGCGCCCCTGCCCTGGTCAATTTTTTATGTTTTTCCTTTTTTGAAGATTTTGTTTGTTTGACAGATAGCGAGAGAGGGAACACAAGCAGGGTGAGGAGAGCGAGAGGGAGAAGCAGGCTCTCTGCTGAGCAGGGAGCCCGATGTGGGACTTGATCCCAGGATGCTGCGATGGGATCATGACCTGATCTGAAGGCAGACGCCCAATGACTGAGCCACCCAGGCGCCCCTGTCTCACTTTCAACTTCCCTTTCCCCAACACTTTAACAAAGTATTGCAGCTCTGAAATATAAGAGATCAAATTATTTCCACTTTACCTTCATAACAAGCTCTGAGAATTTGGGAGAACTGGCTGTTGCTAGCAGGCTGTCTTGGAGCAAAACAAGGAGGGCACTAAAAAAAAAAAAAATCCCAACATGCTAGCATTAATAGGTTTCAAACATTCATTCCTATTAAAATCAGTAACTGAAAGACCAAGTGGAAACTGTATCCATCTAATAAATTGAGATCTCGTCAATCAGGACTGTCTCTGATTATCTGGCATTCAGCTGTGAAGAAAATAAATGTCGACCCTTTAAGCTTCCTTAGTTACCACCTGATAAATGGTAAAGCCCCTCACTCTACTTTTCATTTTCACTGGTAGCTGAGAGAGAAATGTGCCTGAAATGTATATGAAAGAGGGACGTAACCAACAAACACTACAGTCCTATTCTAGAAAACTCACTCTGCTGGCTGGCTTCCTGAGTTGTTACTCATTTTAATGCTGTCTCAGGTTGGAATACTTTCGGTTCATGAGGAAGAGAAGAGTAATACATCAACATAACTAGGCAAACCTAAAGTTATAATTGGTCTAGTGACTGGCTTCCATGGGTAGACCAAAGAGAGGCTGTTCCAGGCTCTAGGGGTGAGATTATAGTTATACCTCAGGATGTTGGTCTGGTCTGACTTCTCCAGCACCTTCACCACCAAGAGGTTCACAGAGCGGATCACTTGCTGTCCTTCCTCTAGATCTTCAATTCGAGAGTCCAGCATTAAGGTGATGAGGCCGTGCATCAGGTCTTTCAGGACGCCGGTGGAGGCCTCCCGGGCGAGGCTCTCTATCTGAAACAGCTATCCAATCATACTTCCATTAGAGGTACAAAACCCAGTGTTATACAGCAAGGAAGACAAATATGGATGGCATGTTCTAGTAAACAATTTTACTGTATTAAAAAAATTCGAGTATGAGGGGAAAAAAAAAAATCACCAGACTCCCTCAAACCTCCAGAAATAGCCAAAATTAACCAGACTGCCTTCTTCTTTCATGTTACAGAAGTACTTTTAGGGTGAGCAATTATCTGTGAAATGCAGCCAGGGCCTACCATGCCTGATGAAGACACAGCAGGAAGCGGAATTCTAGGTAATACGTATCCCAACAATAAGGCCAACTAGTCAGTAGACCAAGTAAAACCCACAGGTGACACAGGACTCACTGGAACTATGCTGACTCATGCTCTAGAGCCTAGGCAGGATGAGACACTGAAGAGAAGCTCACATTCTACAGAGGCGGCCTTACCGAAATCATGTTGCCAATGATACAGCTATACAGCTTGATGATCTCATCTTTCTCCAATTTCTCATCTGCCATATGTGTGTTGTAGATGAGTCTTAGTTGCATGAACGTGGCTATCAGAAACTGATCAATATGGCCAGACATAGCTTCAGCTTTGTCTTCCTGTCTTAGGACCTCATCGATCTGGTAACAAAACCCCCAAGATATAGTCACCAAGCATTATACTTCTAAGTACCAGGAAAATGCTACAAGGATGTATCTGTAATATTTATTTGCAAAGCACGTATAATTATCTTAGCTTGAAAAAAATCCAGTCACTTTACATAGTCCTTAGGGATTCAAACATTCAACACACGTTTACTGAGCAAGATACTGTTAGAATTAGTCACAGATCCTTTTTGAAAAGGTTCACTATCTAGATCAGGGAATCTGTATGTTTAAATACCCATTATATCCCATTTGATCACCCAACAGTTCTGAGTAGTAGTAAGGTAAGTAAGATTTCCATTTATCAGATGAGTGAAGTGAGACTCAAGAAGATCGGACTATTTAGTCCAAATTCAAAACTCAGGTTTCCCACATCCTGATCTGGTGTTCTTTTTGGTTCAGGGCATTGGCTGTCACTAATGGTAAAATGTACTACTATGGGAAAACGTGTATTTCCTATCCACTACTGTGAAAAGATCTGCGTTATTTATGTAATCATAAAAATATGATTGTCCCCCGTGTAATAGGACAAGCATGCCAATCTTCAATGACCATCCTCTCATGCAGGGCTATCCTGTTACACAATTCCACGGAGCACCATTTACAAAGACTGCAGTGTGAACAGTGCCCCCTGGTGTTCTAGAAGTTCATGATCCTACTTTCATTTAGATTTATGCAGTTAGATATCCCATACACACAAACAATTTTATATAAACGAGGCTCTTTAACAATGCTGCTTCAACACAGACACCATACAGAAATACTCTTTTTTTTTTTTTTTCAGGGAGAAGCTTACTCTTTTCCCCAAGATAATTAACAGTAACGCCTGGTCAGCATCTTTCACATTCACAGAAGCATGACCATACATGCAGACATAAATGGGATCAAGGTTTAGGGTGCTGTTTATTCTACCAGAGGATTATAGTCCATACACAAATCTGCATCTGGCTTTTCTAGTTCAACAGAAAATTATGAAAATCCCCAAAGGCCACAAGAACAGCTCTAGTTTAAAAAAAAAAAAGCAAAGCTCTATTTTTAAAGGCTGCTTAACAGTCCACATATGCATGTAGCAAAATTTGCTTAATCATTCTCTTACTGATAAACATTCAGTATGTTTCCAGTTTGGTTATTTTGTTTCCTATAGATAATGTTACAATTAATACGTCTGTGTATATACAGTATCCTAACTTACTTGTGTTTTTATTTCTAACTTCTGAATCTAAAGAATACATTTTATTTATTTATTATTATTATTATTTTTAGATTTTATTTATTTATTTGACAGAGAGATCACAAGTAGGCAGAGAGGCAGGCAGAGAGAGACAGAGGAGGAATCAGGCTCCCTGCTGAGCAGAGCCCGATGCGGGACTCGATCCCAGGACCCTGAGATCATGACCTGAGCCGAAGGCAGCGGCTTAACCCACTGAGCCACCCAGGCGCCCTGAAGAATACATTTTAAATGGCATATAGATATTACTGTATTGTTTTCTTTAAAAAAGGCACTAACATTTAATTCACATTTCTACATTTAATATATGAGTACTGTTTTTCTAGAATTTTGATCAGCTGTGTGTTCTCTTTTTAGTTTTTGTCACTCTGATGGCAAAAAATGCTATCTTATTATTATGTTAATTTGCATTTTGTGCCAGAGGAGGGCCTGGACCTCTTTTCACGTGTTTACTGGCTTGCTGTTTGGAATCTTCTGTAATTGCCTTATTCACATCCTTTGGTAATTTTTCTGTTGGGTTCCTCATGTAGTTATTAATCCTTTATTAGTCATATGGGTTGCAAATAATATCCCACAAGATACCACTTATTTATTGACAGTATATGGTAAATTTCTCTAGATTAAAATCTTTAAATTTTTTATGATCAAATGTCTTGTTCTGTTCTGGGTTTCCTGACTTTTTTTTTTTTAAAGATTTTATTTATTTGACAGAGAGAGATCACAAGTAGGCAGAGAGGCAGGCAGAGAGAGAGAGGAGGAAGCAGGCTCCCCGCTGAGCAGAGCGCCCAATGCGGGACTGGATCCCAGGACCTTGACATCATGACCTGAGCCGAAGGCAGAGGCTTAACCCACTGAGCCACCCAGGCGCCCGGTTTCCTGACTTTTTAATGGTCTCCCCAAATCTCCTGGTTATTTAAAAAACCTTAGGGAAAGATCAATTGTTTAAAATTTCCACAGGGTTATATGTCTAACTTTTTTTTCAGTCTCTTCTTTATTTATGGTTGGCTCCCTCCTCATTCCTGACACTTACATTTTTGGTCTCTAATCAGGCTAGTAAGGAATTAATTTTGTTTCACAGGAAACAAATTTAGATTTATGATTTTAAAAATCCATCTCAAGAATTGTAGTTTATCTCCTACTTTTAAATTAAGTTCTTTTATTTTAGCCTTTCTTCAATAATAAATGCATTTCAGGTAATATATTTTTTTGAGTTAAGTAGTTTCAGTAGTTTTAGAGAGAACTGCTTTCCTATTCACTATTAAGAGTTTTGGGGTGGGGCGCCTGGATGGCTCAGTCTTGTTTCTGACTCTTCATTTTGGCTAAGGCCACGATCTCAGGATTGTGAGATGTAGCCCTGCGTTGGGCTCTCCGCTCAGCAGGGAGCCTGCTTGGGATTCTCTCCCTCTGCTCCCTACCCCCACTCTTACTCTTTCTCTCTCAAGAAATAAATAGAATTGTTAAAGAGTTTTTTTTTGATTGATGGGTCAGGAGGGTGTCTCATTCTTTTCTAAGTAGTCAATATTTCTTGTGACATTATTTATTAAAAAATTTGTTGGGTTACCAGTAAAGAATTTGCTAAGTGTATCTTTTACTATAGCAGGTGTTAAGATACAAAAAATATAGATATTTTAAGAGACTGTAAAATTCTCCCTACATATATATTAATTAAATCTAGCTTACTGTTAAAATAATTTTTTAAAAAAGATTTATTTATTTCAGAAAGAGAAATCACCCCAGTTGGGGGGGGGCAGAGGGAGAGGGACAGCAGACTACCACTGAGCTGGGAATCTGATGTGGGGCTCCATCCCAGTACCCTGAGATCATGACCTGAGCCAAAAATCCAGAGTCAGACACTTAACCAACTGATTGACCCAGGTGGCCCACTAATATATATATATATATATATATATATATATTTTTTTTTTTTTTTATTAAGGTTTGACTTTAATATGATACAACATACAAATCGTAAGAATACAACTTAATGAAATTCTATGCCTGTATATCTGTACATCTGCCTCTGATGATGAGCTATAGGACATCTGTAGGACACGAAAAGCTCTTTTCCTGCCCCTCCAAGCCCGTACCTTGCCTCCCACCAGAGGTTACTATTCTTTCTGGGTTTACTTTTTTAAAAACCACTATTCTGACCTCTAAACTGGCAAGAATTATTTAATTTCCATGTCTTTATATTTCATCTACTGCATCTGTCCCAACTGTCTTAATCTGTGACTTGTCTTATCTTTTCTTTTTTTTTTTTTTAGAGTAGACGTCATAGCCAACACAGGGCTTGAACTCACCACCCTTAGATTAAGAGTCCCATGTTCCACCGACAGCCAGCCAGGCACCCTGCTTGTCTCTTCATTTTGTTATAAAAAGGAGCATCTAGTGATAACCAAAGTTCTTAGAAATTTTAATGTAGTAAAAGGTTTTTCCTTTTATGTTTTGTGTGTAGTTTTTAATTTTTTTAAAAGATTTTATTCATTTGAAAGAGAGAGACACAACGAGAGGGATAACAGCACGGGGCTTGGCAAAGGGAGAAGCAGGCTTCCCACTGAGCAGGGAGCCTGATGCGGGGCTCAATCCCAGGACCCTAGGATCATGACCTGCGATAAAGGCAGATGCTTAATGACTGAGCCACCCAGGTGCACCCGTGTCTAGTTTAAAAAGAAATCCTCACATCATGTGAAGTAAAAAATGCACTCCTATTCACACCTACGTCTTTAATCTATCTGAAACATACTTTGGTGTAGGAAATAGCAATCTGTTGTTCCTACAGAAAATTAGTCCTAGCACCATTTACTGATTAATGTAGCTTTACCAAGTGATTTTTTAAGGTCTTTTCTGTGTTCGCTTTCCTATAGATGTGAGTCTATTTCTGGCCTCTTGGTTCCATCTCAATGGTTGATCTGCTTGTCCAGACCAATACTACCCTATTAATTACAGAGGCCCTGTAGTCACAGCTGATGCCTGGGGACATAAGCCATCTCCACTGTGTTCTCATCTTTAAAGTCTTAAAAAAACTGACTACTATTTGCAAGCCCGTTGATCTCCCATATAAATTTTAAAAGAATTTGTTTCATGACTACAGGAAAACTGTTGAGATTTTGATTAGAATGGCTCTGACTGTATAGGTTAATTTGAGGAGAACTGGCAATTGATAAACCCAAATCTTGTGAACATAGTATACTTTCATTTATTTGGAAATTCTCTAATGTCTTTCAATTTTCTTTGTAAAATACTTGATTTATTCCTATTTCAACATTTTTGTTACTGAGGGTTTTACTTTTATCTTAATTTTCTTATAACAGTAAAAATACATATAAAACTTACCATTTTAACCATTTTGAAGTATATATTGCAATAGCATTAAGTACCTTCACAGTGTTACGTAACCATCACTATTTCTAGAACTTTGTTGTCATCCTAAACTGATTCCATACCCATTAAATAATAAGTCCCCCTTCCCCTGCCTGCCTAGTCCTGTAACCTCTCTACTTTCTACCTCCATGGATCTGCCTCTTCTAGATACCTCATATATGTGGAATCATACAGTATTTGTCCGTTCGTGCCTGAGTTATCGTACGCAGCATGTTTCCAAGGTTCACCCATTTTACTGCATACATCAGAATTTAATTCATTTTTATGGCTGAATAATACTGCACTGTACCGAGACACCACATTTTGTTTATTCATCTGTTGTTTTCCACCTTTTGTCTGCTGTGAATGATGCTGCTATGAACACTGGGGCCCAACTATCTGTTTGGGTCCCCACTTTCTAGGAGTGAAATTGTTGGATCTTATTGTAATTCTATGTTTAACCGTGACAGGAAACGCCAGGCTGTTCTCCACAGCGGCTGCACTGTTTTATGTCCTCACCAGCAATGCACACAAGTCCCCGTTTCTCCACCTCCTTGTAACAACAGTTATTGTTTCCCATTTTCAGAAAAAAATCCTAATGGGTGTGAAGTAGTATCTCACTGTGGTTTTGATCTACATTTCCTTAATGACTAAGAATGGAAACAACTTTTCATGTGCTTACTGGCCACCTGTAGATCTTCTTTGGAGAAATGTTATCTTTTTACTCTTTTGATAGTGACCTTTAATGCATAAAACTTTTATATTTTGAGAAATTCAATTTAATTATTTTTTTCTTTTGTTGCCATTGCTTTTGGTGTCCTATGCAAGAATTCACTGCCAAATCCAGTATCATGAAGATCTTTCCATATGGTATTTTTTTTCTTTTTTTAGGTTATTATTAAAGGAGAGACATCATTTTATTCACCTGATGAAAGTAAGATTTCACAGCTTCACTGGAATGAGCAGCTTCATGCAATTCCATTTCAGTAATGATTTATTTCAGTCTACATACTTTCTGAGAATGTCACCATCTCTAAATAAGAAATAATCCTTGGGGCACCTGGGTGGCTCAGTCAGTTAAGCTTCCAACTCTTGATTTTGGCTCAGGTCATGATCTCAGGGTCATGGAACTGAGCTCTGTGTTGGGCTCCACACTCAGTGGGGAGTCTGCTTGAGAGTCTCTCTCTCTGCCCCTCCCCCTGCTTGCTCTCTCTCTCAAATGAATAAACTTAAAAACAAAAAACAATCCTTGTCATCTAGAACTACTTTGGTGCCTCCATAGTCTAGAAGAACTTTACCTCCAACTTTCATGCTAACTGGTTAAATCTCTCTACTCTTTTCTTTTTTTAAAAGATTTTATTTATTTATTTGACAGGGATCACAAGTAGGCAGAGAGGCAGGCAGAGAAAGAGGAAGGGAAGCAGGCTCCCCACTGAGCAGAGAGTCCCATGCAGGGCTCAATCCCAGGACCCTGGGATCATGACCTGAGTCGAAGGCAGAGGCTTTAACCCACTAAGCCACCCAGGTGCCCCTCTATTCTTTGCTTTAGAGCCTGATCCAATAGACTCCTGTTGCTTGTAATAGTTTTCCTTGAGATTTTTCTGGAAGCAAAATGCCCCCTGTGGTTGCAGTTTTGGCTGTACTTCTTTCAACTAAAATTCAGTCAAAGAAGAGAAGAAACATCTTAAACACCTGTGTGCCATGACTCATATTCTGCTCTCGAGCTGCTACTGACACAAGGAGACCCCCCCACAACACATTTTATTCCAAGAGTTTATAGCTTTAGCTATGACATTAATGTCTTTGATCCATTTTGAGTTAGTTTTTGTATATAGCGTTAAGAGTCTAACTTCACTCTTTTGCGTGTGGATATCCATTTTCCCAGCATCATTTGTTGAGAAGACTGTCCTTTCCCCACTGAATGGTGTTGTCACCCTTGTCATCCAGACCATTAATTTGGTTTCTGCAGTTACCATCCTCTCCCTTCAGACCATCTACTCAATTTTAAAATTCTAAAACCATGTTTTTTTGCCCAAATCTTTCTATGTAATAATAAATCCTCTTTAAGAACTCTTCCCACGCCCTGCTCCCCTCCGCTGCGGTCATCTTGTCCCCTCCAGCAGTTTCACGGTGTTAGGAGATTCCCATTCTGATTATTTTGTCTTATTCTTCTTTCCAGTTACTGCGTTTCTTATGATATGGTTCATTATTATTCTTTATCTAGGCAGGATTCACTCTTGGGTCTGCCTTTTGGAAGTACTCAATTGTGGCAGTCTGAAATGGGAGACAGAGCAATTTCTGCTCTTCTAAATTAGTGATATGCCAGCTGGCAACCTATCAGTCACGTGACCCAACACCAAGGGCAAGCACTTCTGCTCTTCTGTCTCTGAGGTACAAAAGCTAGAGACTTCCCAGTCTCAGACAGTGAATTCAGCCTTTTTGTTCAGCAACCTGTAGTTCCCTGGGGGCCAGGGAGAACACCAGGTCCTTCTATTAACACTCATACAAACCACCGTTGTCCTTTCTTTAGGGGATCTGCTGGTCTCTCTGGATGAAGAGAGACCTCTTTCCAGGATTTTGGGTGTTGCGATCTTCCTCCCTGGCTCTGCACTACTGAACTTCAGGTTTTCCTGAAGGTGTCTATGCGGTAAAGTCTTCACTTGTAGTAGACGGAGCCTGACACTTGTACTGACTTCAGATGCCACCTACCAGACCCGTCAGCTCCTCTGATCAGAAATGGCAGATGGGTTTGGATTGAAGTTGATCAGAGAAGGCAACAGGAATGCAAGTATTCAAGTCACTATTTCCTAGAATCCCCTCCAATGTCGAAATTGTTAATAGGAGACTATTTGTCAAACAAAAGCAAAAATGTTGCACTGAGATTCCCAAATTCTTTCATTTATAACCATCTGTCTTGATGGGAGATATCCAACAGGCTGCTCAAGCTTAACACAGCAAAGACATAGCTCTTAACATCCAACTTCTCCAGACTGTTCTTCCTCCAGCTTCTCTCATCTCAGCACCACCATCCCTTCACCCAGGTGCTCAAGCCAAAGATCAAGGGGTTCCTCTTGATTCTTTTCCTACCTTACTTTTCACATCTCAACTGTCTCCAAGTCTTATGGATGCTACCTATCGAAGATGACCTGGAACCACCTGCTTTTCCTCCTCCCCACTGTGATAATCTTGGTGCAGGCGATACTATCTTTCATATGAATTTCAGTCAGAGCTTCTTAATAGATATGGTCTTGTGAGAATGGCCAGAGAGACACTTTCCCCAGTAAAAATTAAGTTCAAACATTATAGAAATGTTGGATGTACTGTAAAAGAACTTCTAAAACCCCGAATCAGCTGAGGGTAAGTTGTCAGTCTGGTGCTCCACGCCCATCTCACACTTCACTGTGGATTTCTTTGTCACAAGGACATCCTCCTACATACTCAGGAGGCAACACTGAAAATCAGGAAATTAGTATTAGCGCGATCACACCTAGTCCTCCAGCCCTGTTCCACTCTCTCCAATTGTCCTGATCACGTTCTTCATAGCTAAAGGCCAGTCTAGAATCTAGACCAATCCTCAGTCTTTCCTTGACCTTCTTGACCTTGACATTTGTAACCTTCTTGACCTTGACATCCCTCAGTTTGCATTTGTTTGAGGTTTCTTCAAGCTTAGATGATATTAGGAATGTCAGCAAAGTGACGCTGAATTCTCACCGGCTCCTACAAGGTGATACAAGATTTCATCTTGTCCTATTACTGATGTTCACTGTGACACTTCAAGCTGCTGTCTAAGCTTCTGTACTGTCAAATTACTCCAAGTATTTTGTATTTCTTGGTTACTTTTTGTATCTCAGTCCTCTATATTTTGTGGGGAGGTACTATGAAACTAAATATCTCATTTCTCTTTATATTTTTAATTTACAAGTGCCTGAACTTGGGGTTTCCTATTTTGTTAAATTTTATTCAATTCATTGGGTTATACCTCATTACTACCATTATTGATTTTTTTTTTTAATTAATTAATTTATTTATTTGACAGAGAGAAATCACAAGTAGGCAGAGAGGCAGGCAGAGAGAGAGAGAGAGGAGGAAGCAGGCTCCCCGCTGAGCAGAGAGCCCGATGCGGGACTCGATCCCAGGACCCTGAGATCATGACCTGAGCCGAAGGCAGCGGCTTAACCACTGAGCCACCCAGGCGCCCCCCATTATTGATTTTGATGCTAAACCTATCCTCTGTGCAAACAGAAGGAGTCTGTTTCAGATGGCCACTGGGTCCTTCTGATATGTCTCTATCATTCTTTGAACCTCTCCTCACTGTCAGGTACAATATAATATTCCAGGATTATTTTGTACATTTCTTTTTCTTTCTTTCTTTCTTTCTTTTTTTTTTTTTAATATTTTATTTATTTGACACAGAGAGAGAGATTACAAGTAGACAGAGAGGCAGGCAGGGTTCGGCGGGGGGAACAGGCTTCTAATGCAGAATCCCAGGACCATGAGATCATGACCTGAGCTGAAGGCAGAGGCTTAACCCACTGAGCCACCCAGGCGCCCTCTTGTACTTTTTCTAATTCAGCCCTAGAATCTACCTCTTCTTCAAGGAGCCCTCATTCCCTTTTAGTGGAAGATGGTATTTAGAAGCTAAGATTTAATGTGCCCGGCTAGCTCAGTCGGTAGAGCATGAGACTCTTAGAAGCCGAGATTTGGGGGTGCTTGTTGCTGTTGGGGTACTGCTGTTCTCAGGTCCTCTCAATGAAAAGAACTAGGAAATATATGCATATTATATTCATACATGTATATTTGTAACATACATTTATACCACATATATACATACATTTATATTGCTATTTCTACATCTCTGTATTGAAAATCATGAGTTCATACTGACACATCTAATCTAATTCTGGTCCAATAATAGAGTTTATTCTATTTTGCTTTCCTTTCATATTTGTAGCACTCTTTTCTGAAAGTAAGAAACATGGCTTCAGGGGTGCCTGGGTGACTCAGTGTGTTAAAGGTCTACCTTTGGCCCAAGTCATGATCCGGGGAGCCTGCAATCGATCCCTGAGTTGGGTTCCCTGCTTGGTGGTGAGTCTGCTTCTCGCTATCCCTCTGTCTCTGCCCCTGCTTATGTTTCTCTCTCTCTCTCAAATAAATAAATAAAATCTTAAAAACAAACAAACCAACTAACCCAAAAACAGAAAAAAAGAAACGTGGCTTCTATTTTCCTTATGTATCTTTGACCAATCCCCTTCCCATCTCTGCCCCCAGTCCTTCCCCACGTAGATGCCTACTTCTGGTTCAGCTCTGGATTCCCCATTCTGAGCTGCCTGCAAGCTGCCCCACCCCCTCCACCCCACGTGGCTATCCTTCTCCCCTTGCAGGGGATCCTACCATCACACCAGAGTGGCTGCCTGCACAACATGCTTTTCATTCTGCTTGGGCTCTGACTCCTGACTCTGCATCACGCCCCCCCCCCCCCCCCCAATGACACCATCCTCACAACATTGGGGCTCTGAGAACCTTGCAATGGGCTGTGATGGTTCCCCACGCCCACCACCTTGCCACAAGGTGGATGCCTACCTTACTCCACCAACTTACTGGTTTGGGGACTAGATTCTTAGGGAAGGGAAGCAGAAGAGAATGATTTGTAAAACAAAACAAAACATGTAGCTTCTTTGCTCAAAATTCTCTAATGGTTTTCCAACACACTTAAAATCCAAACCACCTACCCTCGGGCTTTAAAGGCCTACATGACATGATCTCTGTCTAACTCTTAAATCTCCTTTTGTACCATTCTCCCCCTTGCCCACTCTGCTCTGGGCACGTGGGCCTTGAATCTTCAAGCTCACTCCTACCTGACAGCCTTTTTACTAGCTGGTCCCTCTGCCTGCATCCCTGACCACCAACAGAATAACTACTCGGCTCCTCTCTCTGATCACCCCATTTGAGTTCTATTTATACATTAGTTGCTCTGATCTGATATTTTGTTTACCTGTTCTTCTCTATCTGCTAAAACCTAAGTAAGTTCCATGAGATTTGATCCCTACTGACTCAGTGCTGTATCTCTAGCCTCTGGTGAATGAATGCAAGTGTAAAAAGCAAGGATCTATGAAAGCCACCTCCTGGGAGGCAAGTGATGACACTGAGTGGTCCCTGTGCACTTTCTCATCAGTGCAGTGCTGAACCTGCCTCCTTTAACTCTGACCCGTACGCAGCTACCACTTGTACAGCCTCAGCCACTGCGATTACTGTCCTGGGTCATACCCCCATTACCTGTGTCAGAGCTTGGATGCTCGTGTTGATATCACCACTGGCTACTTGGGAGATAATAAAATTGATTGTGGATGCTGTATTGCTGTGCATGTCATCAAAGTGTGGAGAAACAGCCCGGATTCTAGAGAGCAGAGCAAAGGGGAAAAAAAAAAAAATCAATCTTTGGTACAAGACATCCCAAGTGAGCTGGAATTATGCAGTTCTCCACTAGCTCCAGGTCTGAGTCAAGAACTGTCTGTCACCAGTCATACATAATCAGTTCTAAAAAGTTCTGGCTGCACAGAAAACTCCTTCCACGTATGCACCCTCATGATTGTGCAATGCTGACACTTAACTGAAAGAGATGAACTTACTTGGGTTCAGGAATAAGGACCGGTTCAAAAATGTCATCCAGTTTGTGCTGAACAAGCTCTGGCATTTCACATCGGACTGTACCATTGTCATTCTCAATCTCGTCTAGATCCAGCTGGAATTCTCGGCGCACCATCTGGGCTGCCTCAGGATGCCCACTCATGCTTCGGGCTTGGCTAAGGGAAGCAAAAGAAGGCTCCTGAACTAAAGAGACTTCTGAACCAAAGAACAAGAGTCACACTGCCAGCTGCCCCAAAGCTTCAAGACAGATGTTCAACTTCTGGTTTCAGCCCCCCTGAATGATTTAAGTCCTCGAGCCTAAGCAGGTCCCTTCAATGGGGAACAACTCCGGTTCCTGAATACTCTCAGAGTAGATCATTTTAAGGTAATAAATTTATAGTATCGTATTTACAATATTTATGATTGTATTTATACTACCTTCCAGATTGTTAAGTGTTCTCTCTAGTTCATCAATGCCAACAAACCTTGTACTGATATTCCAAATGGGGCAGAAAACAATGTAATATACTGACTCAAAGCTCTCTACTTGGACACAAATTTAAGAAAAACTTACTCTGACTGATTCTTTTCTGCCAAATTAACCAGTGTTTTAGGTTTTTCTAATCATAAGCATTCTTCCAAACACTAGTTTGGTACATTTTAGATGTTGAGGGTCAGTCACCTCTTTTTAGGAATAGAAACACTCAGTCTTGACAGGTCAGGGCCAGCATTACATCTAAACAATAAATATTTAAAGTTTCCAAATTTAAACTGGTTAATATTAGATATTGGACATAGCTCAAAATAGAGCTGTCTTGCTCAGAAGGTAGTATTTCGAGTCCCTATACCAATTCTGGGTTGCATGCATTTTACTTATTAGCTTTATCTGAAGACTAGGAACCTGAGCATGGCCAGGTATCACACAAGGACAAAGGTGAACCAGTAATTTCACTACATGACATTGAGTTGCCCCCTCTGCTAGCCAGTGGACTTCTGGGGAAGGCTTGGTTCATGGGATACTGATGGATACCCTCTAACCTGTTTAGAGTTATAAACTCTAAACCAATCACCCTCCAGAGGGGATGAATCCAAGTCAGAAGTTAGAAAGATATAAGAGCCCTGCTAATGAGAAATTAGCAGGCAGTACTTACATCCTATAAGTGCGATACATAATTCTGTCCACGGAAAAGCAGTGAAAGAAGGCACAAGACTATTTAGAAGTGGTTTTGAGACAAAGACAAAGACAATGAAGACTGAAGGATTAAACATTTGGCTACAAGACATTTCTCCAGACACTCTGGCATGCATGGTAATGGCTACAGGAACTCAAGATTATGTTACAGGATAAGCATTAAGCACACGAGGTAAAGGCCACTGGATGTTCTCAGACCACTGTCTCCATCTACATACTTGAGTTTGGAGGACATGTCCTCGGCTGGTCCCTTGCGCAGCATGTTGGCGTTGGAGTTTACGCTTTGTGTGCGCGGAGGTTTCTCCTCCATCTGTTTCACTGGGGCAGCCGAAGGCCTCTTTGCTGACCGCTTAATCCTCTCCTCGAGCATGCTCATATCCTTTTCAGAGAGCTGTAAAATGAAGCCAAATTACACTTACTAGAACGCCCCTCTACCACAATAGGAGGAGAATTAAAAACCTAACTGGAAAGCCCAGAGTCAATATCCATTCATATACTGAAGCAAGCAGAACCTACTATGTTGGGATATGTTTATTTTCAAAACACTAGCTACATTTAAAATAAACTATTGTTAAAACCTTATAGTTAGAGAAACTATGAAAGAAGGCAAGGATACGGGGCGCCTGGGTGGCTCAGTGGGTTAAAGCCTCTGCCTTCGGCTCAGGTCATGATCCCAGGGTCCTGGGATCGAGCCCCACATCGGGCTCTCTGCTCAGCGGGGAGCCTGCTTCCTCCTCTCTCTCTCTGCTTGCCTCTCTGCCTACTTGTGATCTCTGTCAAATAAATAAATAAAATCTAAAAAAAAAAAAAAAAGCAAGGATACGAAAGGAAAAACTATTAGTAACTACAAATGAAAAGGTCAAAGATTAAATGACGCTTCCTCATGTTTGCTCTGTCAGCACTAACTACGTGAGCGAAAGGAAAGAAGCTTCCCTGATGATCATCTGTAAAATTCCCATCTGCTTTATCTCCTTCACTGACCTGTAGGGAGGATGTAAACAGACTAATAATACAGGTAAAGATGTGTAAAAACCGTGTAAGTATATGTAATACTCGGAGGTCACTGGAGGGAAGGCCGGCCTGAGGTGCAACCACAAGTGACCCGGTCAAAGTCAGCAACCAGAAGCAGCACCTGATGGATCTGCAGAGTCTGGCTCATGGCTCTTGTCATCTGACAGATACCAGAATCTACATTATACATGTGAGTACCTATTCACTAAAAACTAAACGTGCTGAAAATTATAGAGCAGATTTCTAGGCAGAATCTAAATCTCAGACTAGCTCAGGATATGATTCAAAAACAGTTCTTGTTTCTAAAGCAAATGGTATGAATAGAAGGTACAGAGAAGAAAATGTGGTTTCCAGTAAGACAGAGCATAAATGTCCTACAACGATCAGACACCCTCAGGGGTTCATCTGAACTCTAGGACACACAGATGGGTTGGGTTTATAATACAAAGTGGTAAAAACTGAGCTAGAGTTGCAATGGTATGCAAGTCACAACACGCTGAAATGTTCAGAAGTCACTCACAGTTCCAATAAGCTTGAACACCTGATCCCCGTGCACGTTGTACACGGTGACGATGGTATTGAGGGCAGCATTGCGCACAGCGTTGTCACGGTCTCCTATGTGAATCGCGATCTCCTTTAAGGCTTTCCCTGGGGTTGGCTGGCAAACGTTCATGCCATAGGACTCGACCAGACACCCCAGTTCTTCCAGGCACTCTGATGGGGGAGAAAGGTTAGATTAATGAGACCCAAGACACATTCGGCTTAGAGACCTATCTTTACTAGATACATTTTGCTGGGCGTACAAGAAGAGCTACGATCTTATTCTGGCTCTGCCTAGCACTTTTCCTCGTTTACTGCCTTCTGATAAGACATACAACCAAATAATACTGTTCCAGCAAGTGCTCCTGGAAGAAAGGGATGCCTGTGAGTCAGATGGCTCCTGTGCACTTGATTTTGTCACCAGGGTGGTACTGAGTGGTGCCTGTATCACCAAATACTGGCTCCACCAGTGTGCAACTCATCACTCTCACAGTCCAATTGGAAGGCTGGAATCAACCATGCAGACAGTGAAGAAATGTCCTTGGTTCATCTACAAACTATTTCTTTTAGAGGTCACTGCTGCACAGACTCATGCCTCAGTTTAAATTGTTGCTTCACCTGCTCTTTGCTTAGAGTTTTTAGATTTGGTTCCTTCCATGATGAAGGGGAACATCTTGCTGGCTGGGTAGACAAGGCACATCCGGTTCAGGATGGCACGGACATCTTTGCGAATGACATCCTTTGGTTCTCCAACCTAGTCGACAAGAAAATAACGATTGAGGCAGTTCCTGAGTGACAAAGTGTCGTCCTATGCTTCCCACATCTTGGGAGAACAGGGGCATGGGAATGAGCAGGGGCAGGTATCATCACAGAATAGATGGAAAAGGAAGAGGGAATAAAGGATGGGAGTGGAGGTCAGCTGGGAAGTTGGGCAGTCTTCCAGAGTGAGAATGACACATTACCTTGAGGATGAGATAGGGGATGAAGGAAGATGCTTCATTCTCAGTAAGATGATACTCCTCCTCACTTAGCAGGGTGAAGAGCAATTTTAAATATTCTAGGGCTTTCATCAGGACGCTTGTATTGGTGTCAAAAAACCGCAGGGTAAGCCACTTTAAGATAAGATCCAGGCAACCAATAACACCCTCCTTTTCACTCTCCAAGTGCTTAAAACAAAAGACAAATAAGACCGTATAAAAATTTAAGTTCTAGATTTTACTGGAGTCCAAGAAAAAGAGTAGATTTTTAAGATTCTATTTAAGACCTAAAATTACGACAGTCATTTATTCTATCAAATAATACAACAGCTCTAAAGCCAAAGAATATGGTATATTCTAGTTCCTTCTCAAGTCACATTAACTTCTGGTTATTTCACAAAGCTTAGTATTTTCATGGATCTGAGAAACATGTGTACTTATCTACTGGAAACCTACATCAACCATGACAGCAAGGGCTTTATTATGATGCTGAAAGTCTGAGTGAAACATCTCATCTTGTAACCACTTAGCCACACAGCTAGACATCTGGGTCTTTAGTTGCTCAATGTATTCATCCCGTGGAGTAGTAAAATTCCACTTCAGCACCTGAAAAAAACCAGGGAAAGGGGACTATAAGATGTTCAACTGAAATGAGGTAGAGAACTCTATTTAAAGCTGCTGCAAAAATCGATGTAAGGATATTTTAAAATTTGACAAGATTAATTTGTAATTAAATATGAATGCAAAATGTATTAGCGAGCGGTCATACTTCTGGAAGCTTAACTCTTAACATCTTCTAGGAATAGAATATTCAGCAATTTTCACTAGAAAAATCAATGCTCTATTATTGTATAACATAATGATACTACTGGTACAATTTTAATAAAGGGAAAATCTGTAGTATCTATAAAAATTAAATATGTATATACATTCTAGTAGGAGTTTAATAAAGATACATTCACATATGTGCACAAGTACCTACATTCAAAGATGCTCATGGCAAAATAGTTTATGAAGAGCTACGATCTTATTCTGGCTCTGCCTAGCACTTTTCCTCGTTTACTGCCTTCTGATAAGACATACAACCAAATAATACTGTTCCAGCAAGTGCTCCTGGAAGAAAGGGATGCCTGTGAGTCAGATGGCCCCTGTGCACTTGATTTTGTCACCAGGGTGGTACTGAGTGGTGCCTGTATCACCAAATACTGGCTCCACCAGTGTGCAACTCATCACTCTCACAGTCCAATTGGAAGGCTGGAATCAACCATGCAGACAGTGAAGAAATGTCCTTGGTTCATCTACAAACTATTTCTTTTAGAGGTCACTGCTGCACAGACTCATGCCTCAGTTTAAATTGTTGCTTCACCTGCTCTTTGCTTAGAGTTTTTAGATTTGGTTCCTTCCATGATGAAGGGGAACATCTTGCTGGCTGGGTAGACAAGGCACATCCGGTTCAGGTTCTATTCTTTCAATAGTGAAAGAATAGAAGCAACCTAATGTTTATATTATGGGTTGGGATAAAGACAGGTACATACACGTGATTTACCAATAAAGAGAATGAATGTATATATGCATGCAGTCATGTATTGACTATTAAAATATTTCAAACATCATTAAAAGAAAAAAGCAAAATACAGAACAAAGAGTATAGCACGTCCCCTGTGTGTAAAAAGCGCTACATATTTATACACCTATGACTGTATAGCATGAAATAGTTATACTTCTGGAGTAATATACAAAAACACTGGTAATAATATCTTCCCCTGTGGAGGGAGATTAGAGGGAGACATGCCTCTTATACTATACTCTGCACTTTTCATACTGCTTGGTTTTTTTTTAAACAATGTATTTTGACAAAAAATTTAACTGCCTAATAGTACCAAAATAATATAAAAAGAGAAATGACTGAATTAGATAGTCACCAGATATGTCTTTTGAGGTATCAGGTACAAAAAGGATTAAACAAGTAGCCTACTACAAATGTGTAGTTGATAAAAATCAATGAATATTTTCCATTTTAGGATTATAAAAATTAAAACAACTTTGGTTTCCATTTGGAAGAAGAATAGGCAATAGCTCCATTCTATAGTTCCTTTTGCAGGAAATAATGCTCCCATAAACCTAAGAGAAACAAGCTATAGTATATAAGCAAAGATTCAGTTCATTATTAGGTATTTCAATAATGAAATGAATTCCAGACATTCTTGATTACAAAACAAAACAATAATTACAAAACAAAACAGAAAGCAAAAAATTCCTGAGAGTTCATGTCCCTTCCTTACCTTTAATCCTTTTTCATCTTTCATTCTCTGTTCTTTTCCATTTGGAACAACAATGAAAATAGGACCAGATTTGTCTTCATCCTCCTTTAAGCTGGTTTTGCTGGGCACTTTCTTTCCTTGTGCACTCTACAGCAAAGGTTCAGGGAACGCTGGTTAGCTAGGGTACTAGTCCTTGGGAATATGATGTTATTGCCCGGTAAGCGGGCTCTCTATAAAACAGACACTATCAAAATTATATTCCCCATGAAAGAAACAGGTGAGCCACAGAATCTTGCACATACTATGCTTTTGCACATTTCCAGAAATGTGTTTGTTTGCTTGTTTCTTCTTTTTTTTAAAGTGACTCTATGCCCAAAATGGGGCTTGAACTCATGACCCTGAGATTAAGATCTGAGCTGAGATCAAGAGTCAAATGTTTAACCGACTGAGCCACCTAGGTGCCCCACCAAAATTTTTTTTTTGAGAGGGAGCATGAGCTGATGTGTGTGTGTGTGTGTGTTGGGGTGGAGGGGGAGTAGAGAGATAGAGGGAGAAGAGAATCTTTTTTTTTTTTTTTTTTTTTAAAGATTTTCAGAGAGAGAGAGAAGGGAGGAAGCAGGCTCCCCGCTGAGCAGAGAGCCCGATGCGGGACTCCATCCCAGGACCCTGGGATCATGACCCAAACCGAAGTCAGAGGCTTTAGCCCACTGAGCCACCCAGGCGCCCCGAGAAGAGAATCTTTAAGCAGTCTGTGTGCTCTGAACACGGAGCATGACACAGGGCTTAGTCTCACAACAAAGACTAAAACCTGAGCTGAAATCAAGAGTTGGATGCCCAACTAACTGAACCACCCAGGGGTTCCCAGAAATGTTTTTAATATATTCTCAAGTAACTGTGGGTTACCTTGGATTGGCATGTAATGTAGGTGGAAAAACTCTATTATAATGTCATTGGTCTGGGTCATAGACTCTTTGTTTACTGGACAGCTTTTAAAAAAAGAAAGATTTTATTTATCTCTGGCAGAGAGAGAGAGAGAGCACAAGCATGGGGAGGAGCAGGCAGAGGGAGAGGGAGAAGCAGACTTCCCACTGAGCAGGGAGCCCAACATGGGGCTTGATCCCAAGACCCTGAGATCATGACTTGAGCCCAAAGCAGACACTTACCCGACTGAGCCACCCAGGTGCCCCTGGACAGCTTTCTTTCTTAAAATCTTCAACACCATTTACAGCTTTCCATATTATTGACATTTTGAATGGCATTTACATGTCTTAGTCAAGAAAGCTTTTCTGCCTCTCTGCACATAAAATGTATCTCTATCACATCATTGTAACTGGAGATGCTCTGAACCTGTTTCTAGAGAAACTTGCTCAAGACATTTTAAAGAATTATTAAAGTGAAAATAATCCGAGATTTTAAATCTTTGTATCAGATGGAAAGAAAATAGTGAACACTTAGAATATGTATTTAAAGTAATACTTGAGGGGTGCCTGGGTGGCTGAGTGGGTTAAAACCTCTGCGTTTGGCTCAGGTCATGATCCCAGGGTCCTGGGATCGAGCCCTGCATCAGGCTCTCTGCTCGGGAGGGAGCCTGCTTCCTCCTCTCTCTGCCTGCCTCTCTGCCTACTTGTGATCTCTGTCAAATAAATAAATAAAATCTTAAAAAAAATAAAGTAATGCTTGAATTTTAAAACTGGGATCATTATTACTTATTAATATAAATGTAGCAAGAGCCTGTTATTTCTAGTAGGCCAGAATTTCTTTCTAGTTCAAACACTGAAGTCATTCAGTTAAAACAAGTGTGAGATCATTTATGTGAAACTGTTTTGTAAACTGCAAAAGACTGGGGAAAAAAGTACAGCATTAAGAACAGAGTCAAAAATACTTCAAAGCACTTGTGATCAAATACTAAAATAAGCACTTGTTAAATTTGGTATGAGGACAGTGGGGAGGACAGGAAAAGAACAGCTTTCACTGGACAGTTTAGAAGATAATTATCTATTTAAAGTAATACTGAATTAAAGGACCATGGATAGGGAAGGAAACAAATAATCCTCAAACGAATGGCCAGCGTGCCCACTGTATATGAGCATATAATAATAAATGTACTGGGGCCGCCTGGGTGGCTCCGTCCGTTAACAGCCAACTTTTGGTTTCAACTCAGGTCATGACCTCACAGATCATGAGACGGAGGCCTGCGTCAGGCTCTGCACTCAGCAGGGAGTCTGCTTGAGGATTCTCTTCCTCTGCCACTTCCTTGGCTTGGGCTCACTTTCTCTTTCTCTCTCAAATAAATCAATCTTTAAAAAAAAAAAAAAAAAGAAAGGAAAGAAAAGAAAAGGAGTAGGGGCACACCTGGGTGGCTAAGCTGGTTAAGTGTCTGCCTTTGGCTCAGATCCTAATTCCAGGGTTCTGGAATCAAGCCCCACATTGGGTTCCCTACACAGTGGGCAGCCTGCTTCTCCCTTTGCCTCTGCCCCTCCTGCCTGCTCGTGCTCTCACTCACACCCTCTCTCTCTCTCAGATAAACAAAACCTTAAAAAAAGAGTAGTAATGCTCTTTCAGACACAATATGATCTCTCCTAATAGAGTGACCCGATGTATAAAACACACTTAAGAGCAATTTTGCATCTAAGTATGCAGAGCTAACATACCTTTGTTTTGGAAGAAACTCCTAGAGCTTTGGCCTTTTTCGGATCAGGCTTGGTTTCTACAGTACTGGAAACAGAATCTTCAACAGGTGCTTTGAGGAAAAAAGGCATCTACTATAAATATAAACTCTAACTAACATTACTTTATTCTGATCAGGTTAAATACATAATGATGTGAAAACCTAGTTTTAAATGTCAATTGAGAAAGTATTTTCAATTGGATTTTTTTCCTAATCTTTTTTTTCCTGCCTGAATTTCTTTTTAAGCATAACCCTAAGACATTAACTCAATAAATCTACATTTACTTTGCCAACAGTTAAGTTGAGGTTTTAAATTAATTAAATTATTAAATTAATTAAAGTAATTAAATTAAATTATTAAATTAGTTAAATCTTTTTCCTAGATTGATACTTCCTTGGGCAGGGGCGGTTTACAATCTTTGACGCTCAGTATTTACCATATAGCAGGATTCCTACAGATATTATAATCAAATAAATCCTTTGATACCAACAGTCTTAAACATCTACAATTTCTACCTCTATAGCATCAATAGTTTGTATCCCACTAAGGAGAATAATATTTTATTTATTAAGCAGTAGGTCTAGCAAAATAGTAGTTATAGACTGGAGTTTTATTTATACGTGATGGAATTATAACATTAGGGTGAAGAAATCAAGACTTTTCTCTAAAGGATGAGCAAATATTAGAACGGATCAGCAAACAGGCACTGCAGTAGGACAACTCATCTGGGATGAAGAAGAGGAATTCTATGCTGGTTTAGACTGAGTGGCTGTCCTTGTGCCAGTCACTTCATCTTCTGGGTTTCCTTGTCTCTTAATAAAAGGATTAGACTAGATGGTCCCAGTTTCCCCCCTCTAACTATAATATCCAATAGCAGAAAACGTGTGGAAACCTTAAAAATAGGATGGAACACTCATTTTCTGGAGTATTTCAATGTGCTATTCCGAAACTCCTTCTTGGAAGTGGAAATCAAATTAAGCATCTTTATACCTTCATCACAATGCCTGGCTTAAAACCTGACAAATATGTTTGTGGTAGAAGGGTAAGGAAGGAGGGAGGGAAAATGGCAGGAGGGCCTAGGATCTCAGCTGTTTGGAAATACAATAAGAAATGAAGGCTCTGTTTCTTTTCAGAGTTCCCCTGGGCTACTTTTTTTCCCCTTAACCGTCTCAAAACAGTTACCTGAAGCTGGCTGGAATTTGGCTGGAGCAGACCCTCCCATTGGTTTGGAAGTTCCTTTAGCAGATGCTGCAGGCTTGGCCGGCATGTTAGCTTTGGCTTTCTCTAGCATAGCCAGTACCTGATCTTTAGAAGTTGGCTAGGGAGACAACACAACAGGGGAAATGAGATGCCACATACATGATACACTCATACTATGCTTACTAAAAGAGCTGCTGGGACATCACTGAGCACCTAGTTTTGAAATACCCATGAAGTAAGGGAGGCAGCACACAGTGCAAGAGAAGTAACACCCATTATGAAGTCATACTAAACTAACTACCATTCTAGAAGGTCACAACTTTTGGCTCTGCAGAGTCAAGTTCTTGGGAGTTCAACATATTTTTGCTCTCACTGGGATTTCAAGTGAGACTCCTAGGAGGTAATATGATCTCTTGCCTATATATATACTCACATTCAATATTTTTCTAATGGCTTTTAACAGCAGCAACCACAAGAAGTAGTACCTTTAATTTCCCAGTAGCCTTGGCCATTTTCTCATATCCCAGATGCATCATGAAGAATGGCAAGGCATCTTGGGCCTTCTTCCGCACATCTCCATTGCGATCCTCTAGGCACGAGTAGAGATGAGGAACACAAAGGATAAGGTCTGTGGGGGTGGAACGAAGAGTCGGGAGTTTCTCAGCCAGCCAGCCCAGAAGCTGCCAAAAGAAATAAAGACCGGTTACACACTTCAAGTGGAAAATTATTACTTATAATCTTAGGCTTAATGATTGCATCAGTACCAAACACTACAACTTTCCAATATAAAATCAGTAATTTTCACTGTTCAAGAACAATGCTATATTTAAATGATATATGCAAAGATGACTATTTTCTTTAAGATAAGGACATGGTTCTTTGGACCACACTTGGGTATTAAACTACAATAAATAAAGCTTCAATAGTTCTTAATGCATTTTACAGATGAAAATCTTTCCCTTATCTTTAAAAAAAAAATTCTAAGAATTATTCAGCTAGAGAAAATGTTTAACATTTATTTGATCAGGAGAGGACAGATTCTGCCAGAACTTCTGTTTTTAGCCCCATATTGACAGTTTTTCTCTATTCCCCCCCAAATAATTCATATCTGTATTTATTTTTTAATTAAAGTTTTAAGATTTTTATTTATTTGAGAGAGAGAGAGATAGCATGGGAGGGAAGAATGTCAGAAGGAGAAGCAGACCTCCCATGGAGCAGGGAGCCCGACGCGGGACTTGAACCCGGGATGCCAGGATCATGACCTGAGCTGAAGGCAGTTGCTCAACCAGCTGAGCTACCCAGGCACCCTTAATTGAAGTTTTAATTGAGATAACTGTAGTCACATGGAGTTATAGGAAATAATACAGAGATCCCATGTACTCAGTTTCCTCTTAACATTAACACTTTGTAAAATTATAGTGTCACAACCAGGATACTGACATTGATACAATCCATTGATCCTGTTCAGACTGCCCAGCTTTGCCATTCTCATTTGTGTCTGTGCCTGTATTTAGTTCTATGATTTTATCACATATATGTTACTACATCTGACACCACAGTTAAGATTTTAAACAGTTCCATTGCAAGCATCCCTCATATTGCCTCCTCTATAACCACAGGCATCTTCCTTATCCCATTCCAATCCCTGATAACTACTAATCTGTTCTCCATTTCTAAAATTGTCATTTTATTTTATTAAAAAGATTTTATTTATTTATTTGACAGAAAGAGAGACAGTGAGAAAGGGAAAACAAGCAGGGGGAGTGGAAGAGAGAATCTCAAAGAGAGAGAAAGAGAGAGAGAATCTCAAACAGAGATTCTCAAACACTCTCTGCGGGGAGCCTGATGTGGGGCTCGATTCCAGGACCCTGGGATCATGATCTGAGCCGAAGGCAGACGCTTAATGACTGAGCCACCCAAGAACCCCTAAAATTTTGTCATTTTAAACATATTCCACAAATGGAATCATATGGTATATAATTGTTTGGAGCTGGGTTTTGCCATTCAACCTAATTCCTTGGAGATTTATCTCAACTGTTGCTCGTTATCAGTGAATCTTTTAATCTTAAATAGTATTACCATATGGACATATGAAGGATATTTGGGCTGTTTCCACTTTTTGGCTATCATGAATGAAGCTGCTATGAACATTTGTGTATAGATTCTTTTGAAGACAGAAATTTCCATTTTTAAGGAATAAATGCACAAGATCACAATTGCTGGGTCATATAGTAATTGTAAGTTCAGTTTGGGGGTTTATAAAAAATGATTTATGGGGCGCCTGGGTGGCTCAGTGGGTTAAAGCATCTGCCTTCGGCTCGGGTCATGATCCCAGGGTCCTGGGATTGAGCCGCACGAAGGGCTCTCTGCTCAGCGGGGAACCTGCTTCCCTCCTCCTTCCCTGCCTGCCTCTCTGCCTGCTTGTGGTCTCTGTCAAATGAATAAAAAAAATCTTTTAAAAAAAGAGATTTATTTACTTTAGAAAGAGAGAGAGGGCATGTGCATGAGTGGGGAGTGAAGCAGAGGGAAAGGGGATTGGGGGGGAGGGAGGGAGAGAGAGAGAAAGAGAGAAAGAATCTCAAACAGACTGCCCACTGAGCCCAGAACTTGACAGGGAGCTCAGTCTCATGACCTTGAGATCATGACCTAAGCCAAAATCAAGAGTTGGACACTTACTGACTGAGCCACCCAGACTCCCTGTACATGTTTAGTTTTGAAAGAAACTGCCAAACTTTTTCTTAGAGTGGCTGTACCATTTTATATTTCCTCCGGCAGAGTGTTCAAATTTCTCCACCTCTTTGCTAGCATTTGGTGTTAAAATTATTTTTTTATTCCAGTACTTCTGATAGCTGTAGAGTGATGTGTCACTAGTTTTAATTTGCATTTCCTGTATGGCTAATCATACCAAACAACATCTATGGGCTTATTTGCCACCTGCATATCCTCTTCAGTGAAACATCTGTTCATGTCTTTTGCCCATTTTTTTTTTTTAAAGTAGGCTCTATGCCTAAGATGGAACTCCAAACTCATGACCCTGAGACCAAGAGAGTCATATGCTCCACCCACCAACTGA
This sequence comes from Mustela nivalis, assembly GCF_964662115.1. Taxonomy (NCBI): domain Eukaryota; kingdom Metazoa; phylum Chordata; class Mammalia; order Carnivora; family Mustelidae; genus Mustela; species Mustela nivalis. The sequence continues at coordinate 102,498,192 of NC_139028.1, forward strand.
TCAAGCTGGGTGCCCCATCTTTTTTTTTTCATGGTTTTGAAAATTCTTCTTTTTTTTTTTTTTAAAGATTTTATTTATTTATTTGTCAGAGAGAGAAGAGAGAGCAGAAGCAGGGGGGAGCAGCAGGCAGAGGGAGAGGCAGGCAGAGGGAGAAGCAGGTTCCCTGCTGAGCAAGGAGCCCAATGCGGGACTCAATCCCAGGACCCCAGGATCATGCCCTAAGTCAAAGGCAGACACTTAACCAAATGAGCCACCCAGGTGTCCCGAGAATTCTTTACAAATTTTATATGTTTATCAGATACTGAGTTAGCAAATACTTCCTCCTGTGGTATAGCTGCCTTGTCCTCATTTTGACATGGTCTTTTGCAGAGCAAAAGTTCTTAATTTTTATGAGGTCCAATTTATCAATTTTTTCCATCAAAGGGATTGTGGTTTTGGTGTCAAGTCTAAGAATTCTTTGCCTGAAGAATTTCTATATCCTGAAGTTTTTCACCGATATTATCTTTAAAAGTTCTATAGTTTTGGGGCACCTGGGTGGCTCAGTTGGTTAAGCGTCCAACTCTTGATTTCAGCTCAGGTCTTGATCTCAGGATCATGAGTTCAAACCCCACCATGAAAAAATAAGTAAAATAAAAGTTCTATAATTTTATAGTCTACATTTAGTTCATGATCCATTTTGAGTTAATGTTTGAATAGGATGGAAGGTTTAGGTTGAGGTTCAGTGTTTTATCTACAGATGTCTAAGGCTTTGGAGTCATTTGTTGAAAAGGGTAGCCTTCCAACACTAAATTATTTTGGTAATTTTGTCAAAAACCAGTTGATCATATTTGCGTGGGTCTATTTCTGGGGTTCTCTTCAGTTCCACTAACCTGGGTCTATCCTCCACCTCCCAATCCCATGTAAGTTTCCTGATTATGTTAGCAATATCTAAGTCTTAATATAGGATAGAGTGATTATTTCCACAGTTTTCTTCTTTGTCAGGACTGTTGTAGCTAGAATATAAATCTTAGAATAAGCCTGCTTTTGTCTACAAAAAAACTTGCTGCAATTTTGATGGGAATTACATTAAACCTATAGATCAGTTTGGGGAGAGCTGACATCTCTACTACATTGAGTCTTCTTATCAACAACCACAGCGTGTGTCTCCGACTCTTTGGGTCTTCCTTGGACTCTTTTATCAACATTTTGTAATTTTTAATATATATATTCTATATTTTCTTTGCTAAGTGTACATCTAAGGATTTCATTTTCTTTGGTGTAATTGTAAACTGTATTGTTTGTTTCCATATGTTCACTGTATTATAAAGAAACGTGATTGATTTTGTGTGTTAATTTTGTATCCTGTAATCTTACTGAACTCAAATATTTATTAGTTCTAGGAGTTTACTTGTAGATTCCTTGGGATTTTCTATGTAGACAGCCATGTTACTGGCCATTAGGGATAGTTTTTTTTTTTTTTTTAATTCTTTTTTTTTTTTTTTTTAAGATTTTATCTATTTATCAGAGAGAGAGAGGGAGAGAGAGCGAGCACAGGCAGACAGAGTGGCAGGCAGAGGCAGAGGGAGAAGCAGGCTCCCTGCCGAGCAAGGAGCCCGATGCGGGACTCGATCCCAGGACGCTGGGATCATGACCCGAGCCGAAGGCAGCTGCTTAACCATCTGAGCCACCCAGGCGTCCCCATTAGGGATAGTTTTACTTTTCTTTTTCCAAACTGTTTTTCGTATCTTTTTCTTGCCTTACTGCAGGGACTAGAACTTCCCATATTATGCTAACTAATAGTGGTGAGACGGACATTGCTCCCAACCTAGGATGAATGCATTCGGTCTTTCACCACTCTAAATATAAGTATGACATTATCTATAGAGGTTTTTTGTAGGTGGTCTCTTTATTTTTTTAAAAAATTTAAAAAGATTTTATTTATTATTTATTTGACAGAGAGAGACACAGCGAGAGAGGGAACATAAGCAGGGGAAGTAGGAGAGGAAGAAGCAGACTCCCTGCCGAGCAGGGAGCCTGATGTGGGGCTTGATCCCAGGACTCTGGGATCATGACCTGAGCTGAAGGCAGATGCTTAACAACTAAGCCACCCAGGTGCCCTGTAGGTGGTCTTTTTTTTTAAAAGATATTTATTTATTTGACAGAGACAGAGATCACAAGTAGGCAGAGAGGCAGGCAGAAGGGGGGTGCGGAAGCAGGCTCCCCACTGAGCAGAGAGACTGATGGGCTTGATTCCAGGACCCTGAGCTCATGACCTGAGCCAAAGGCAGAGGCTTAACCCACGGAGCTACTCAGGTGCCCTGGTGGTCTTTAGTAAGCTGAAATAATTCTCTTCTATTTCTTACTTGCTCAGAGTTTTTGTCATGAACAGACGTTGGATTTTCTCAAATCCTTTTTTGAGTCAACTGACACAATTATATGATTCTTCTTCTTTAGTCTGCTGGTATGATGAATTATACTGATGGATTTTTGAATGCTGAATTCTGTTTTTATGATCTGCTTAAAAACTTTTATTTTACCATTTCAGAGTTCAAGAAACAAGATTTCACAGAAAGGCTAGTCCTTTAAAAATTTTTTTACTGTTAATGGGCATTTGGGTGGCTTATTTAGGTGAGCAACTGACTCTTTTTTTTTTTTTAAAGATTTTATTTATTTATTTGACAGAGAGAGATCACAAGTAGGCAGAGAGGCAGGCAGAGAAAGGGAGAGGAGGAAGCAGGCTCCCCGCTGAGCAGAGAGCCCGATGCAGAACTCAATCCCAGGACCCTGAGATCATGACCTGAGCCGAAGGCAGCGGCCTAACCCACTGAGCCACCCAGGCGCCCCAGAGCAACTGACTCTTGATTTCTGCTCACGTCATGATTTCAGGCTCCTGCGGTCAAGCCCCACCTCTGGCTCCTCGCTCAGTGGAAGTCTGCTTGAGGAGTCTCTCCCTCACCCTCTGCTCCTCCCCTCACTCATGTGTGCATGTGTTCTCCCTCTCTCAAATAAAGAAATCTTTAAAAAAAAAATTTATTGTTAAAAAAGTATATGAAAGGGGGGAGAAAAAGATGTACACGGTATAAATCTTCAGGAATTTGGTTTCATTTTATTAACTGTTTCATAATGAAACTCATTCTGTCCATACAAGCATATTTATTAGGTAGGTCCACACCTCTAAGAAGGTCAAAGTCATGAGTAAAGCACATATTTGTAGTACCTCTTGCCTCAAGAAAGGATTTTCCTTTTTGAGCTCTTCAGAAAGATCTTCTCCCTCCAGCCATTCCTTCATGCCTGTCTGTTCTGCCCAAGCATTCACAGTTGCTAAGGCAGCTGCCCGAACATTGTTCTAAATGGAAGAAAGAATTAGTAAAGATAGTATCACTTATGGTTTGGAGGTAGGGAGTGGAAAAGTTTCTTACTTTGGGAACATGAACAACAGAGGTTTCTTTAAGGTCCACATGAACATACTTAGAATCAACTTCTCTGACACAGAATCTAGTTCTATGAATGATTGTACTGAAAATCCAAAGTAAAGGAGAAACATAAAGCTCCAATTGTAAGATCCTCTACTCGGTTAAATTAGGCAAAAACAGTGACCTGGGCATAGAGTATCATGTAAGGGGAATAAACTTGGAGGTTTTATTTTCTGAAACTCTGGAGGCTGTTATGTCCGTGCTTATCTATAGAGAATGTAACTCTACAGGATAGAGAACTCCTAACTAAAAGTTAGACCTAAATTACTAACAATTTGCCTGAACACTTACGCTTTCATATTAATTTGCATTCACAGAATGAAGTCTTGTTAACATGAAAAATATTAAAATACCCCAATTCCTCACACTAAATGAATTGCTCAAAAATAAAGACACATTCAAATATTCAATCTTGGGCTAAATATAAGAGGCTTGCAACTTTTGAGACTGATTCTTGGACTGTGAAACTAAAGTACTAGAAGATCCTGCTCCAGAAGTTCAGGATAACAAGGAAGAAAATAAATACATGACCCCCAAATTCATAAACATATTCACTCTTCCTAACAGTACATAGAACAATGATGACATAATCAAAACTGAACATTTTTTGAGTGCATACTATATGAGATAGTAGCAGGTACCATATGTACAGATTCTTATTTAGTTCTCTAAGAATGAAATTTCACAAATAAAGAAACTGAACCTCAAAGAAGAGAAATAACTTATCTAAGGGTCACAAGGCTAGTGACATAACTGTTCACCCTCATACTGCCTGGGAGGTAAAGATGTTTATTATTTTCCTGCTAATGTTCTCTTCCCTACAAAGTTTATAGGCTGTTTATGTGTACTCTTACACAAACATGTAAGAACTGTTCATAGCCCAAGAATGTGGCTGGCCATTCCAGGAGTCAGGCTTACCTTGCTGTCTCCAAGCACCGTGATGATAGGGATACCTAAGTTCTTCACATGCTGCTTGATGTTTGGGCCCATGGCTACTGCCAGTTGCTGGAGGATATTCAATGTCTGCTGCACCTGAGTGGGAAAAGAGCCAATACTTGATGAAACCAGGAGCAAGCTGTTTTCCAAGTTGGCTGCTAAGTAGTCCATGTACTAGGAAGTTTAAGGCCTACTTGAAAGACAGGGTAGTCAGTTTGTTATGATGCTATTGTAATTAGCTTATGAATAATTTACAGATAGTGGCTGCTCCTTTTATCATTAGTTCACAACACTGGAGTATTAGAATTTTAGACCAGAAAGGATAGTGCTTTATAATAAAGTAAGGTAAAGCCTAGTTTAAGAAAATCCTGACATAAAAACCCGTATTTAAAAATTAGAAATTAAGCATGGTAATGTATATAACTGTTTTATATTAGGATATTTAATATTAGAGTTTTATAAAAAGCAAATCTGAGATTCATGAAAATCTGATTAATAAACCTCCATCTACCAACTGATCTTGAGGCACACTTAAGAAATTAAAGGATTTCCAGTTTAAAGCAAATGAAGTGACCACTCATTTTTTTTTGTAGGTGAAGATGATTAAAAAGGAACTTCTTGCAGGGAAGAGGGGAGGGAGAGCAAAAGAACAGGCATATGTTCTACATACCAAGATTTTATTTGAATCATTGAGTCGGCCTTTCAAGGCAGTTGGTAGTTCACCTATATTCGGCTGGATAAATTTTGCTTCATTGATAATAGCTGCCACTTCATCTAAGCCTTCTTTCCTGATCTTCCAGTTCTTGTCACCAATCTTAGAAACCAACTCTGAAGTGATTTTATCACTGAGAAAGCAAAAGAGAGAATCTTAATTCCAGACTCCTAAAGAAATAATGATGTCACAGAAGTACTCTTGACTGAGGAAGAGAAGGTACCATTAAGAATTCACTAACAAAACAAACAAAAATCCAATAAACCACTTGCAACAAACCTACCTGATTTCCGTCCTTGGCAAAAGATCCACAACATCAGTGCCCACCTCATCTGGTTCATCTCCATCTTCTCCTTCATCTGTACCACTTATGCTGTGTTTGGAAATCCCCCTGGTTGGAGCAGGTGGGCTCTGTCCTTGCATCTACACACAAACAAATCAGTGAGGCTAATGAACTTGAATGGTACGAGAGCAAACAAGTTAGAGAACAGGCCTATGTCAAACTTTCCTATACTTTCATACTACTACTTAAAATTCATAATTCACTATACTTTTATACTACTTAATATTCACAATACTACTTAAAATTCACTTTTATTCTACTTAATATTCACAATTCACTATACTTTTATACTACTTAATATTCCTATACTTTTATAATGCTTAATATTCACCCCCCCAAATAATATATATATATATTTTTAAGAAAGGGGATACATGGCAGAGGGATAGAGAGAATCTTAATCAGGCTCCACACCCAGCACAGAACCTAACACAGAGCTTGATCTCATAACCCTAAGATCATGACTTGAACCAAAATCATGAGTCAGACGCTTAACTGACTGACTCACCCAAGGGCTCCTAAATAGTACATAATTTAATTTCTACTTAGATCCCAAATTTGAAAGTATATGATAAAAGGCATTTTTATACAAATCTACTAGAATCAGACCTTTCAATCATGAAGCTGTCTTTTTACTTGGATGCCCAAGAAATACAGAGCAAGTCTGCCCAAACCAAGCAATTCTGATTAGAAAGTTTATTCAAGGAAGGCCAAGTTTCTTTTTTTATTTAAAACAATTTAGGGGGGCGCCTGGGTGGCTCAGTGGTTTGGGCTGCTGCCTTTGGCTCGGGTCATGATCTCAGGGTCCTGGGATCGAGCCCCGCATCGGGCTCCCTGCTCCGCAGGAAGCCTGCTTCCCTCTCTCTCTCTCTCTGCCTGCCTCTCTGCCTACTTGTGATCTCCGTCTTTCAAATAAATAAATAAAATCTTTAAAAAAAAAATAAATAAAATAAAATAAAACAATTTAGGGGCACTTAATGGGAGGCTCAATGGGTTAAAGCTTCTGCCTTCCGCTCAGGTCATGATCCCAGGGTCCTGGGATCGAGCCCCGCATCAGGCTCTCTCTCTGCCTGCCTCTCTGCCTACTTGTGATCTCTGTCTGTGAAATAAATAAAATCTTAAAAAAAATCAATCAATCAATCAATAAACAACCAAAAAACCAATTTCAAATGTTTAAATGTTGACATACTTTCTGAACAGGCAATACATTTAAAATGTTTGATATTTCAAAGGTACAAGAGACAAAAAGAGGAAAATCTTCCCTCCTATACCACAGCTATTCAGCTGTCCTCCTCATAGACAAAACCATTAATTTCTTAAGAATTCTTCTCAGGGATACTTATATATATAAAAGCAAATACATATGTATTCTTCATTCTTAAGGGTTAAAACCTTAAACTTAACTCATATGAGCATTCTCAAGTCTACCAATGAATTGTATCATGTTTGGAATCTTTACCTTCTCAAATTCTGCATCTATCTGGGATAGAAGGGCAGGCTTCTCATCCTCAAAGAACATTCGTAAAGAGGGACCAACATACAGATACATCACACCAAGCAGGGTGATGGCCGAAGTCCTCACAGCCTGGCAAACAGAACAAAAAGAACTTTGCACATGAGAACAGAACCACAAAGATGGCTGCAATGTTCCTACATATGTGGTATGTACTCACTGGGTTTGTTGCAGCAAGAGCGGTCTTCACATTGCTAATGAAAGCTTTCACATTCAACCTAGAAGAAATAACATTTAGAATTAAAAACAAATAAATGAAACCCTCAAAATACTCAAGAGTCTTATAAAGCCAGACTCTAGGACTGGCTCCCGCTGGCTATCTCCCCCAGTCTCACCTGTTCTCTCGCTCCACTCACCTACAGGGAACATTAAATACTGTCTATGTGCTCATTACTCCTAAATCCCAGTGGTGACCTCTCTTCTGAATTCTAAATTCATATATCCATACAGCCTTTGTAACACTTCCATTTGAATGTACAGATGTCCCATATCTGTCAAGACCAAAACCTTTGACTGTCCACATCCCAAACCCAAATGTTGTTCTTTCCACAGTCTTCCCTGCCTCAGTCAAGAGCCACATTATTCTTCCACTTGCTCAGGCCATCCTTGCCTCCTCCTTCTCTTCTACTCAGTATCCTGTTCAGATCTTTCAAATACGTTCTGAGTCCTAATACTTCATCTCCACAAACTACGTCCAAGCCACTGAATTTTCTTGACAGGATTATTCCAATAGCTTACTAATCAGTCTTTTTGATCCTCACTATTTATTCTGACTACAGTCCAAATGATACTATTACTCTCTCCTTAAAACCATCTAATGGTTTCCAACTTACTCAAAACGCCGAGGCCCAATGTGACCTGGCCCAGTTCTTTCTCCCATCTTATCTCCTCCCACAACCCCCAACTTATTCCCCTCTACTACCTATTGAAGAATAATCACTCCTTGCTATTTTTGTTTATTCTTGAGATTTTATTTCTTTTATTTCAGAGACAGAGAGAGAAAGCATGTGCATGAGTAGGAGAGGGGCAGAGGGAGAGAGTGAGAGAGAATCTCAAGCAGACTTTCCACTGAGCACAGAGCCCAACACAGGGTTTGATCTCACAACCTTGAGATCATGACCTGAGACCAAAAGTCGGATGCTGAACTGACTGAGCCACCCAGGTGCCCCCAAGTAATTGTGTATTTGGTTGAATGTCACTTGAATGATAACTTCTGAGTAGTATTTCCTTGTTCGGTAGAATGTAGAAAACTATTTTGCTTTTTTTTGGGGGGGGGGGGTGTGTTTAAAGATTTTATTTATTGGAGAAAAAGAGGGAAGGAGAGAAAGTACAAGCAGGGTGAGGGGCAAAGGGACAAGTACACTCTCAGATGAGTGAGGGGCCCGATGCAGGACTCAGTCCCAGGTCCCCAGGATCATGACCTGAACCGAAGTCAGGTGCTTAACTGACCGAGTCACCCAGGCACCCCTAGAAACCTATTTTGTAAGACACTGAGAAGTATAGTATAAAAAACAGCATGTCACAGAGAAAGGCAACTGTATAGCAGTTACAGTATTTTCTCTTGGAACCAGAATGCCTGGAAATAAATAAATCTTAAAAAAAAAAAAAGTGCCTGGCATAAAGTAAGCTCTGTAAAATTTTGTTAAGTAAATAAATGTGTTCAATATGCAAACAAGTTTGGGAAACAGTGGGTTAATAAAAAAAGTTAGGCAAGCTTCTCTGTTGAATGACCACGAGAGATGTTAATTCACCAATATGCACGAAAGCTCTCTAAACAAATGTGATTATATGCAGTCATTTCCAAATGTATTTAACTAGAAATCCTTGGAAGTAGCTTTTCTGAGGGACAATTATTAACACTTAAGGCAAAAAAATTACTTAGAGCGCTCTAATGTTAGTGGTCATGAAAATGAAGGATTATGAGCCAATATAGACTTTTGAGAAAAAAAGGTAGTTTTATGTAAATTAGATGACCCAGCTCTGGTGTCTCAGAAATAGCAGAGATGGCTACAATAAACAGAATCAGCAGTCAGAGATAGGCACAATATTTAATTATTTTGTACCTGATTTCTTTCTGACTTACCCAGAAAAACCAAATTCTTTGATTGCATTTGATAGCCAATTCAGAGTTTCTGATTGATTCTTGGGATTCTTCTGTGAGAAAGCCATTGACATAACCTGAAGCAAAAAGAGAGAGAAAAAAAAAACACCAAAAATAAGTATGTGGTTTTTTTTTTCTTGTCTTTCTCAAAGAAATATGGTATGCCATACAGGTAGAAGTGGATGAAGCATGGTTTTTCCAACCCTGACAGAACTGCAAGAATGCATTAGGAATGAAATATTCAACTTACACAAGAAAATGAGGTAAGTGACAGTAGTATTAAAAGCACTCTGGACTTTACAACTTTTCATTAGTTATCACTCTGAATTATAATGTCTTAAGAGAAAATCACTCTCATCTTTTAATAGAACACTCTTGGCCAAGATAAATTCTAATTATCAGGCAACAGTATATTATTAGACGTAAAGATAAAAATGCTGGTTATAAAAATGGTTTGACTTGGGAAGAAAAGACCTACAGTTTAATTAGTAACTTAAATTAAAATGTGGGAAAAGTTGGGGAGAGACCTCTGTCACTAACCTGTTCGGCTGTCCAAGGCAACATGCAAGCTTCGGCTATTGCTGTCATAGCTTCTTTTGCATTGTTCCCACATTTCACATCTCCAATCTTATCCACAAGGCCATCCAAAACAATCTGAGCTGAAGTTTTGGAAAAATTCCCCTTCTGGGCAATCAAAGCAACTATGTGAAGCTTCATCTGCATCACCTGAATAAGGATAAGCATCGTAAAGTTATGAGTAAGCCCAAAACATTGATTTACTTATTTTTATAGCAGCCTGAAGGTGTAACACAGGGACAACTGAGAACATGACCAAACGAAAATTGACCACTCTATCCATTTATTTATTTATTTATTTATTTATTTTAAAAGTAATCTCTACATCCAACATGGGCTCAAACTCAAAACCCCAAGATCAAGAGCCTCATGCTCTACTAAGCCATAAAGATGCCCTTAAAAATGACAAGTTAAAACAAAGAAGCAAAATAATTTTTATCCTGTTATATAGTACTGAATACACATCCTGAAATATATAATAAATGACCAAACTAACTGTATCACTCAGAATTCCCACTAACATTGCCCATAAAAAACTATAACCCTCATGGACACATACGCACAACAGAACTTGAGAGAGTTAAAGAACTTGTGGATTTCTAAGTGGAAGAATGAAGAAGATATGAACACCATTTAAAGGTGTTAATGTGATGGCGGCAGATGTATGGCTCTTGGGAGCCCTCTGGCCTTCAATATTTCTCTCTGTGCCATCTGAACATTTAAATAACAGGAGCTGGTGAAGATGTACAGAAATTAGAATTCTCTTGTACTACTAGTATGAACGTAAGATGGTAAAGTCACGTTGGACAACAGTTTGGCAGTTTTTCAAAAAGTTAAACATAGTTACCATATGACCCAGCAATTTTACTTCTAGGTACGTACCCAGGAGAATTAAAAATATGATCACACAGGGGCCCCTGGGTGGCTCAGCCAGTTGAGCGTACGACTCTTGATTTTGGCTCAGGTCATGATCTCAGGGTCATGAGATCAAGCCCTGTGTTGGGCTCCATGCTCAGTGGGGAGTCTGCTTGGGATTCTCTCTATTTTCCTCTTCCCCTCCCTCCCTCTCTCACAGGCTCTCCTTCTCTAAAATAAATAAATAAATCTTTAAAGAAAAAAATGTGCTCACACAAAAACTTGTACATGAATGTTCAAAGAGATAGCCACAAAGTGGAAACAATACCAATTCCCTTCAACTTATAAATGGGTTAATAAAATGTTCTATATCCATACATGGGCGTATTATTTAGTGATACAAAAGAATGTAGAACTGATGCATGCTACCAAAGAGGTGAACACTGATATATTATGCTAAGTAAAAGACACTTCATCACATGGAATGTCTAGGAGAAGTAATCCAGAGACAGAACAGAGTAACAGTTGTCCAGGGTCTGGGGCAGGAAGAAATTTGGGGAGAAAGAGAGTGACTGATGATGGGTATGGGGTTCTTTCCAGATGAAAACATTCTAAAATTATAGAGTGGTAGGAGCTCCAGAACTCTGTTAATACACTAAGAACTAATACACTAAGAACTGCTACACTTTACACTTCAAAACGGTGAGTTTAAAGTTGTCATAAAGAAAAATACATATATATAAAATTATCCTTTGTTATCGATCTAACACATAGGAGGGTAATAGCTCTAATCAGGTATGCTTTTTCACCTAAGTAACTGCACGAAGAGGGCTTTTAAAAGCGTGTAGGGGAGGAGGGCAGCACAAGAACCTCTTGGTAGAGGAGGCTTTGTGGGGCTGGATGGAATGTTCGAGGGGCTGGAACAGTGTGTGCGAGGAAGCCAAGGATCCTAAAAAGACAACAAGAGGTGGCAGAAGAGAAGCAAGAAAGAGACCAGCGGGATGCCAAAAATAAACCTGACATATTTCAAACTTTTGTTTCCATAAGGTGTATGAATATCTAGAGGAAAGGGAAACTTTTCTCCTTTTCCTTCCTGTATCACTTTCTTTCTTTTTTTTTTTTTTTTTTAAGATTTTATTTATTTATTTGTGTGAGAGAGAGAGAGTGAGAGCGAGCACAGGCAGACAGAGTGGAAGGCAGAGTCAGAGGGAGAAGCAGGCTCCCTGCGGAGCAAGGAGCCCGATATGGGACTCGATCCCAGGACGCTGGGATCATGACCTGAGCCGAAGGCAGCTGCTCAACCAACTGAGCCACCCAGGCGTCCCACTGTATCACTTTCTTATACCTCCCTTTAGACCTACTCTTTAGACTAATAACAGCACTGTTAAATTTCATCTCTATTATCTCTATTACAGTTACTATGCTAAACTATGTGGTAATTTTTCACTGGCAATTTAAAGATCATTTATCTCTTATCCAGACAAATAAGAAACTTGTCTCCCGGCTTATCCCTCTCTTGCATATGTGAAGATTAGGGGGCTTCTAGGCCTAACTAACCAGGAGAAAAATGCATATATGTAAATTACACAAACAACATATAAATACTACTTCCAGGGCGCCTGGGTGGCTCAGTGGGTTAAAGCCTCTGCCTTCGGCTCAGGTCATGATCCCAGGGTCCTGGGATCAAGTCCTGCATAGGGTGTTCTGCTCAGCAGGGAGCCTGCTTCCCTTCCTCTCTCTCTGCCTGCCTCTCTGCCTACTTGTGTCTGTCAAATAAATAAATAAAATCTTAAAAAAAAAAAAAAAAACTTCCATATACATAAACTCCCAGTTACACAGATCTACTTCTGTGTTTAATCAAAATGCACACACTCCACTGTTTACATTTCAAATTAGATGACATATTGGTTGATTTTTTTAAAAAAGGCTAAAAGTCATTACCAAAACTATACCTCTCTCACTCCATAGGATGATACGATGGAAATTACCTCAATGAAAGATACTAAAATTCCCAATTAAAAATTACCTGAAAATGAAACAAGATGGAATCGGGAGGGAGACAAACCATAAGATCTCTTATCTCATGAAACAAACTGAGGGTTGCTGGGGGTGGGAGGGGAGGGAGAGGGTGGCTGGGTTATAGACATTGGGGAGGATATGTGCTATGGTGATTGCTGTGAATTGTGTAAGACTGATGATTCACAGACTTGTACCCTTGAAGCAAATAATACATTGTATGTTAATTAAAATAAAATTACCTGAAAATTGGTTTCTTTCCATCCAGGTTTCTTGGCCAGCATCCTCACTAATGCCTGGCATGGCATTTCAGTTCGATCCATTAGTTCAACAGCCTTAAAGTAAAATAATAGACTGAGAGTTAAGGGGTTAATGATTAGCCAGGGAAGCAGTACAAAAAAAAGTCAAGTAGGTGACTTGAAAGAGAGGGAGGAATGGAAACAAGGAATGTTACAGAGGGAGCTTAGACAGCTTTGTTTCTTAAGTTGGATATTTGATACATAGTTGTTTTATATTAATACCATTGAAACTCTTCCACCCACCCACCCTGCATTTCAGAATTTCAACAAGAATATATTCCAAGGAATATCACCGTAACACTGCATTTGCCTAGTGTGTGGCAAAAACTGCTTATACATATTTTGAGTTATCTGATTTTCCTAAAAACATATAGCAAAGTAGGATAGGTTAGAAGTAGTTAAGTATTAAATTTCAAAGATACACAAACTTGGGTCTAAACCTGATAAGTGTGGCACATGCAGGACTGAAAGCCAGGTCTCCTGCTTTAAGTCCCAGTGCTTTTGTGGTTTCTACAAACTCTTCTCATTAGAATCAGAGTAAATCAAAAGGAACTACCATGCACAGATTTCTGAAAGGAGCTTCTCATACCAAGTAATAATGTCTGTTCTTCCAAGAATCGTGACAACGAAGAGGGAAACCGAGAAATGGATGAGGGGTTTGAGTGGAACTATCTGTTTGCCTACTGAGTTTAATGAACAAATACCGTGATATTAAAATGCATCTAAATCTTGTAATTCAGACTAAGCCTACTTTTCTTAAGTATTAAGTTATGAGCTTATAGAAGCCACAGAAAGCAGATATTGAGAGATAAACACTACAGAGCTAAAAAAAAAATACCCCCCCAACTTATCTTTAGTTAAGACCCTGAAACATGTTCACTGGATGTGAAACAGTGCAAGCAGGACAAGCACTTTTGTCAATTTCATTGCTTCTATGTAATGACATTTCACATCCAACTCAATCCCATGCATCTACCTTTTGGAACTCTTCCATACAGGCCAGCCTTTCCTTCCAGTTACTGCTGTCCAGAAGCTGTATACAGTTAGCGGGAAGGACAGCTGAAGCTTTTTCTTCACATACTTCTACCTGTAAGATACAAAAACACTAAAATTAAGAATTGCTTAAGGAGAGGAGCACCTGGGTGGCACAGTCGGTCAAAATGTCCAATTTCTAGTTTTATCAACTCAGTCCATGCTCTCAGGGTCAAGAGATGGAGTCTTGTGTCAGGCTCACACTCAGCGCAGAGTCTGTTTAAGATTCTCCCTCCTTCTGCCCCTCCCCGTGCCCCCGGCAACATGCTCCCTCTTGCTTTCTCTTTCTAATAAATAAATAAATCTTTAAAAAATAAAAAAAAGAATTGCTTAAGGAAACAGATAACAAGGATTGTAAAAATACCCCAGGCCAAACTACATGAACACTCCACAGGTTTGCTATAGTATCTGAGGCTTCTATCCTACTACCATAAAGGGCAAGTTCATGAAGGCACAGTTTCAATAAACCATGTTGTAGAACTCCACAAACAAAGAATTCAAATCTTATAGGAACTGACTTTCCGTGCCTTTAGAAGTTTGAGGCACTTTGCAAAATACTGACCGAGAGCTCAGGTTCCACTATTTCTTTGGTCTCCAATCCTTTCTTGTTCTTGGTTCCAGTGCTCCCTGCACCTCCTGGTGCAGCTGGTTTCCCCTTCTTAGGTGGCCCACCAGCCTAAGAGCAATTAAAAAAAAACACACACACACAAAAAAAACTAAACCACTTAGGATTTTAGAACAGCGTTTTTTCAACTTTTTTGGGCCAGAGATTCCCTGAAAATTTGTTTTAAAATGAGGGACTACTCAACCAAACAAATACAGGGTATTTTTGGTACCCAGGGAACTTAGCAATTTCAAGGGCAGGTAGACCTCTTAAAGGCCATCCATGGGGAAATCTGCAGACCCCATTAGTAAGAAGACCCTCTAATTCAGAATGAGCTACAGATAAATGAAATGAAAATGGACTGGAATTATACTACATTTACAGATTAATTTGAGAATTAACATTTGATGCCTTTAAATACCTCTAAATCTTTCCTACACTAGTAAAGGACAGCTCCTAACTTCCAGCAGCTACCCAATACTTCACTACAAGATACCCCAATAACAGGAAAATATATCATTAACTCAATGTAGAACTACCTAATTTTGAAGGAATAGAGTGGTTGTTATGGCAATGGCAAGTGGTCTAGTTATGTTGAAGATGGCCACAGAAATGAATCTTTTTATTGTTGTAACAGTTCTTCAGCTGGCCTACTTTTATTTTCCAAGTATATGACCATATGATCTACAAAGTGGTAACTCTGCCTTTTCCTACCTCATATTAGGTTTTACTTTATTATCTAATTGTAGAATGTTATTAAACAATAATGGAACCAGCAGGCATTTTTTGTTTTACTTCCCACTTTAATAGAAGTACTAGTTTTTCATCACTCTGAAGCATGATATTGACTTGTGGCTTGCCAGGTCTACTGCTGTCTATAGATCTCTCTGTATGTATTTAGTCATGTCAAAGTATCCAACCATTTCTATGTAGTTAAGAATTTTTATCATGAAGATATGCTGAAATCTATTATATTCTTTTACAGTGTCTGAAATTAGATTTCTTTTTATCTCTTAACTAAATCTTAAATTTAGTTAAGTTTTTGAATATTAATATTGAACCATCCTTGCAATCTTGGAATAAACTTCAGTTGGTCATACTTTTTATTATACCTACTGGCTTCTATCTGCTAATACTCTATTTAAATATCTTGATTTAAACATCTTGATTTAAATATCCAGTTTTGAAAGGTTACAAGAAAATCACAGTTTATCACAAGGCACACAGCCAATGGCAGTAATGTTAATACGGTAACACACATCACTATTCAAATCATTCCTCCTGTCTGTTTTGGATATTTGTTAAACTATGCCCCAAACCTAAAAAAAAAAAAAGAAAGAAAGAAAGAAAGAAAAGAAAAAGATAAAATGCAGAGGGTCAAATTAGTCCCCAACATCCAGACCTCCTCTGAAACCAATGTTATCTTGAACATAATCTGAGCATTTAAGGTGTAGTTAGCCAAAACAAAAAACCTGTTTTTTTAATCAAATGAAACCTCCAATACCTGCCAGTTCCTATCAGCAGTATGATTTGGCTGGTTCGTAATAACAATCTGATAGAGAGTTCATTGTTTTCTGATCATAAAAACAGAAAATTCTAAACTCTTTGACTAACCAGAACACCTCTTCTGGATCCTTTCCTGTAATAAATAGCACTCTGTATAGAGTACCTCAATTAATAAATCTCCTATTTTTCTTTCTTTTTTACAGACATATATGTTTACTGGCTTAATAGGACATATTGGTAATAAGTCTTTTCAAAGGAAGAATGAAGCAGGTTGCTCCCCAACTTTTTTTTTTTTTTTAAAGGATTTTTTTGTGTGTTTAAGAGAAAGCTAGCCAGCATGGCAAGGTTCAGCAAGATAAGAAAAGGCCTTAAGGTCCTGTGCCCAGGTCATTGTCTAGAGAGGCAATAGCTGGTGAGACAGAAGGGAACCGCTGCTAACCCCACATGAGAATGCTGAAGAAACAGCAAAATATGAATGAAAGTACACAGACTGTAGTTGGAGACACTTGGGTCCAAATCCCAGTTCTGCAACCCTAGCCATTCACCAAATGTGTGCCCAGTTCCTGCTTCTGCCAGAAACTCGTCTGTGCATATGCAACTGAGCAGTGATAAGATCTTTATCCTTTAAAGTTTACGGGATGATGTGGGTTGACAGAATAAACAAACAAGTGAACAAAAAAATACCACAGTATACTGTGCAGAATACTTAACCTTGCCGAGTCTCACTTTCCCTTTCTGGAAAAATGGGAATCACAAAACACCAATTTCATGGGTTGTTTGATGATTAAATGAGATTACTTAGGTAAAACACTTTCCAAAGTAATGCTTTATTAAACACCATTTCTCTCCCCTAACTTCATGTTAGGGTTCAGGGTGAGGAAAGGAATAAGCTTTCTGCATCTATAGTAGATAATTTCATGCTTCAGTGTCCACAGGACAAATGTTCTTTAAAATAATGCCATATTCACCTTTAGGCATTTCCCTCTTCTATGCTTGTACAAAGGTACATGACCTTGACTGGTATGTAGACTTGGTGATGTGATTTAGCAGTCTTATTAGCAAAATGACCAAGGTGATACTATTAATATTAAGTGCCTTGCCACATTTTCTTCATTTAATGATACTTTATGATCCCTCAAAATGGGCTCCTGTACATTCATTACCATTTTTAATTCTATTATGAGTTTACTTAACCAAATGTATTGTTGGAACACTCTTGGTTGATGGATGTTTTGCTATATTTTTAATGTGGTAATGAGTTCATTTCTCAAATGAAATCGTATCGGAAGGATAATGAACCTGAGACTCAGATCCTGCCTTACTAAATTCTAACTTTTGAACTATATTTTCCGTCTCATCTATTAACCTTAGTAGCAGGTGCCTTTTTTAAGGGTCCTGGTTTGGGTGCTGAAATGTCCTTTGTGTCCTTATCTCCTGCAGCCCCTGAAGTGGCAGTCCTTCCGGCAACAGGCTTGAAGTCCTTCTTATCAGCAGCTAGTCCAGCTTTCTTACCATGTACCAGCTCTACTTTTTCTGAACATTCTTTGATCTAGAGAATGAAATTAAGGTGAATATCATTAAGCCCAGCTCTGAAATATTATCACTACATTAGTGCTTAATAACTCACCTAAACCACAAATATATGAGAATTCAGAAAGTTTCCTTTTCAGGAGAAATAAATTATTCACTTTCTCACATTTTATTTCTACACAAATTAAAATTATAATAAACATACAACTACATTTCTGACAGAAAACATTCATATTTAGAAAGGTAATTTTCCAGATACTAGAACCAAATTTATCTTAAAACATTCTTTTTACCTCCTCTATGAACTGATCACTCAGCTTTTTTTTTTTTTTTTAATAATCTGAAAGCTATTTCTATTCAAACCTCCACGGTAGCTTCAAATGAAATTTAAATCCTCAGAAGCTATGTTTTTACACTCTAGGCCTGAACCAACACTAGCAAATGAAATAACTTTCCCAAGCTGACCACCATTTTTGTCTTCATGAAACAGACAAAATTGAAACAAAATCATAATACACAGAGATAGATTATAATGAAATCAGACAAAAATCCAACCCCTAACCTACCTTATCAAGCTTGAGTTTGTCCACATCAGCTAGGAATGGATTTACTGCTTTTTCACCCACCACTTTCAATGCAGTACCCAATGCTTCAAAAGCAGCATCTCTTACTTCAGGAGCAGAATCATTGATGTGCTGTGGTCCGGAAGAAGCAAAATGATCTTAATCCAAGATATTTTAGGTCTTACTGATTTTAATTCAGACTGGTGATTACTGAATAAAGAACTTGCTTTTTACAGTTTACTGAAGCTAAGTGTAGCTTTCCTTTTGCCAACTAACAGTTACTCTTTCATATATTCTTTTTGGGTTAAGGAAACCTCTGGTAATCCATTCAGCAAATAAGTATTTCCTTTTCCTCCTACCCTCTATTTAAAATGCCTCATATGCAAATGATCTTCAAAGATTCCAAATTGTATGCCTGTGTGCTTGGCCAGATCCAGCAGAAAACCAGTGTATGGGCCAAATAAGAAACAAAATGTTTAGCAGTTAGTGGAATCATAAAGCTAACTTGTATTTTTCTTTGAGAATAGGAACACAGAGTACAAGAATTTGGATTCAGTTTCCAAAGCTACAGAGGGTCTGATCCTCAAAAGACCATAATCTACTGATATCCGTAAGTCAAGTAGTTTCCGTTCATAATTAATATGGGAAAAAAAAAACTTCCCTAAGTATAAAAAATTCCCCCAATTCCCAAGAGAAGTCTATACCTTAAGTAGAGCAGCACAAAAGGGCTTTAGCAAGCTCTTTGGCAGCGTAGAAGCAGTGCAGTGGCGGAAGCTTCTTGCAATGAAAAGAGATGTCTGCTGCTTGATGGTTGGATTTTTATTATCCATGACTGCTAAAACATCCTCACTGATGTTCTGCAGTGTGGTCTTTAGAAAAGAAAACATGGTCAGTGAGCTTTTCTTCATTGTAAGAATAATCAAAATATTACACTGACAAAATTTACATTAGATGTCAGTACGCACACATGTGTGAGTCACTCATGACTTACGGTGAGGAAGATTGCATCGATTGCCTCCTGCAGGGCCTGTACCACTTGAGGCTTCTTCTCTTTGAATTTTTCCAAAATGGTTGGCACAACCTGTAAAAGCAAACAGCTGGAATATTATTTTGCTGGCAACGAAAAAAAACAAGGTACTGGCATGCTACATGAATGAACCTTGAAAATATGTGAACTCAAAGAAGCCAGTCATAAAGGACCACATATATAGGATCTATTTAAATGATTCCCTGAAATGTCAAATCCGCACAGACAAAAGTAGATCAGTGGCTGCCAGTAGGGAGTGGTTGCTAATGGGCTGAGGGGTTTTCTGGGGGGTGATGAAAATGTTCTGGAATTAGATGGTCATGAGAGTTCCACAACCTTGTGAATATATTAAAACCACTTAATTATACACCTTAAGGGGGTGAATTTTATAGTATGTAACTTATATCTCAATAAAGCCATTATTAAACAATGTTTGGCATTACCGAAAAAAAGTGAACATCTAAGTTGGATAAAAAGTCATCTACTTTCTTGAAGGGCACAAGGATCTTATGCCACAACAATTAAGGGTTCCCATTCTGTACCATGGTAGCAGTGCTTCTCAATTCTTTTTCTGCATCTACATCTTCATGCAACCATATAACCATTTCTATCAGTAATATCTCTTTTTATTTTTTTTTATTTTTTATTTTTTTTTTTTAAAGATTTTATTTATTTATTTGACAGAGAGAAATCACAAGTAGATGGAGAGGCAGTCAGAGAGAGAGAGAGAGGGAAGCAGGCTCCCTGCCGAGCAGAGAGCCCGATGCGGGACTCGATCCCAGGACCCCGAGATCATGACCTGAGCCGAAGGCAGCGGCTTAACCCACTGAGCCACCCAGGCGCCCCAGTAATATCTCTTTTTAGACAAAAAGATTCTCAACTAGGTGGATTTAGGATAGTGGAACAGGTATAGTATATAATTTTTCTTCCCCACCTAAGATTCTGATACACTTCACTAGTCTGGGGAAGTCTCCCATCCCCTTACGACACTAAGAAAAAAAAAAAAACAGTACTAAAAACCGTAACAACTTTGATCAGAAGCATAACCTTTTATTCAAATACTAAGTTTAGATCAATAAAGTTGGAATTTTTATAATTTTTATCTTATAAACCAACTGTAATTCATAAAATATTTATTGAATACCTAATATATCGAATGAGTGCCAGGCACCGTGCTAGCAGGCAAATTAAATTTTTTTTTTAAGATTTTATTTATTTATTTGACAGACAGAGATCACAAGTAGGCAGAGAGGCAGGAAGAGAGAGGGGGAAGCAGGCTCCCTGCTGAGCAGAGAGCCCAATGCGGGGCTTGATCCCAGGAGCCCAGGATCATGACCTGAGGCAAAGACACAGGCTTTAACCCCCTGAGTCACCTAGGCGCCCCTAAAGTTGTTCTTTAAGGTCCACGAGATATAGCAAAGCTCAAAGTCACCCAAAAAAATTTTTTTAAGATTGCACATAAGTGATCGAGACCAGATGGAATATAGTTTCCATGGAGAAATATAAAAGACTTTTTAATACTAGGAGTTAGTTATAAACTTGAAAATCAAGATCATTTTTATATATATTTTACAAAAGAGAGCTTATAAATAGCTCAAGAAAATAAACCTGAACCATTAACATGCTTGACATCAAATACTGTATATGATAGTTTTTTGTGTTTTTTTAAAGATTTTTATTTATTTGTCAGAGGGAGAGAGATTACAAGTAGGGAGAACTGCAGGCAGAGGGGGAAGCAGACTCCCCACTGAGCAAGGAGCCCTATGCTTACTGAAACTGAAGTATATTCTTTTTTTAAAAAGTACACTAATAGGGCGCCTGGGTGGCTCAGTGGGTTAAGCCGCTGCCTTTGGCTCAGGTCATGATCTCAGGATCCTAGGATTGAGGCCCGCATCGGGCTCTCTGCTCAGCAGGGAGCCTGCTTCCTCCTCTCTCTCTGCCTGCCTCTCTGCCTGCTTGTGATCTCTGTCAAATAAATAAATAAAATCTTTAAAAAAAAAAAAAAAAGTACACTAATAAGTAACACGAAAACGACCCAAAGCTAATTAGCACATGGATTGCATATATACATATAAGTATTGCATAATAAATATTATTGCTATTAAATACTTATAGTTTTATTCCAATTCATAATTTCATGTCTAAGGGTTTTATGGACCCACATTTTTATTTCCCTGGTAACAAGTTAGTCATAACTTATTTTTATTTGGTAGTGTATTTTTTTTCCAGTTAAGTTCTTTGCATTTATTTTTAATGCTATGAGTAAGCGAGCTCCAAATACCATAACTGAGCTTAGACATTAACTTCACAACATAAAACTGACACATGACTACAAATTATGAGGAGCCTCTAAAAGCCATTCTAGGTGATAAAATGATCAAGTGGCTAGCAAGTTCAACCCTAAAGCTTAGTAGGGTCAATTTTCAGGATGCTGCACTATTCTAAGTAATTCAGACCAGATTCAGAGGCCAATTGACAAATGCCACAGTTAAAGAAAACATCTCAATTTATTAAAACTGTTACCAAACTTAAGTGCTTCTAAATGTACACAAAGAGAGTATACTCCACAAATGGCTCCAGTCACATTTCTTAGAATAAATTAAATTGATACACCACCAAGAATGTAACCTATATAAAATGTCTCAAGTATGTAAGTAAATTATTATTTTTTAATAGGAAAACACAATATAATATATTGTATATATTTTATAACCACTGTCCAGGTGGTTATCGCAAGTTTCATTTTATCCTGTTATACTGCATATAATCTTATAAGAACAAAGCAAAATATTAATAAGTAAGTAAGTAATAAGCAAATCAACTCAACTAAGTATTTAGACTGTGTACCTAATTTTCTATATAAAGCTAAACAAATTATTTACAACCAACAACTTTACTGAAATGTTGTGAGGGGTTATGCTCAATATTAATAAAACTTAGCAAAAATTCACTTTGTCCAATAAATAAAGATCTATTACAAAGAGCTGTTTTAAATCATAAAGCAAGCTAGCCTGCCACTAGTAGTAATGCTCTCAATTTATATCTAATAAGGAGTGTTACTCACGTGTCCTGCATACTGTCCAAATTTCTTCCTTAGCCCAACAGCCAGGCCAGTAAGACATTTTGCTGCCAAAGCCACCAACATGACATTGGTGTCCTTTCCAACAACCTACAAAGAGAGGGGAAGAAAGGAAAACAAAACAGTCACAATTCTGTAGAACAGAACTAAAAATGCATTCTTAAAAGAACTCTGCAAGCTGTTATGCTAATGGATAGCCAATTTTGTTTCCTACAAAAGAGGAAAAATTCTTCCTTGACTATTTCAAATTTGAGGGCGTCCTTTTCACTCTGTTTAGTCTCCTATCTTCAAATTCTACCAGTAACACATACATAAAACCACAACTTCACATAGCTAACTCTCCATCCATGGTAGTCTGGGTTGTCACCATTGCACAACTCTGCAGGAGGGGACTCTGATATTGGCAGAGAAGCTGCAGGGCTGCTGACTTTGCTCTGGGGCAGGAAAAGCCAAAAGACAGTGGATCTCAGAAGAAAAACACCACAGGGAAAAGCTCCAATGTTTATATCCAAGGAGCACCAGTAGAAGCTGGTACAGGTACCTTCAAGAAGTCCATGGGGACTCTAAGTTGCAAATTGCATTGCAACCTTCCCTCCGAGGGAACTTCTGGCCTTGCGGCTGCCATTTTAAATACCTAATGATCGTCAAGTGTGCATTTCGAGTCTCTTAGCAGAGTTCTCTCCAGCATTATTTATACCACCACCCTGCTTTCACTCTTTACTCTTTTCCCAGGTGGAAATAATGCTTCGATTCCATCTCGGATTTTATTTCATCCCAAAGATCTTGAATTCCATAAGCAGAATGATTCCATAAGCAAAACGCTTCCTTCCTGATTCCCTGAATTAAACAACCCCTAGTGCATAGTATGCAAGGAAGTTCCAGATGGCACTTACATGCACTCCCTAAGTGCTAAGGTATAATGATTAAGAGGCAAGATTAGCATTTATTAAAAACAAATTAGATGCCATAATTTTACAGGTGCTTTATAATATCAAATTTTGTAGACTTCAAAAATTAAATACAGATTAACTTGCTCAAGGTCAGAGCGAGCAAATGCGATGTGACATGATTTAAACCCAGCTATTTTGACTCCAAAGCTTTTGTTTTCTTTACCAAAGCATATTCACACTATAAATTCATGTTATGGCAAATTCATTTTTCTTATAAGAGGGATAAAATCAGGGTCCTAATAAATATTTTGTTAAATCCCTAACTACTATAAATTCATAGAGAAAAAGCTTCCATTCAGTTCTGTATTAAACTCACTATTGGCATTTATAAATGTTTGCTCTTTTTCTTAAACCAAAAGAACAAGTCAGGAATTATTTAGATGCAAGACTTCATATTTAGCATATAAATATATATTCTAGGGATGGTCACTGAAAACATGCCAGACCCCATTCCAAGAAATCTTAGTTCAATGAATCTGGGATGGGATTTGGAACTACTATTTTAATATAGTTCAAAAGAAAAAGGCCATTAATCATTCCTATTCTTGGGAGAACAGCTCTCATATCCACCATGAGAGCAAAGACCGGTGGGAGCTGAACCCTAGACAATGATGGTCCTGATGGAAAGTCTTGAAGAGGATCCCGTGAATCTGTTATAGTTCAAGATGGTTAAGCGTTTGAATGAACTTATAGGTGAGTGATGGACCGGGTCTGTCTGTCTTCAACACTCATTGTCAAACATCACAGTTTGATTAAACAAGTTGCTCTAAATAGGGAAATGGGAGTGGGCAAGGTGTAATGTCTTTATTTTTAAGAAAAACAGCATACACATGGGCAGGGGGAGGACTCAATCCAGATCTGAAAATCTCCACAACTCTGTTCTAGACTAGGGAAAGGAAGCTATAGCTCACAAAGTTAATTTAACCAAAATAATGGGAAATATTCTATAATTAAAAGTGCTGGGGGGTGCCTGGGTGGCTCAGTGGGTTAAGCCTCTGCCTTTGGCTCAGGTCATGATCTCAGGGTCCTGGGATGGAGCCCCACAAAGGGCTTTCTGCTCAGCGGGGAGCCTTCTTCCCCTTCTATTTCTTTCTTTTTTATTTTTTTTTAAAGATTTTTATTTATTTATTTGAGAGAGAGACAGTGAGAGAGAGACAGTGAGAGAGAGCATGAGAGGCGAGAAGGTCAGAGGGAGAAGCAGACTCCCCATGGAGCTGGGAGCCTGATGCGGGGCTCGATCCCGGGACTCCGGGACTGTGACCTGAGCCGAAGGCAGTTGCTTAACCAACTGAGCCACCCAGGCGCCCTTACCCCTCTCTTTCTGCCTCTCTGCCTGCTTGTGATCTCTCTCTCTGTCAAATAAATAAATAAAATCTTAAAAAAGAAAAGTGCTGGGACTTCTCCCACAAATCTCAGCGACGGCCCCTCTGTAGTCAAAAATCCACATATAACTTCTGACTCCCCCAAAACTTAATTACTACTACAGAAGTCTTTCTGATAACATAAACAGTTGATGAGCGCATGTTTTATATTTGTATTATATTCCATATTCTTTTGATAAAGCTGGAGAGAATAAAATGTTACTAAGAAAATCATAAAGAAAATACATTTATAGTACTGTTCTGTATTCACTGAAAAATATCCACATGTAAACTGACCCATGCAGTCTAAACCTGTGTTGTTCAAGGGCCAGCTGTAATTATCAATTTATATTTATTTTCAATAGTAATTTAAGCCACTAGTTAATAGTAACTAAAACAAAACACTCAATGACAAAATCAGAAATCAATGAAATCCACCATGTTTATAAAACTACAATGAATATAAACAGGAAGGGGGGGGGGGTAAATGTAGAAAGCCCAAGTGAAAAAAAGGTTAATACCACAAAAAAAGCTAGCAAGCAAAAAATATAAATAAATAAATAAATAAATAAAAGCTAGCAAGCATATACAATAAAATACCTTGAAAACTCAAACCTTAAAGATTTAAAATATCTACCAGCATCCACAGGTAATTGGCCAAGTCAAAGAAGATATTGGGGGGAAGGTAGCGTAAGGGGTAGGGGGAGAAAGTATCTTATAAATGAGAGAACTATATGAAAGATATATATATAATGAAAGAACGATAACTTCCTGTGAAAACAGCAAAGCCCACAGACTATGCTAAGCCATGTGACAACCTGAAAGAAGACAGTTTAAGAAATAATTTCCAGGGGGGATATGGAGAGGGTGGTTGGGTTATGGACATAGGGGAGGGTATGTAAAATGGTGAGTGCTGTGAAGTGTGCAAACCTGATGATTCACTGACCTGTACCCCTGGGGCAAATAGTAAATTATATGTTAATAAAAATAATAAAGAAAAAATAGAGATAATTTCCAGAATACCAAAAGGAATTTCAAAATGAGTAGTTCTGCATTACTTACATTAAAGGCAAAAAACTGGGAGCTTAGTGGGATTACTTGATAGAGTCAACAGAGCAAAGAGACCATTTATGGATGGATAAGGGATCCATCTATAGCCTATTCAGTCTCATTCTCTTACATTTCCTCATTTCCCCATTTTTGACAAGTCTCTGTTAAGTCACCATAATATGGAGATGAAGTTTGTGTTTACATCCAAGTAAAATCACATAAAAATTTTTAAAATGCCTTGTTCCTGGTTTATTTATACAACTGAGGTTAACTTTTCATTGTTTTAAATATTTTAGTCACAAAATTAAATTTCTCTTTACTTGTTTGTAAGCCTTTAATCACCCCCCCACTCCACCATGGGAAGAGGGAGAAGTTTCTCACAGAAATCTATTGTTTATGACTACTCAAATATAAAATCCATATCCTCTCTGTAAAGAATATAACAAGAGTTTATTTATATTCAAATACCAAGAGAAATCACAAAACAGTATTTATCTGAACAGCTAATTGTCCTAAGAAAACGCATGTGGAGAACAACAATTAAGATTTGTATCATTATGGGGGCGCCTGGGTGGCTCAGAGGGTTAAGCCTCTGCCTTTGGCTCAGGTCATGATCTCAGGCTCTTGGGATTGAGCCCCACATCGGGCTCTCTGCTCAGCAGGGAGCCTGCTTCCTCCTCCTCTCTCTTCCTGCCTCTCTGCCTACTTGTGATCTTTGTCTATCAAATAAATAAATAAAATCTAAAAAAAAAAAAAGATCTGTATCATTAGATAAGACAAAAATAAAAGCTTTAATCTGAGGCACTGAGAATTCAGGGACAAGTAATAAGACTAGAGATAAAAATTATACACTGAAATTTACAGAGAGAATCTTAAGTTCTCAATGCCACTAGAATCTCATTTCCCTCTCTTAGTGCCTTTCTACCTTTTATCCTTCCTCCCATGCTGCAGGTTGGTGAAATCTTCTCCCTCTACACAACTACCTTCTAATTAATCTTGCCTGGGTTTGGGGCTCTTCAAGATTAGAAGACTGAAGACTAAACAAGATTGGGAAAAATCATATCTCTGCCTCCATGTCTCACTTGGAGGAAAGCATGGGAAGTGGACTATAAGAAAACACAGCCCATCCTCATTATTCACGGATTTTATATTTGCAAATTCACCTACTTGTTAACATCATCACCCCCTGAATCAATACTCGAATCACTCTCCTAGTCATTCATGGACAAGCACAGAGCTGTGAAAAATCTGAGTTGCCTGGTGTGCATTTTACAAGCTGAGAATGAACGAAGCAACACTGCCTTCTTATTTCATTTTTCCATTTTTGTAATTTTTTTTTCCATTTTTGTAATTTTTCTTGGTGCTTTCACTGTTTGAAATGGCCCCTGAGTGTAGTGCTGAAGTGTTCCTAAGTGCAAAAAGGCCTGACACAGAAATTACTTGTGTTAGATAAGCTTTGTTCAAGCACGAGTTATGGTGCTGTTGGCCATGAATTCAGTGTTAATGGATCAATAATATATATTGAGACCTCTTCAAAGAGAATAAAACAAGCTATGTATTGACTGATGGATGAAAATGTTGAGACCAAAGAGTTGGAGAACCCTAGCCCTGTGTTTCCTTAGCAGCAATTGGGTCAGTATTCACTAACTCAGTGTTGTGGTGACTTTAAAGAACATGGCTACTATGAATAATGAGAATTACTGTACATACATGTGCATACAACTAGGGATTAACTCCCCACACCATTCTAATCCTCTGTAATTTTAGGCCGAAGAAGCAAATTAAAAAATTTTCTCTATTCAAGAATATATCTTTAGAGTTTGTTCTTAAACTATATAACTATACCAGCAGTATTTGATCTATACTTTCAGATTTTATGAAAAGCCACTACATACAAATTTATCAACCAGGAGCAAAAACAAAGAAGTATTTCCTAAAAGCATTTCTTTCTTACTTAGCACTTGCCTGCTTTTTTTTTTTTTTTAAAGACTTTATTTATTTATTTGACAGATATCATAAGCAGGCAGAGAGAGAGGAAGGGAAGCAGCCTCCCTGCCGAGCAGAGAGCCCGATGTAGGGTTCGATCCCAGGACTCTGGGACCACGACCTGAGCTGAAGGCAGAGGCTTTAACCTACTGAGCCACCCAGGTGCCCCAAGACTTGTCTGCTTTATAATGACCACACATCCTTCACTTTACATGCAGATATACAATGTGGGATCATTTGTTATCTAATGGGAAAATGTTCTTCATATTTAACATCTGTCCCATTAAATAGAGCCAATTTAAATAGTTCACCCTATAGAACTAAAAAATTAGAATATTTGGTTCTACATCACCAAGACCCTCTTTTTCTTGAGATTCGTATATGCTACTAGACCACATAAAGCAAAATGATAATAAATAAAGACTGAAAATCAATCCCTCCAAACTAACCTAGGGCAGGCATTTTAAACAATCCTTTACAAGGATAAGCCTATAATTAGAAAACGACTGATAGGGTTCCTTAAATGGAAATGTAGTTGTGATAAAAAAAAGATGACTGATGGGGAGAAACTCAAAGGCCTGGTCTGTTGTCAGGTTACCAGTGTTGACACTCTTCCCACTTGTCTTCCTCCTCTTCTTTTTAAAAAAGATTTCATTTATTTATTTATTTGTCAGAGAGAGAGCGAGCGCCCACATGCATGCACACACACGTAGGCAGAGTGGCAGGCAAAGGCAGAGAGGGAAGCAGGCTCCCTGTCGATCAAGGAGCCTGATTCAGAACTCGATCCCAAGACCCTGGGATCATGACCTGAGCTGAAGGCAGCGGCTTAACCGACTGAGCCACCCAGGCGTCCCCTCACTTACCTTCTTTAATGCTTTGACTAAATCTGCATAATCGCCTGCTTCCAGTTTGGGGTTTTTCACTAGTACTTCCACAGCCTCCAGAGCTTCCTTCCTCTCTTGCCATTTTTTTGCCTCCTGCAATACACAGAATGAGTTACTCATAGAACAGTAATTAGAAGGCAAAATAAAAATAAGTCTATTTCTTGCATGCTCCTAATTCAAAGATATATAATTATTTTTTGTTTTCAGAAAGTTTTTAAAGAAACTGGTTAAAAAACAAAACTGCAAATCTGGGCAGCCCATCAGAATATTTTGCTCATATATATAAAATTCTGTCCATACATGGTTAAGTATTTTCATAACATTTCATAACCCTAAGGTTCTGTAAGCAAAAGAATGGGATGCCATAGACTTCCTTCTCACTTTCTAGGCAAATGCTAGTAAGCAAGTCTTAAACAGGAAACATTGCTAGAAAGTGTTTCTAGCATATCTCATAGTGGCACAACTACAGGAGAAAGGAATTTCCATACTGATAACATTAAAAAGATCAGAAAAAGACAATTATATGACCAACAACCAAAATTGCTCTAATCCTGGTGATCAGTTTTATATGTTGGTGGTACAATGCTGATTGTTTTGTTTTATGGCCACAAAGTAGAAAATACTCAACTAGAGATCAAGCAATCATTCGGTAATTTTGCATTCCCACTATCTGAAAGAATTGGGGATACAACAAAGGTGACAAACTTGCCACTCTGGAGAAGATGACAGTGTAGTTTAATTTATCAAGTATTTGTTAATCAGAAGTTAATGGGGGACTGAAGGAGCTTGCCAGCAGAGCTAGGAAAATCTGCACTAAATAACTACTAAGTAATGACCATTATGAAAAGAGAAGTTCAAGCTGCTTTGGTATCATAGCAAGAGGACTCAACCTACTTTAGGCTGCCAGCTAGGATCTCCCCTGAAAGTGATCCTTAAGGTGAGATCTAGAGGATGAAGAAATATTATGGGGTGACTCAGGAGAATGTTACAGGCAGAAGTAACAGCATATATTAAATCCAGAGTCTGGGGGGTGGTGAGTGTGGCACACGTGATTTTGGTAGAAGTGCAGGATGACAGGAGCACAGAGTGAGAAGAATTAGAGACGGTAAGGCTGGCAAGGTAAGCAGGGACTTCAAAGGTGCCTTAGGTGGCCTCAATGGCTATAGGATAACTTCAGACATCATATTAATCTCATGGAAGCCACTGGAAGGATTTCAGTGAAGCAATGATATGGGCAGATTTTTATTTTCAAAAATGACAGCTTTGGGCGCCTGGGTGGCTCAGTGGGTTAAGCCGCTGCCTTCGGCTCAGGTCATGATCTCAGGGTCCTGGGATCGAGTCCCACATCGGGCTCTCCGCTCGGTGGGGAGCCTGCTTCCTCCTTTCTCTCTCTCTGCCTGCCTCTCTGCCTACTTGTGATCTCTCTCTGTCAAATAAATAAATAAAATCTTAAAAAAAAAATGACAGCTTTGATTACACTGGGAAATGTGATGGGAAAGAGACAAAAGCAGAGACAGGGAGTCTTACAAGAAGACTACCATGGCACGTAGGGCAAGAGATGATGGTGGCTGGGATAAGACTGTTTCTTAGTTGGGGATAATTGTGTCTCTTGGGGTATATTTAGCATAGTCTGGAGACATTTTTGGTTGTCAGACTTGAGGAATGGTATTACTGATATCTGGCGGGTAAACGGCAGAGATATTACTAAACATCCTCCAGAGCACAGAAAAGCCCCCCCGAACCAAGAATTATCTGGCAAAAAATGTCAACAGTGCCAAGATCAAGGAACCCTGGGGTAAAGTAGTGGCAGTGGGATGGAGTGAAAAAGATGAATTTAACAGATTTTTTTTTTTTAAAGATTTTATTTATTAATTTGACAGACAGAGATCACAGGTAGGCTGAGAGGCAGGCAGAGAGAGAGAGAGGAGGAAGCAGGCTCCCCGCCGAGCAGAGAAGAGAGCCCGATGCGGGGCTCGATCCCAGGACCCTAGGATCACGACCCGAGCCGAAGGCCGAGGCTTTAACCCACTGAGCCACCCAGGCACCCGAATTTGACAGATATTTAAAGATAAAACCAGAGAGACAATGAGTAAAAAGGAGAAGGCAAGAATAATGATCTCGGTTTTGGCCAGATGTGTTAAAAGAAAGTGCTGTAGTAGGTATACATACACAGTAGTACGGGGACTGACAGACACTACTAGAGAAGATACGGGGTGCAAAGCGGTGTACTAGGAAAAGGGCTCAGCAGAATAATCTAATTATAATCAAGGAATTATTTTAAATGAAATAAATGAAAGAAGGTTACCATTACTTACAATTTTGTCATAAAAATCTTTGGGAAGTTTGGAAAGAATTTCTACTGCTTCCAAAAGCTCATAAGCGTCTATCTGTGGCACCTCATCACCATCGTCACCACCTTCCAGGGGAAAAACAAAACAAACCTTAAAAATGGATGGAAGGTTTTTACTTAGCAAATAGTTACCACTCCTTTCACACCCTGATGAAATCTTGATATAGAAGGAATCAGTTATTAATGCTATAAATGACTGATATATTGTTAAATGGCAGTCCTACAAAAATGTGCCTAGTAAACATAGGTTCTTGAGGTAGGGGTGTTCTTGCTAATTTTCACAGAAACCAGTGTTTAAAACTGGCTTACCTCCCTCAGCATCGCCACCAGCTGACTGTTGCTGTTCCAATTTAGCTTCTAGTTCTTGCTGGGAACGCAGGAATCGACTTGGTTTAGGAGTACCTGTTGGCAATTTGACCCATTCTTCTTCTAGTTCTTTCAACTACAAATATCATAAAATATATTTTAAAACATACCTACATCCTCACCTTTAGAGAACGTACTTAACATTAATATTTACTAACATCAGAACCTAATTTCTTACTTATGTGGTTCTAACAGGCCAAAAAGGAGGGACACATTTAAAGTGTATACATTTGGAAAACATGAAACAAGAAACCAGAGAGGAAGACAAACCATAAGAGATTCTCAATCTTAGGAAACGATCTGAAGGTTGCTGGAGGGGAGAGGGATGGATGGGTAGGGTAACTGGGGTTATGGACACTGGGGAGGGTATGTGTTGTAACGAGCACTGGGTATTATATAAGACTAATGAATCATAGACCTGTATCCCTGAAACATAATATATATGATAATTAACTGAATTTAAATTTAAAAAATTATACCTTGGTAACATAAACTGATATATTACTACTGAAGATGTATGTCTAAGCAGTTAGAAAAAAAATAAAATCCACTTTTTAGGACACTAATTAGTTCATGACTTCAGATATATTTATATCAGATAATGTCTCTAAAACCAATTATAATAAAGAACAGGTAAAATGCATGTTGTCCAAACAGAAAAAATAAAAATAAAAAAACTGATTTCAAAATTAAGAACGAAAAATAGTAATTTTAAGGACAGAATATCAACAACAGGAAGGAAACACCGTCATATTAGTCTTATGCAAAGATCACCAAAAAACTTTGTGCCTCACCTGGACAGAGTTTATATTTTGTAATGGAGGTCTCAGAGCATCCCGAATCCATCTGTAAATCTCCACAGCAATTAGTTTTGCTTCATCTCGAACAGCTTTTTCTCGAGACTCAAAGAGTTTTGGCAACACTTTGATAATTGGCTTAAGCAAGATGATTTTGGAACCAAATTCACTAGAAATAAAACATTGGGTAGAAAAAAACCAAACTTGTCAACATTCGATATATTTGGGCAGCGTTAGCTTTCATTCACTCAAACATACTTCTGTACTTATTATATAGTAATAGTTGAGCTTTTTTAAGGCAGGGGGGGAAAAAAGGAATTTCTAACATCTATGTTTAGATATCACTCTTCTAAGAATGTTATTTAATGCCTAGGGTCCAGAATATAAAAATCTTAAAACTAACCTATGTAATCAGGTTAGGGATAATTCAAATCTATAAAGGACCAAACTTGTATAACATCTTAAATATACATGTATATACATATAGAAGATTAAAAACATAAATCAGTTTATTTAGATGACTAAAATCGAAATATTTAGATGAGTGAAATTTAATTGCAGTAAGTTTTTTTGTTTTGTTTGTAAAGATTTTACTCATTTCTTTGACACAGAGAGAGACAGAGAGGGAACACAAGTAGGGGGAATGGGAGAGGGAGAAGCAGGCTTTCTACGAAGCCCAATGCGGGGCTCAATCCCAGGACGCTGGGATCATGACCTGGACCAAGGGCAGAATCTTAAGGACTGAGCCACCCAGTCGCCCCTTGCAGTAAATTTTTAATAGTTCTTATGATTAAGGTGGTTCATTCAACTTGACAGATCACTAATCCCGGCAGCATGTGTTTCACTCTTGACTTCGAAGCTTATCAGCTATAACTCCAGGCAACCTATATCTCTCTTTGCTTCAGTTTTTCACGAAAACAGTTGCATTCTGACTTCTTTTAAAGAGGTAGTACAGGGCGCCTGGGTGGCTCAGTTGGTTGGACGACTGCCTTCGGCTCAGGTCATGATCCTGGAGTCCCGGGATCGAGTCCCACATCGGGCTCCCAGCTCCATGGGGAGTCTGCTTCTCCCTCTGACCTTCTCCTCGCTCATGTTCTCTCTCACTGTCTCTCTCTCAAATAAATAAATAAAATCTTAAAAAAAAAAAAAAGAGGTAGTACATTTAACCTTATGTATTTGTTACATTTTATATTTTTAAGTTTCTAACTGGCCAAATTTAGCTTTCTGAGTCATTGTTAACATTTCTGCATAACAAATTCGGGAGCAAGAGGGATTCGGTTATGAAACAATACCAACATTCTGTAGCAGAACTCATATATAAGTTGACCCTTGAACATCAGAGGTTCAAACTGTGTGGGTCCACTCAGACATAGGCATTTTACAGTACAGTAGTGTAAAATGTAAATGTATTTTCTCTTCCTTATGTTATAATAACATTTTCTTCTCTCTAGCTTACTTTATTACAAGAATACAGTATATACTACAGATAACATACAGAATATGTTAATTGATTGTTCAGGTTATCTCTAAGGCTTCCAGTCAACAGTAGACTATTAGTAGTTAGGTTTTGGGGAAGTCAAAATTTATACACAGATTTTTGACTGCATGGGGGCTAGTACCCCAACCCCTGTGGTGTTCAAGGGTCAACTTATTTATCTACTACATTATTTATTTATCTAATGTGTATAAATTTATCTCCTGTACACAAATGCAACAAAAAATTTTAGTAATAGCTACTGCCAAAAGACTAGAGGAGACAAAATATTCTCCTTCAGAAATGATATTTAAAAAGAAATGTGGTTATATAGTTTAAATACAGATATCATAACATGAAAATAAACAAGATGATCTCTAAGATTTCCTTTAAAATCCCCTTTAATAGAAAAGAACATTTTAATTTGTCTCAATTGACCTTTAAGACTAAAGGAAAAATAAGAACTTAGGGTTATGAAACAGGACACTCCACACTGTGCCTGAAGAACCTAACATCAGGGATCTTGGAGTCTTCCTTTAAAATTTTAAATTATCAGATTTTTTTGTTTCACTATCCTGGCCTAGTGAAAGATGGAAGACAAACCTACAGAAGAGGTCCACATGGGAAACGGATAACTAAACAAAACTTAATCTGGTTACTAAATATATTACTATAGAAAACCACCCATGGGAGCGCCTGGGTGGCTTAGGTGGTTAAGCATCTGCCTTTGGCTCAGGTCATGATCTCGGGGTCCTGGGATCACAAGGCCCAAGTAGGACTCCCTGCTCAAAGGAGTCTGCTTCTTCCTCTCTTTCTGCCCTTTCCCCTCTGCACGTGCTAGCTCATTTTCTCTCTCTCTCATAAATAAAATCTTACAAAAGAAAGAAAAAAAGAAAGAAAGAAAACCACCTATGGGTTCTAGAAGCCTGCTTTAGGGCCACAGAACATTTCTGATTTCCTGAAGCTCTCATAAACACAAGTAGTTTGAGTACTCTGAGGAAGATCTGGAATTTAGGATTGAACAGTTTGGCCTCAAGGTTCTTTTCTTTTTAAGATTTTATTTATTTGACAGAGACACAGTGAGAGAGGGAATACAAGCAGGGGGAATGAGAGAGGGAGAAGCTGGCCTCACACTAAGTAAGGAGCCTGATGCAGGGCTTGATTCCAGGACCCTGAGATCATGACCTGAGCCAAAGGCAGATGCCTAACAGACTGAGCCACCCAGGCACCCCTGGCCTCAAGGTTCTTGAAGGTCCCAGAGAGCTATCTAATTTCTACGATAGATTCTGAGATGCCTTAGGACAAATAAAGAATCACACAGGGATGGAACTAAACTACGACATCTGAAGGAAGACCTAACTTTGCTCTTTTTCTATACTTATTTTCCCAGTCAGCTTAAAAGTAAAATAATTAGAATTTACAGCATTCTGAATTAGATACTTCTAGTTTTGGGGCACCTGGGTGGCTCAGTGGGTTAACCTTCTGCCTTTGGCTCAGGTCATGACCTCAGGGTCCTGGGACAGAGAGCCTGCTTCCCCCTTTCTCTCTACCTGCCTCTCTGCCAACTTGTGATCTCTTTCTCTGTCAAATAAATAAAGTCTTTAAAAAAAAACAACAAAAAACCAACTTCTAGTTTAAAGACAGATTACAGGGGTTCCTAGGTGGCTCGGTCAGTTAAGCATCTGCCTCTGCCTTTTGGCTCAGATCATGATCTCAGGATCCCGGGACTAAGCCCCATGTTGAGCTCCCTGCTCAGTGGGGAGTCTGCCTCTCCTTCTCCCTCTACCCCACCCCCTGCTCATGTTCTCTCTCTCAAATAAAAATAAAATCTTTAAAGGCTGATTATAAGCATAATACACATTTTCATTAAGAGATCCATTACTAAGGACAGAACATATCTATGGAGATAAGCACAGTCTTTAAAATTTTTTTTAGATTTTATTTTTACGTAATCGCTACACCCAACATGGGGCTTGAACTCAAAACCCCAAGATCAAGAGTCATATGCTCCACCAACTGAGCCAGCCAGGCACCCTGAGATAAGCATAGTCTTGATAACCAAGTCAATCAATAAATTTCTAAGATGACAGATTGAACACACTATTTACTACTCATAAAACCACACCCACTATACTGTACTAGGCTTGAAATGAGGAAATATTACACAAAAATCTAAGTGAAGACAAATTTTATAAAAGAAATTTATGAACCAAGCAAAAGACAATGTAAAAGTTTAAAACTTATAATTTCAGGATCATTTAACAAAATTTAGGAATTTGGGTATTTCTACATAAGATAAACACCAAAGGAAGCATCTTCTCCAAGAAGTAGGTCATACACAAAATTGCAAGGGAGCTGAGTTGGGATGGTCTTCACTCTCATAGGTCACACATTTAGGATTTCACTAGAGCTGCTTTCTAAAGTTTCTCATGTGGATAGTAATGGGGACAGGATATCAGATTAGAAGGGCTGCCAAATCGGAACAAAACAGTGGTTTGTCTAAGTCAGAGTTCCATAGCAAATTACAGTCACTTATTCCTGAAAGAGATTTCATTCATGAAAAACTTCACTGCCAAACAACAAGAAATTTTTGCTTTGAAAATAACTTAACTGCATAAGAGTAAAAATTACTTTCTATTTGCTATTGCTGTGGTTCTATTTAGAGGCATAGAGCATTTACTTCTACTTTAATAAAAAGGCATCAAAACAAAAAACAAAAAGGCATCAAAACAAAGGTCTGCTTTAGCAAATAAATAATCTTTAGCCAACATTTCAAAGTTCGTACATATGCTTGAGGATAATAAGCTTTAAATATCCTGAGGAGT
This sequence comes from Mustela nivalis, assembly GCF_964662115.1. NCBI lineage: Eukaryota > Metazoa > Chordata > Mammalia > Carnivora > Mustelidae > Mustela > Mustela nivalis. The sequence goes on from NC_139028.1 coordinate 102,534,379, forward strand.
GTTTCTCCATGAAAAGGCCAATTCCTAATTTGAAAACAGGTCAGAAATCTCCCCGTTCATCTTCATTAGAAGGGGATTTAGATAAAATAACTATGCAACACTACTTGAAGGCTAAGATTACTGAATAGCAAGTGCCACACTTGAGGAATGACTTTAACTTTCCCAGGTCAATTTTCCTGGTTGGTGTGGCACGCCAAGTCCAGCAGTTTTCATTTCTATTTATGCCAGGAACTCAAACTCAGTTGAGATATTCTAGGGCAGAGAACTAAAGCAACAAGTCTTACCTTAAGGCTTTCCTCAGTGTTTCTATGCAGGCTACTACTATCTTGGGGTTCTTGTTGTCCAGGCCTTTTAGGAGCTCCTCTTGCACAGCCTCGGCTTTCTCAATCTCTATGTACATTAGACAAATCTCAATGCCTAGCTCCTTGGCTTTGGCTTTGGGTTGGTTGAACACTTTACTTACAACACCCGACACAACTTCACCTGTGGTTCTGTAATATAGAGTACAAACAACCACCACTACACTCAAAAACACACTTTAGTAGAAAGAACTAGAAAAGGTCATTGGGGGGCATGACAAATACTTTTTAAAAGGCTTAGAAATAAAGTAAATGAGTTTTTTTCATTTATGTTCAAGAACATGAAAGACAAACCTACACAAACCATAAAAGTTTAAGACATGTCACACCAAGCAATGACACAGAACCTTATCTTCTCTTTATAAATGTAGAAAATTCAAATAAAAAAGCAAAAATCCTTTGACATTCCATTATCCTGAGAAAACTACTTTCAACTATTTGGTACCTATCCTTCCAGATTTATCGCTCTACAAGCAAGAGCAGATAGACATCCATACAGATGTATTTTTCAAAAAAATAGGATTACAGAGTTCTTGCTTTTTTGATAAATTTTTAAAAGGTCATTTTAAGCATTTCTTAGAACAAGAGAATTTCTTCACAGAGGAGATGGATATGTACCTTTAATAACAAAGGGCTGCTCCTGATTCCTTGGCAAGATTTTATAGTAACTTTACTACTTTGAATTTTTTTCTAAATTAAATAAAACCTGTACCATTGGAACTCAGAGGAACTGAGTGGGTTGGGGCTACATGTATTCATCAAAAAAGTTTCTGGTATCAGAAGAAAAATGCAATTTAAAAAAAAGCAACATTTTCACTAATGGCAAGGGAAACTCAGTAATACTGTTAACAAAACTATCAGGTTAATGATTGTCTTTATTGGTATAATCTTTGAAGTAAGTCAAGTATATGTTTCTCGTGCAATTAAGTTGAGCCCCCACCCCCTTTTTATGGAGGGTTCCTTTCAATGACATTAAAACTAGCATTAGAAAACCAGGTTTCTGAGGTATGGGAGAGTGGGTGATTAGAAGCCTGGATCATTTGCAGCACAAGTCCAACTGGCCAGGAGTCAGAGAGGCTGTTTAATTAGCAACACCTCTCCTAAGAGGTAAAAATGCCTAATCACCACAGAGAGAAAGACATGTTTCTTAGATCACCTTGCTGGGAAGCCTTGTAGAAAGAGATTTTTGTACTACCCAAATGCTTTCCACTCAAATTCTGCTAATTCCTTTGCTAACACCCTGAAGTTTCCTCTAAAACTTAGTAGAGATTTTTCCCTCTGGTTTAAAGTTAATTCCCATATGGAAGGCTCCAAAGGAAACTTGCTCATCAAACCTTAAGGTATTTCAATTCTAATTTGTTCTTTAGAGATCTCATGTTCCATTTAGATTTCTGAGAGTAGATAAGAACCAAATGAAAAACAAGTACCAAGGAGCTATGAAAGTAAGAAAATTAATATCTTCTAAAAGTGCTAATAACTAAGGACAATGATCCACAAACATACATATATTAATTGATGCAGCACCAGACAAGGGTTTTACCAGAATAGCTGGAAAGAAACAACTTACTTTCCTGCTACATGGGCATTTTCAACATAAACAAATGCAGCTTCTAATCCTTTCAACTGAACCACTGCGTTGGAATCAGTCACAAATTTTTTAATCAGTCCTAAAAATTTGGACCATTCTGGGCTCTTTTCATCCTTTATTTTCTGGAAGATCTTCAGGGCCTCTTCATACCCACTTAACCTTGCTTTCCAGAGCTAAAAGAAAAGAATTTTGAAACAAAACACAATTTAATGATATTATTATCTTCTGTTAATTGGGGGTGGGGTGGGATGACTGCCCTCTACCAGGTAAATCGGAATACAGGACCCCATGATTAGAAACAAAAAAAGGTTAAGAAATTCAGAGTTTTCAAAGAAGATTAGTTTATAAACTTTTTTTTGGTTAGTTTATAAACTTTTTTTTTATTTGCAATATTCATTCAAGGCCATCTAGAGTTCCTAACAGGTCACTATAAACGTATCTCACTTTGTATCCAAGTATTAGTTCTTCCTTTTTTGTAATAGGTAAATTACAATTAAGGATGTAACGATTTAAAAATGACATATCAAGGGCGCCTAGGTTCCTCAGGCAGTTAAGCGACCATCCCAACTCCTGATTTCAGCTCAGGTCATGATCTCAGCCTTGTGAGATGGAGCCCCATGTCAGGCTCTGCGATCAGCACGTCATCTGCTTGAGATTTACCCCCCACCCCACTCACTTGAGCATGTGACCTCTTTCTCTCTCAAATAAAATCTTTTAAAAAAGTGAGAAATCATCCCTACTGCAACTGTCTCCAAAGCATGTTGCTTCTCAGCAGTATCGTGTAATCATCAGGGCAACTCTATACTGTACCACAGAGGGTCAACTGCTGAAAAAACAAGCCAATGACACTGAAATCTGAATTCCAGGAAAGTCTTACCTTGTGTTCACATTTCTGATCAACCGGCAATTTCATCCACTCACTGTCATCTCCCATTGTGCTTCCAGTTTCTCCTCAAATTAAGAGTAATTCCTGGTCAGAGAGAAATCGGTACTTAGTTAAGTTTACAATCAAGCTGTCTTGTAAGACAAAATGACTTTTCTGAGATTATTATTTTAGCATGCATAGACCAGTAAGAGTAAAAAAGCTCTTTCTTTGGTCAAATGCCCATTTAATTCCATTAATAGAACATTTAAAAAGTGAAAGAAAAAAGTTAACGAAAAAAATCTATGGGGCGCCTGGGTGGCTCAGTGGGTTAAAGCCTCTGCCTTCGGCTCAGGTTGTGATCCCAGGGTTCTGGGATTGAGCCCCACATCGGGCTCTTTGCTCAGCAGGGAGCCTGATTCCCCCTCTCTCTCTGCCTACTTGTGATCTCTGTCTGTCAAATAAATAAATAAAATCTAAAAAAAAAAGAGAGAGAACAAAACCCCATGAAATTAACATTAAAAAAAAATCTAAATGAGAGGCGCCTTGTCTGGCTTAGTCTGTAGAGCATGCGACTCTTAATCTCAGGGCTGTGAATTCAAGCCCTACACTTGGTGTAGAAATTACTTAAATAAATAAAACCTAAAAAAAAAAAAAGAAGACAAGACACTTATATATTTTCCCAAATAGGAACTTCCTAGGTATATGACAAAGCCAGGATAAAAGAGCTGAGTTTCCTGGCCTTTAACAGGGCAAGAAAAGAGTTTCAAAGAAAGTCATACATACGTTAACCTAAAATTCCTTTAGAAAATAATCAATATGTAAAAATCTCAGTGTTTTCCAGCTGTCTACCTAATTCTGGTAATTATGACTCTAGACAGTATGATTACATAAACTAATAAAAAATTAAACCCCTAAATGAACCATTCCTTTATAAACTTTATATCATTTTTTAGTTAGGTTTATAGTCAACATTCCTTTAACAATTTTATGCTATTCGTTAAGATAACACCTTTCTTTTCTGATTATGAAAGTAATGTATGTCAACTGCAGAAAATTTGGAAGTTAAACAAAATACGTACGGAAGTACAGTATTAAAATAATTTACCACCAGTTATTAACGATGATGAACACTGAAGTGTATGAATCCTTCCAGAGTCTTTTCTTTAAATATTTATTTATTTACTTGGTGGGGGTGAGGTGGGCACAGGAGGTCATGATCTGAGCCCAAACCAAGAGTTCAAGGCTTAACCAACTGTGCCACCCAGATGCCCCTGGAGGTTTTTCAATGAACATGCAGTATATAAATTATATGAAAGAGACAGGGATAATCCTCTTGTCATCTTTTTTTTTTACATAGCCACAAACATTTTCCCATGTTTGAGAACATGATGTTTAAAGGTTACATAGCACTTCATTTTATAAATATACCAAAATTACCAATCTTAACACTGGACATTTAGATTGTTTCCTATTGTTCAGTATTATAAATAACATAGAAGGGATCCTGTTCATCTCTCCATTTCCAGTCCCAATGCGACATAAAATAAACCTTCAATAAATACTTGTTTAATGAATATGTACTTTGATGGTGTCTACTATGAATCGGGTGCTGTGTTCTTGCTAAACTTGATGATTCACTTTGTCCTAACAGCAACTACATCAAAGAAAGATATTTTCTCTACACACTAGGCTCATAAAATTTATGCAACTTGTCTGAAATACAAAACTGGAATCACATTATGATTCAGTCTATGCCTCTTTCTTTATATCCTGTTCCCTCCCATCAACATGTAGGGAATATCCCAGTGAAAACTATATAGTCGAAGAATTACACTTATTAGAGTAAGTGGAATTTTCATTAAGACTTCTCTCCAAGGTGGCGCCTGGGTGGCTCAGTGGGTTAAGCCGCTGCCTTCGGCTCAGGTCATGATCTCAGAGTCCTGGGATCGAGCCCCGCGTCGGGCTCTCTGCTCAGCAGGGAGCCTGCTTCCTCCTCTCTCTCTGCCTGCCTCTCTGCCTGCTTGTGATCTCTCTCTGTCAAATAAATAAATAAAATCTTAAAAAAAAAAAAAAAAAAAAGACTTCTCTCCAAAACCCCTGGAACCTTGAGAACAACAGCTGTGTGTTTTAGAGAATGAATCAAACTTTAATAGAGATTCTGCAGCAATGGCAGAAGATAAATTAGTACAGTAGTTTATAAAGTAGTATAGTAAAAAGTAATAATAGTAGTAAAAAGTAATACTACTACTAATAGTATTAACAATATTATTAAATAGTACAACAGCTTATAAAGTATAAAGCATTACCCAAGTTGGAGATGTACATACTCTACTTCATTGCTGGGTATCTACCTTAGGAATTGATACCAACTTCTTTCAGAAGATCTTATACTAGATATTCACAGCAATGTTGTTCATAAAAGCCAGAAGCTTAAAGCATTTTACAAATTCATCAGAAATGTATGAATAGGGGCACCTGGGTGGCTCAGTGGGTTAAGCCGCTGCCTTCGGCTCAGGTCATGATCTCAGGGTCCTGGGATCGAGTCCCACATTGGGCTCTCTGCTGAGCAGGGAGCCTGCTTCCTTCTCTCACTCTCTATCTGCCTGCCTCTCTGCCTACTTGTGATCTCTGTCTGTCAAATAAATAAAATCTTTAAAAAAAAAAAAAAAAAAAAAAAAAAAAGAAATGTATGAATAGTGGTATATTGAGTGCAATATTATATGGCAACTTAAATGAAAGAACTATACAGTGCTTCTCAAACTCTTTAGTGAATGATCCATCTTTTTTTTTTTTTTAAGATTTTATTTATTTATTTGACAGAGAGCACAAGCAAGGGGAGCTGCAGGCAGAGGGAGAAGCAGGCTCCCTGTGGAGCAGCGAGCCCAATGTGGGGCTCAATTCCAGGACCCTGGGATCATGACCTGAGCCAAGGGCAGACGCTCAACCAACTGAGCCATCCAGGCATCCCATGATCCATCTTTTTAAAAATTTCAAGTAACTGTACACTAATATGTCTGTAAAATACAATAAACATTATTAGCTCTGTGTATTTTTGGAGTTCCCCAAGTGAATGGAAAATAGTACGTCCATCACGTAAACCAATTTGGTGGTTCCTTAAAAAGTTAAACATGGAGGGACGCCTGGGTGGCTCAGTGGGTTGAGCCGCTGCCTTCGGCTCAGGTCATGATCTCAGGGTCCTGGGATGGAGTCCCACATCAGGCTCTCTGCTCAGCAGGGAGCCTGCTTCCCTCTCTCTCTCTGCCTGCCTCTCCATCTACTTGTGATTTCTCTCTGTCAAATAAATAAATAAATAAAATCTTAAAAAAAAAAAAAAAAAAGTTAAACATGGAATTATCATACGGCTCTGCAACCCAAAAAATGAAAACAGGTACTCCAGCAAGTACATGCACATGCATATTCATAGTGGCGCTGCTCACTTGAAGCAATAAACAGTTCAAATTTCCATCAATGGATGAATAAATTCTGAGGTGTAATTACAATGGACTATTATTCAGCCATAAAAGGGAATGAAGTACTGGTACACAGGCTACCACACGGTTGAACTTCATAAACATGTTAAGTGAAAGAAGCCAAACACAAAAAAAGTCCCATGTTGGAGGATTCCATTTATATGAAATGTCCAGAACAGATCAATCCTCGGAGATAGAATGCAGACTAGGGTTGCCAGTAGTTGGAGAGACTGGAAAATAAGAAGTTAACTGCTTAATGGGTAAGGAGTTTCACTGTGATATGATGAAAGTGTTTTGAAACTAGATAGAGGAGGTGCTGGCACAACACTGTGACTGTACAAAATGCAACTGAATTGTTCACTTTATTTTTTTTTTAATTTTATTTATTTATTTGACAGAGATCACAAGTAGGCAGAGAGGCAGGCAGAGAGAGAGAGAGAGGAGGAAGCAGGCTCCCTGCCAAGCAGAGAGCCCGATGTGGGGCTCGATCCCAGGACCCTGGGATCATGACCTGAGCTGAAGGCAGAGGCTTTAACCCACTGAGCCACCCAGGTGCTCCGAATTGTTCACTTTAAAAGACTTAATTTTATGTTATGTAAATTTCATCTCCATAGATTTTTTTTCTTCTTCTTCTTCTTTTTTTTTTTTTTTTTAAAGTTTTCAGGTGATTCTAATGTGCAGCCTGGGTTGAAAACCTCCAAAGTTACTTTCTTGGCACAAGTTTGAGCTGCAAAGGCAATATCTCTTATCTGGTTTTTTTGTTTTTGTTTTTTAAAGACAAATACTTGATGAAAGTCTTCAAAACATTTTCCAACCAAGAGAATGTGAACTGTCAGTATTTGACTGTCAGTATTCTTTAAGTTCACTGCAAAACTTCTTTTTTCCTTGTTGGTCACTTTTATAAACATGAAGTAAAAGGTTATCCAGCCTAACGGTCTCATATAAAATTTAAATGCCATTATGTTATGCTTTCTGAAATGGCTTCTACTACTTTATTGCCTGAATTTTTAAAAATGGTATTTAAGGCCTTGCTTCTTTCTAATCAAAGGAAAGGCTTGCTTCATATCAAAACTTCCTCAGCCACTGAAATAGTGAATACAGTGATTGTTTATAAATGTGGCACTGGGGACTCTAGCTCTGTGTTTGTCTTCTTCTAGGATTGATATATTAAGAAAAAAAACTTATCCACTAAATTTCTCCCATAATTGTTTTAACTTTAGAATTTAGTTTTTTACATATGCAAGAAAATATACACAATATGAGTTATGAAGCATTACAATAAAATTGACCCAATGACCTAACATCCAGCAGTTGAAAAATTAGAACACTATTACTATTAATATTACTGCACCTGTACATTTCTTTCCTACCCCATCCTTCTTCCTACAGAAGTACTTCCCTGAAGTCCATTTAGTTCTATGCCACAGTCACAGTCACACATCCCTAAACAATAAAGTTAACTGTGTTTATTTGTGAGCTTTAGAAAAATATTATCTGTGTTGTCTTCCATAACTTCCTTTTTTCATTCAGTATTTCATTTGTAAAATTCATCCATGTGTATACTATAGTTCAAAGCTACTCAAAATGTGGTCCAAAAGCTTGTGCTGGCTCACAAACATGTGGGAGACAAGTACAGAAATGGAGATAAGAGTTTAGAAACTGCCATAGCACCTATTCTAACTCCTTTTATTATAGTGGTTTGTGGAACTGAAAAGGTTCAGTATAAAGTATACTGAATATATACAGTATATATATTCAGTATATAAAGTATACTTTATAAAGTATAAAATGCAACACAGAAAGCAAGGGTGTGTAAAGTCAGGCTGCAAAGTAGTCAAGATCAAACCCTGGACAGACCTGTGAGCAGTGTTAAGGAAGTCGGACTTTACCCCAAGTGTAAAATGAAACTTTGAAGGACTGTAAATAGGAAATACTACATATGCCCTCAAACTTACATTTTTGAACACCGTATGCTATACATGTAAAAAGCAATATAAAGAATGGTTTGGAAGGCAGTAACAATGGAAGGAAATCAGTTAGAATACAGTGGTCTAAATGAAAGATGATGGGGGCCTGGAACCTAAGGATAGTAGTAGCAGTGCAGATAGAGGAAAACGGATGAATTTTAGACATATAAGGAGTGTAAAGAATGGTTTTACAGAGTGAATGTAGAAGAGTGGCTCAGTCTGTTAAGGGTCTGCCTTCAGCTCAGGTCATGATCTCAGGGTCCTGGGATCAAGTCCCAAGTCAGGCTCCCTGCTCAGGGGGGGTCTGCTTCTCCCTCCACCATTCCCACCTGCTTGTGATCTCTCTCTCAAATCATTACAAATATAATCTAAGAAAAGGAAAGAAAATAAAATACATTACACATAGTGTATAGGCCTTTTTTTAAAAGCTAGGCGTGGAGCTCAACACGGGGCTCAAACTCATGACCGTGAGACCAAGACCCGAGGACACATAACCAACTGTGCCACCCAGGCACCCCCACATAATATACAGACAATTTATAGTTTTATTATAGTCACTTTACCTTCTTTACTTTCATGTATACATTGACCAAATAAAGAACTGAAACTAGGGCTTTTGCTTTTTCTTTTAAACCTTTCTTGGTCTAATTAACATTTGGGGGCAAGACCATGCATCTCCTGCTTCTTCACAGACTTTAGGGCACTATTTACAATAGTCCCAAAGTTCCTACTTAAAACAGCTCATACCAATCATATATCTCAATAGTACTTTATATTTTACAAGTATTTATAAATTTTTTTTAATTTGAGATTCCAGTGAGGAAGACATTTAACTGCTTCTATGTATTTTATAATATAAGTGCAAGCACACTGTTTTATTACCTCCCTGAGTTTTCTTTCATTTCTATATTATTCTTAGTTATGCAGCTTGTTCTTACTAAACTGTAAGATTCCCTTGAGCAAGGGCATTTTTTGTCTCATTAATCTCTATTCTCACAATGCTCAAAAAACCATAAAAAACAACATGGGATAAAGCAAATATAATTATCCTCTTCTTCTTCTTCTTTTTTTTTTTTTTTTAAAGATTTTTAATTTATTTGACACAGAGAGACATAGCAAGAGGGAACACAAGCAGGGGGAGCTGCAGAGAGAAAGGGAGAAGCAGGCTTCCCACTGAGCAGGGAGCCAGATATGTGGCTTGATCCCAGGACGCTGGGATCATGACCTGAGCTGAAGGCAGATGCTTATCGACTGAGCCACCAGGTGCCCCTAATTATCCTCTTCTTACATATAGGGAAATAAAAGGTTCAGTGTCTTACCTAAGGTCATCTAAGTAGGAAAGACTGGTCTAGGAGAGATTTCTTGAATCCTAGTTTGGTGAAATTCTTACAAATTATCTATATATGGTTTCTAGGTTATCTATAGTGAAAACTATTAAAACTTTATAAATAATAATATTTATCTTCATGATTACCTAATTCACTTAAAATATAAAGAGAAAAAAAAAGAAAGAAAATATAGAATAGGGGTGTCTGGGTGGCTCACTTGGTTAAATGTCTGCCTTTGGCTCAGGTCATGATCTCAGGACCCTGGGATCCAGCCTCTAATCAGCCCACTTTTCCCTCACACTCTCCCCCTGCTTGTACTCTCTCTCTCTGCTAAATAAATAAAATCTTTAAAAAAAAGAAAAAGAGAAAAAATAGAAAGAGTAAATGAGCATAATATGAAAAACAAGTTCATTTGCCTCCAAAAGGACTTATGTAATTTAGATATTTAAATTTAGGGGCACCTGGGTGGCTAAGTGGGTTGGGCCTCTGCCTTCGGCTCAGGTCATGGTCTCGGGGTCCTGGGATAGAGTTCCACATCGGGCTCTCTTCTCTGCAGGGAGCCTGCTTTTCCCCCTCAACCCCCACCTGCCTCTCTGCCTACCTGTGATCTCTCTCTCTCTCTGTGAAATAAATAAATAAAAATCTTAAAAAATAAAAATAAAAATAAATAAATTTAAAATTTAAAGGGGTATCATCCCTTATCAGCTGCTGCCTAATAATCAAGTCTAACTCCCCAACTGGGCTTTAAAACACTGTTAACCTGCCTTTGAATAAGAAGGGAATGACTATAGTTTTAACTATAATTGTAATTTGGAATTATTCATGCAATCCAACCCCCTCACTGACACCCTGCCCCAAAGCCTACATTCCATTGAGATGGCTCTACCAACTGATCAAGAAAATCTTTCCTTGGGGCGCCTGGGTGGCTCAGTGGGCTAAAGCCTCTGCCTTCGGCTGGGGCCATGATTCCAGGGTCCCGAGATCAAGCCTCACATCAAGCTCTCTCTGCTCAGTGGGGAGCCTGCTTCCTCCTCTCTTTCTCTCTCTCTGCCTGCCTCTCTGCCTACTTGTGATCTGTATCTGTCAAATAAATAAATAAAATCTGGACGCCTGGGTGGCTCAGTTCGGCTCGGGTCATGATCCCAGCGTCCTGGGATTGAGTCCCACATCGGGCTCCTTGCTCAGCGGGGAGCCTGCTTCTCCCTCTGCCTCTGCCTGCCATTCTGTCTGCCTGTGCTGGCTCTCCACCCGCCCCTCTGATAAATAAATAAAAATCTTAAAATAAATAAATAAAATCTAAAAGAAAAAGAAAAAGAAAAGCTTTCCTTGAGATTAATAAAAACAAAAGGATGGTGGACTATGATGGCTATAATTCATATGAATTCTAAATTTCTGGCTATAATTCTAGAACATTTGGAGAAGGTATCATTAAAGTCATTACTTGTTTGAAAGCTGAACTTTGTCTCTATCTGCAAATTTTAACTACCCATTATCACAAAGGAAAGCAAAGGCCTTGGGAACATTCAGAATATATACAGGAAGTAATAAAGAGCGTCAGAATCAGTATAAAATGGAATACATATAGAATAAAACATAACAATTTCATGAAAATTCAGGTAACTTAAAGGTGGAATGTTTTCTTTAGAGGAATGCAGTACTGTTTTCAATACACCCAGCAAATTGAAACCAAACTAACATTCACAATAGCCAAAGAATGGGAACCACCCAAATGTCCATCTACTAATGAACAGAAAAGAAAAATATGGTAAGTCCATACCAGTGAAATATTATTCCTAATAAACAGAAATGAAGTACTATAAAGAACTCCTAAGGGGTGCCTGGGTTACTCAGTTGGTTAAGTGCCCGATTCTGGATATCAGCTCGGGATCTTGGGGTCATGGAATTGAGCCACTCTAAAAAAAAAAAAAAAAACCAACTCTTAAAACTCAACAATAAACAACCCAATTAAAAAATGGGCAAAGGACTTGACTAGCTAGATACTTTGCCAAAGAAGATCTATAAATGGCCTCATAATAAGCACATTAGAAGATGCTCATCGTTATTAATCATTATGGAAACGCATATCAAAACTCTAGGAGACCACCTCACACCTATTAGGATGGCTATTATCAAAACAAAACAAAACAAGTGTTGACAAGGATGTGGGGAAATTGAAACCCTTGCACATGCTGTTACAAATATAAAATGGGAGGTGGGGGGCTCAGTTGGTTAAGCATCTGCCTTTGGCTCAGGTCATACCAGAGTTCTGGGACCAGGACAACATGGGCTCCCTGCTAAGGCTTCTCCTTCTCCCTCTGCTCTTCCCCCTGATGCTTGTCCTAGCTCTCAATCACTCATTCTCTCAAATAAATAAATAAAATCTTAAAAAAAAAAAAAAAAAAAAAGAATGTAAAATGGTACAGTTGCTGTGGAAAACAATATGACAGTTTCTCAAAAAATAAAAAATAGAATTACTATGTGACCCAGCAATTCCACTTCTGGGTATATGCTCCAAAGAACTGAAAAGCAGGGTCTCAAAGACATATTTGTATACCCATGTTCATTTCATAGCAACATTATTCAAAATAACTAAAAAGTGGAATACACATAAAAGAGAATATTATTTAGCCTTAAAAATAAATTCTGACATATGCTATAACCTGGATGAGTCCTGAGGCCAACGCTAATATGATAAGCCATCCACAAAGAGACAAATACTGTATGATTCCACTCATAAATGGCAGTCAAAATCAGAGATACAAAGGAGAATGGTTGTTGCCAGTGAATGGATGGATTGAGGAATGGCGTATAAAGCTTCAGTTTTCCAAAATGAAAAAAAAAAATTATGATGATGGATGATGGTTATGTTTCTATAACATAATGAATGTATCTGAATCGCTTCTCAGCCTTTTGGCTAAGATCAAGTGTAGTATCTGTTCTTAACAGTTTAGTAAATGTATTTGACACCAGTGACCTGCACACTTAAAAAGGGTTAAGATGGTAAATTTTATGTTGTATGTATTTTTCTACACACACACACACACACACACACACACGAAATGAAGTACTAATAAATGCTATAACATGGATGAATCTTGAAAACATTATACCTAGAAGAAACTAGACACAACTACATGATTATATGATTCCTTTTATATGCAATGTCCAGAATGGGCAAGTCTTTAGAGACAGAAAGTAGATCAGTGTTTGCCTAGGACTGAAGTGTTTAGGGAAATTAAAAGGGTAAAGGCTAAGAAGTATGGGATTTCTTTTCAGGGTAATGAAAATGTTTTAAAATTGACTGTGGTGATGATTGCACAAATCTTAGATAAGCCACTGAACTGTACACTTTAAATGGTTGAGTGGTATATAAATTATATTTCATTAAAACTGCTTTTTAGGGGTGCCTGGGTGGCTCAGGAAGTTAGGTGTCTGTCTTTGGCTCGGGTTATGATCCCAAGGTCCTGGGATCAAGCTCTGCATCGCATCGGGCTCCCTGCTCAGCAGGAAGCCTGCTTCTCCCTTGGGCTCCCTGCTCAGCAGGAAGCCTGCTTCTCCCTCTCCCTCTATAGTTTCCCCTGCTTGTGCTCTCTCTCACGCAAATAAATAAATAAATAAATAAATAATTTTTTAAAAAAGAAGCAGCTTTGAAAAAAACCCCAAAGCTTACTAACAAAAGTCCTTAGGACATAAGAAAGATAAGAATGATTTGTTCAAGCTACTGATCATTTTACATGTATAGGCTGGCTGCATAGGTTAAGAGTCCTTTCTAATAACAAGGTTTAATAAGCAGGAAATTAGTCCATTCCACTCTTACCTTAAGCATTCACATTCACTAAATTTCCCTGTAGGCAAACCACGATGCACCTAAGTTCACAGAAGTACAAATAAGTCTTCTTAACAAATAATCATAATACAAAATACATTATGTACAGAAAGTGCCTTAAGCAAGGGATAAATCAGGGTAACAGAGTTCAAAATAGGATTAACCACCAGCACGTGAGGGATGGTCAGTGAAAATCTTACCGAAAGGATAGCATCTGAACTCAGTGATGAAAGACAGGTGAGATTTTTAAAAAACAGACAAAGACACCAAAGTAGGGGATATTCTAGGCTGAGGAAAAAAAAAAAGGCAAAGTCTTGGAGATAGGAAAGTACAGAGCATGTTCAGGGAACAATAAATGGCTCCACTTACTATAGTCTAAGACAAAAGATAGAGGAGGGTCAGATCATGTAGAATCGTGAATATTAAGCTAAACAGCATAAGATGCTGATGACTGAGGCAAGGCAATGACACGATCCTATCTATGTCAGAAAGATAAATCTATGTAGAATGGATTGAAAGAGAGGAAAAATAGAATCTTGATAGGAAACTACTGCAGTACTTTAGGACAAAGATAAATAGGAGCCATGGGGGTCTTAGGAATGGATAGGATGGGCAGGGGGTACTAAAGAAAGTTAATTAAAGAGGTAGAATCAGTAAGTCTTAGCAAGTAAGGATGTGGGAGTAGGAAGAGTCTAGCCGGAGATTCCAGTCTAAGTGACTAGGAGAACAGCAGTGCTAATGACATAAAAATATCAGTAGTAGTTCTGGATTGTTTACTTTTGGGGAGTAGAGAAGAGGTAAGGAATATGATGAGTTTGGTTTTAGACTTGAGAAATATGATCTTTAAGTGGCTGGAAATATGGCATAGGATTAGACAGAGGATTCTGGATTTTTTAAACACAGACATGGGAAACCGAGCTGTCATTACACAGCAAGGTTTGATGCTTCAAGAGTGAAGAAAATTGCCAACAAAGAGAAACATTAATAAAATTAATTTGAACTATACCTGATGCTTACTATAGTTCATTCAATCTAGTCCATACTACAAATGTTTATACTTTCATATTATTCAGAGCTCTCAAGAGACTTTACCCTGGCTGAAACAGAGGAAAAGGTAAGAAAGCCAGCTAAAATAAATCTATTCTACAAAAATATTATAATGTTAGACCACTGCTGTATCTAAAACAACTTCCAAATAGCTCAAAATACCATTCAATCACACTACTGCTGAAAAAGGTTTAGATGCAATTGTTTATTTTTAGACCAGAGGTTAAGAAATGTTTCCAAGGTCATACATAAAGGCAAAACTTAGAATAAATTTCAAACTGATTTTTTAGGTTAATATTCAATTAAATAACAAATTACCTATTAAGTATGCATTATGTATTATTTTAACATATACACCCAAGATACCTATGTATGATCTCATTCATCAACTAGCTAAAAGTAAGGCACCAAGAGACCAAGTCATGAGTAATGTTAGAGCTAGGCCTACAATCTCTTATCTCCTTCCTCTCAGTCCACAACTCTGCTGCACCACTCACGAGTCCAAGTGTAATGTCCTTTCAAGTTCCTGTAACTTGACAGTCTATAAGAATAATTACACAGCTACTAGACGGACTGTTTTAGCTTTCTACTTGGGAAGAAGCTGTGGCAGTGAAACTATTTTATGGCTAATTCCCAAGCTCTTGACCTACAAAAGCTCTTCACTATCACAATACAAGAGATCTGGATCTGATTACCATTCTTGGACTCTCACTTCTGGCTAAGGAAATGCTACTGCAGAAGCACAGAATAAGTGTGAGGGAAGTTTGAGGAAAATTTCTGCCCACTCAAAAAGCAAACCCTTTGAATGACCAATGAAGTATGATAACAGATTCACTCAAAACAAAAATAATAATTATAATACAGGGATAAAACACAATACACACAAGTCCAAAAAGCTTTACTCAAACCTTGTATTGAAAGGACAAATGGACTAAAGAAGCATAACAATTATGTAACTGTCATAGAAAACTTAAGATTGTTATTACTTGGCCAAGCCAGACAAAAATTCATCTCTAAGTAACCAGTAACAAAATGACAAGCCGTTCCCTTTAATTTAAAAAGCCTCAATGCCTCCAGGTAATTCCCATTAACAAGGACAAGTATTAACCTCTTGCTGGAGTATTCTGTATTATCAGGCGGCCAGAAATCTGAACTGATTCTCTAGCAGGTTATCTCAGCAAACTTGGGTGTGTTTGCGGTCCTAGTCCTGGGATGGTGGCCTCTCACACACTCCTTCTGAAGGGGAAGGGTAAAGAGCTGTCTCTTGAGCCCTCTCTTACACATCCTGCTCGCTATTCATATCATCAGGACAGAAGATTAACTAGACTCCCCCCCAGTAAAAGGTCACTATTAATGTCTCCGAAAGGGGGACCCACACCAGGCCTCTGGGGAGATGGAAAGCTAGACAGAGCTGTGAATTAGGTCAACTTCCCCAGTTACTGCTCAAATGTACCACGGTAGCTGAAAATCCAATGCTTACTCATCCCTAAACTACCCAGGTCTCCAAATCCCAGGCGAAGGACCCAAGGCCCAGGACACAAGATCCAACTCCACCCATCAAGTTCAATGGGGTTCTATATACTCAGGTAAAAGCAATCCTCTCCTCACCCCAAGTAGAAACCAGGCAGGGGCAAAGTCGGGTCGTGGACACCGCTCAACCACTGCATATCCAAACAAGCATCCTAGGGTTGCTGTCATCACCCAGAAGTAGAGCAGATGCCCCAGGCTTTAGCTCACTGCAGCCGTCATTGTTTACGCTCTTTCGCAGCCTAAGCCTCTGATAGGCCAGGAAAGTCCCCTGCACTGTCCACCAGGACTTCCGGCATGGGCACAGGATGCTTGGCCCTCGCCCGCAGTTTGACACTTACGCTCCCTGAGCAGGGAGAGGTCTGGGGGCCCTACGGTCCAAGCAGAATCAGCAGGAATACCCGGCGGGCCGCGGCGGCATTGGTGCGGAGGGCCGCTGGGAAACGCCTCCTCCGGGGGCGGGGCCCACAGCTCGCTGTCAGAGTGCCCGCCCCACCTCGGCCCCCTCCCGGGCGCACACTGAAGCCTTAAAGGGTCCGCACCTTCGCCCGTAAGTCTGCAGGACTCAGGGGGCTGCTTCCAGCCCACAAGGTTTCCAAGACAGGAGGATCCACCCAGGCTGGGTGGGCCTCTTCTTTGGTGGCAACACAGGCAAGGTTCCCGAAACAAAGGAGATGACCTACTATCTACTACCTATCCTACTATCACAATCCTAATCCCTCCTCCAGGAATGAAAAAAATTGCTGCAGGCAATAGCAAAGCTTCAGAGTAAATACTTAGCCCCCAACCTGTAAGATGCTTATTCCATTAATTTGAGCAGTTAACTTTCTTCAAATGGTAATTAAAAGGCCCAGAAAGGAATTCTGGCAGCCCGAATTGCTTCACCCCACCCTTTCACCTTCCTTCTCTACAACCTGAGAAATGGTTGATAAGAAGATGAGTAAGAAGGTAATAGGAAGTGAAATGGAAAACATTCTCATTCTCCTGAGCAAAATGTGCCCAAGAATTGGCAAAGAATTAAAAATTCACGACATGTGTATGTAGCTAAATCGTGCATGCAAATACAGTTGTGATGTGCAGCTATCCAATTTAATATGAAGAGTTCTTGAGAAAACTGTAGTAGAAACTGTATTACTATTTCAGGGAGTTAAATAATGGTCTTTGAGCTCTCCACTGATTGTCAATGAGTTTTAATTTTCTTTTCATAAGAGGAATTTTCCCTCAATCTCAGTTTACAAGGTTTGACTGCATTTTGTGTCTCATACCATCAGAAAGAGATTTAAGTATTTACTAAGCCTATATTCTTCCACCTAATCTAGATGAATAAATATGTCTTATTAAAGCTTTAAACTACTACCAACAAGTATGGGAATCCATTTAGTGAAGCAAAAGACTATTTTATAAGTGCCTTAACATCCTCCATCTTAAACATGGGTTCAAGTGGAAATACAGATTCTGAAGGACAGGAATGAAGACTGCTCTGTTTACTGGGGAACTGACGGAGGTTACAAGGTCTCAGAAGATCCTACAGAATTCTAGGATCAGGCTGCCAGGAAGAGAAATGGATTCAGATTGGAAATAGTGTGATTGTAAACTGCCAAAAAAATCTCATTTTAAAGTGCATTTAACTGTGAATGCTACTTTTGAATTAGGTAATTAAGACCTTTCATTTTATCCCCAGGAAGCATTATCACACTATTCTGAGGGTAATGGTTTGCAGATCAGCCTCTCCATTAGATTGTGAGCACCTCAAGGGCAAGAGCTAGAATGTATCCTAATCATCCTTTTCTCCCAGTATGCTACAAAATGAATACTTAATAATAAATATTTACCACAAAATTAGGACCAACACTCTCTTTGATATAGGAGTCTAGATAACCATCAGTAAGCATAGCATAGTGAGTATGTGTGTGCATGTATATACACAAATGAATAATACCCAGTGCTGTGGTTGTCAGTGAATTAAAAATCTGGAGAGAAAAAATCCACTGATGGTACAGCTTGGTTTCAGACATCAGAGCTCAAGATTACTATTATAGGGATTTATATCTTTTGTCCCAAATGCACATTTTATATAAATATTCCTAAATAATTCTTAAATTTTACCAAATATCAGTCTAAACACAGCCCATCTTATTTTGGTTATTGCTTTTTTCTTTACTATATACCATGAAGAGACTAAACTGGACATGTAAAACCTTTTAACAAATTACCAATTAGTAGTTGTTTACTTAACATGGCAATGTGGAAACTGTTTAGGAAATATCTTAGTAAAATATTATATACAGAAGAGAGATCCCCCAAGCTGAGAGCTTTTAAGTAGGGTTTATTAAGGTATACCTTACATACAGTAAAATTCACTCTTTTTAGTACATAGTGCTATAATTTTGGTAGACACAGAGAATCCATCACCATAATTAAGAATATCTCCATCAGCCCAAAATTTTCCCTGGTGCTCCTTTGTAGTCAATACCCTCTTTACCCACTACCCAACCCTGGCCCCGGCAACCATTGATCAGCATGCTGTTCCTACAATTTTTTCCTTTTGTACAATGTCATATTAAAAAAAAAAATTACACAGTGTGTAGTCTTATTTCATTTATAATACAACTGAGATCACCTATGTTGTTGCACATATCAGTGATTTGCTCTTTATTGCCGAGTAATATTCCACGGTATCATCTAACACATTTTGTTCATCCATGTTACCAGTTAAAAGACATGTTTGTTGCTTCTAGCTTTTAACAATTGTAAAAAAGCTGCTATAGATTGTTGTATGGGAGTAAGTTTTCCTTTCTGTTAGGCAAATACCCAGGAGTGGGAATGCTGGGTGGTAAGGTAAGTATATGTTTAATTTTGTAAGTAACTGCCTAACTGTTTTCCAAAGTGGCTGTATGAACCATTTTGCATTGCTCCTCCATCAGCAATATCTGAGAATGAAAGTGTAATTGGATTATTGCTTAGTACTAATTTCTAGTAGGGCTCTGTATTTTTACACCTATGAATGAAAGCCCGTTCTTTCCCTAATTTAGTGCTAATGGTTTGTAACATACGCTTCCATTTACAAACCAGTCATTGTTCACTCTTTCAAATCCCATCAAAGAACAGTCCAATCTGGTCATTTTATTGGGATCAACAAGCTACAAGACTAAACAAAAAGTACTCCTAGTAAACAGAACAAACTAAAGCATGTATTATCTATCTGTCAGTGGAACTGGTTTTCCAACATTCAGATGAGTTTATCCAAAGCATCAACAATCTCTTTATATAACAAATCATATTAAACATCTTTATCAAAAGTATAATTCTCTTGATTACGAACCAAGAAGAAGCTTCAAGAAAGTATCTGAAAACTTATTATAAATACTTTGTCCACTATTACAAAAAAATGCTTTCAAAAGAGTGTCTGGAATTTTTATACATTGTTGGTGAGTATGAAGAAACTGGTACATCCAATGTGGAAAATACTGTCCACACAAAAACTGGTACGTAAATGTTAATAGCAACATTAGTCATTAACAGCCCCAAAGGAGAAACAACCCAAAAATCCATCAGTTGATGAAAGGGTAAACAAAATGTGATCTAGCCATACAATGGAATAACACTCAGCCATAAAAAAAGGATCGAAACAGCTATATATACTACAATATGGGTTAACCCTGAATACATCATGCTGAGTTAAAGAAGCCAGGCACAAAAGGCCATATGTTGGATGATTCTGACCATATGAAATGCCCAGGTCAGGCAAATCCACAGGGACAGAAAGTAGAATAGTGGTTGCCAAGGGATGGGTTATACAGAAAGAGAAAGGGGGAATAAGGAATGACTGCTAATGGGTATGAAGTCTCTTTTGGGAGTGATAAAAATGTTCTGGAATTAGACAGCGGCGATGGTTGCACAATATGTGAATATACTAAAAAGCCACTGAATTGTATGTATCTGTTTAAAGAATAAATTTTATGGTATATGAATTATATTTCAATTAAAATACCCATTGACAGGAGAATGGATAAACAAGCTGTGGTATATTCACAGAAAAATATTATAGAGAAGTGAAAACAAATGAAGGCATCTGTTAGCAAAAACATAGGTGAATTTCACAAATCATGCTGAGAGAAAAATAGCTAATACTAAAGAATATACAATATGATTACATAAATCCAAACAATATATTGCTTAGGAGTATATATGTTTGTGGTTAAATTTAAAACAAAAGTTCAAGAGGCACCTGGGTGCTCAGCAATTAAGTAGCTGACTCTTGGTTTCCAAGTTCATGATCTCAAGGTTGTAAGATTGAGCCCTTTGGGGCGCCTGGCTGGCTCAGTGGGTTAAGCCTCTGCCTTTGGCTCAGGTCATGATCTCAGGGTCCTGGGATCGAGCCCCGCATCGGGCTCTCTGCTCAGCAGAAAGCCTGCTTCCTCCTCTCTCTCTCTCTCTCTCTCTCTCTCTCTCTGACTGCTTGTGATCTCTGTCTGTCAAATAAATAAATAAAATCTTAAAAAAAAAAAAAAGATTGAGCCCTGTGTTGGGCTCTGTGCTGGGTGTGGCACCTGTTTAAGATTCTCTTTCTCCCTCTCTCTTTGCCCCCCTCCACCTCTAAAAAATAAAAATGAAAAAAAGAAAAGTACAAGGAGGACATTAAACTTATAACATAAATAATTTATTATATTTAAAATGTATTAAATATTCCATGAGCTTAAAGACTAAAGAAAAAAAAAGCTACGCCTCTTGTAGTAGGATTTTGTAATTTAAAAAGTTACACACTACAGTGTTCAGCCAGAAGTGTTGGGAGGCACTTTTTTCCCCCTCCAATCTGAGAGGAACACTGGGCTGGAAAGAAGAAAATTTACATCTCCAAATCCCTGTTCTATCATTAACTAGTTGTGAAACCTTAGGGAAGTCATTGAATCTTTGGTGGCTTTACTGTTGTTATGCATAAAACAAAGAGTTTGTATCAACAGCTCTCCCACCTCCGAAATTTATGAGACACTGTTCCACAACCACTATTTATACATGATAAATGGCAGGCTTGCAATTCCAAGTTCTCCAGTACTACAGTATCTGCAGCTAATGTTAAATGCTTGGAAAATGCTTCTACTTCAGTGGGAAAATCTCATAACCTCATTCTCTTTAGCCCTTGGTTAAATTACTACAAAGGAATGGTATCAGCTGTAGTGATAATCTGAACCCAGATTGCAGGCATGTTGGTTCTACCATCATTTTCCTTTCCAGGCACTCCCTTTTTAGTTTTTAAGGGGAGGAGGGTAGGGTTTTTTAAGAGAGGAAAGAGCTTTTCCAGGTACTCTCACCCTAGTAGAACAGATTTTCTTCCCAGGCCAAAAAGAAGAAATTCACACAAACCACTCAAAAAGCACAATAATAAGTCTCTTATGCCTGGCAAAGAAAGTAATGTGGTAAGCGTAAAAACACTGATTCAAGAAGTCAGAAATATGAACTGTATTTCCTTCTCCACGATTGCAGTACAGTGAAGGAGAGTTTCTGAGTCATCTAGTCACATCTAAGCACAATTTGTGGCACCAAGAAGTCACTATCACATTCAGAGTAGGCATTCCCAGGGCCTCTACTCAGGGGACCACATCTAGCTGAACATTCTACGATCAACTATCAGTTAGAAGGGATTTAAAAGGATACATTAAAAGTCCAGGAGAGGGGCGCCTTTGGCTCAGGTCATGATCCCAGGACCCTGGGATCGAGCCCCACACATTGCGCAGAGCAGAGAGCCTACTTCCTCCTCTCTCTCTGCCTGCCTCTCTGCCTACTTGTGATCTTTGTCTGTCAAATATATAAATAAAAATTAAAAAAAAAAAAAAAAAAAGTCCAGGAGCGACAGCTTCACTGGAGAATTCACTTAAAGAAGAATTAACACCAATTCTCCTGAAACTCTTCCAAAAAATTGATGAGAACAGTTCCAATTCATTCTAAAAGGCCAGAATTACCCTGATATGAAAGCCAAAGCCACTGTAAGAAAACTACACACCAAGATCACTGATAAATACTGATGAAAAATCCTCAAAATACTAGCAAACTGAATCC
Source organism: Mustela nivalis (assembly GCF_964662115.1). Lineage (NCBI taxonomy): Eukaryota > Metazoa > Chordata > Mammalia > Carnivora > Mustelidae > Mustela > Mustela nivalis. The sequence goes on from NC_139028.1 coordinate 102,556,410, forward strand.
AACAGCACATTACAAAGATTATACACCATGCCCAAGTGGAATTTATTCCTGGAATGCAAGAACAGTTCAACATACCAAAATTAACCAATACAGTACATCATAACTCATCATAAGAACAAAGAACAAAACCACATGATCATCTCAACTGACACAATAAAAAGCATATATGCCAAGATTTAATAACTTCAATGATCAAAACACCCCAAGTAGGAATGTAAGAAAACTATCTCAACATTCTAAAGGCCATTATGAGAAGCCCATAGCTAACATCATACTCAATGGTGAATGACAAGCTTTTCCTCTAAAATCAGGAACATGGTAAGGATGGCTGTTCTAGCCATTCCTATTCAATATAGTATTGAAAGTTTTAGCCAGGACACCTGGGTGGCTCGGTCAGTTGAGCAACTGACTCTTGATCTCAAGGTCATGAGTTCAATCCCAGCACTAGGTTCCATGCCCAGTACAGCGCCCACTTTAAAAAAAAAAAAAAGAAAAGAAAAGGCAACCTACAGAATGGAAGAAAATACCTGCAAATCATGTATCTGATGAGGGGTTACTATCCAGAAGATTAAAAAAAAACTTGTACAACAACCCAAATAACCCACCTAAAAAAATGGGCAAAAGACTTAGACAGTTCTCCAAGTCTGATATACAAATGGCCAACAGCATATGAAGATGCTCAACATCACTAATCATCAGAAAACTACAAACCGAGGGGTGCCTGACTGGCTTAGTCAGGTAAGCATCTGACTCTTGATTTTGCCTCAGGTCATGATCTCAGGGTTGTATGCTCAAACCCCACTTGCAGACCCACATTGGGCATGGAGACTGCTTGGGATTTCTCTCTCCCTCTCCTTTTGCCCCTCCCCCTTCCTCCACTTCCACATGCGCTCTCTCCAAATAAATAAATAATAGAAAAAAGGGGGGGGTGCCTGGGTGGCTCAGTCTGGTAAGCAACCAACTCTTGATTTCTGCTCAGGTCATAATCTTACGATCACGAGATCAAGCCTCACACCCAGTGTGGAACCTATTTAAGATTCTCTCTTCCTCTCCCTCTGCGTGAGCCCCCTACCCTTGTAAACCTGTGTGCTCTCTCTTAAAAAAAAAAAAAAAAGAAGAAAGAAGAAAGAAAAATACAAATCAAAGCTACAATGAGATTATCAACTCATACCCATTAAAATGATTACTATATTAAAAAACTAAAATAAATATTAGAAAGAATCGGGACGCCTGGGTGGCTCAGTTGGTTAAGCAGCTGCCTTCGGCTCAGGTCATGATCCCAGCGTCCTGGGATCGAGTCCCATATCGGGCTCCTTGCTCCACAGGGAGCCTGCTTCTCCATCTGACTCTGCCTTCCACTCTGTCTGCCTGTGCTCGCTCTCTCTGACAAATAAATAAAATCTTTAAAAAAATATATATATTAGAAAGAATGTAGAGAAATAGGAACCCTTGGACACCATTGGCAGAAATGTAAAATGGTTGAACTGCTATGGAAAATGATACAGTTGGCCAAAAAATTAACAATAGAGTGCTGGGGTGGCTCAGTTGGTTAAACGTCTGCCTTTAGCTCAGATCATGATCCCAGGGTCCTGGTATGGAGCCCTGCATCAGGCTCCCTGCTCAGTGGGGAGCCTGCTTCTCCTACTCCTTCTGCTGCTCCCCATGCTTGTGCTCTCTTGCCTGTCAAATAAATAAATAAAATCTTTTAAAAAATTCAAAATAGAATACCACATAACTATGTGATCCAGCAATCCTACTTCTGATTTTATGTATACATATGTACATAGATATATACATATCCAAAAATATTAAAAGTTGGGCTTCAAAAGATTTATATACCCATGTTAAAGCAGCACTGTTGGGGCGCCTGGGTGGCTCAGTGGGTTAAAGCCTCTGCCTTCGGCTCAGGTCATGATCCCAGGGTCCTGGGATAGAGCCCCGAATGGGGCTCTCTGCTCGGCGGGGAGCCTACTTCCCCCTCTCTCTCTGCCTGCCTCTCTACCTATTTGTGATTTCTGTCTGTCAAATAAATAAATAAATAAATAAATAAATAAATAAAATCTTTAAAGCAGCACTGTTCACAATACTCAAGAAGTAGAAGCAACACAAATGTCTACTGAAGAATGGATAAACAAAATGTAGTATATACATACAATGGAATGCAAGCCTTAAAAAGGAAGGAAATCAGGGTGCCTGGGTGGCTGAGTGGGTTAAGCCTCTATCTTGGGCTCCAGTCATGGTCTCCAGGTCCTGGGATCCAGCCCCACATTGGGCTTTCTGTTCAGCAGGGAGTCTGCTCCCCCCGCAACCCCGATGCCTGACTCTCTGCCTATTTGTGATCTCTCTCTGTCAAATAATAAATTTTAAAAATAAAATAAAATTTAAAACCTTAAGAAAAAAAAAAAGGACATCATGTTATATGCTACAGTATGGATGAACTTTGAAAGCATTACACTAGGTGAAATAAACCAGTCACAGAAAGACAAATACTGTATGATTCCACTTATATGAGGTATCTAAACTAGTAAAATTCATAGAAACAAAGTAGAAGGATGGTTATCAGGGGCTGGGGAAGGGGGAAAGAGAATGTACAGACTCAGACCTGCAAGATGAAAAAAGGTCTGGAGATCTGTTTCACAACAACGTGAATGTACTTAATTTTAAATGTACTTAATCAGGGGGTGCCTGAGTGGCTCAGTTGGTTAGGTGACTGCCTTCAGCTCAGGTCATGATCCTGGAGTCTGGGGATCAAGTTCCACATTGGGTTCCCAGCTCCATGGGGAGTCTGCTTCTCCCTCTGACCTTCTCCCCTCTCATGCTCTCTCTCAATATCTCTCAAATAAATAAATAAAATTAATAAAATAAAATAAAATGTACTTAATTAAAAATGGTAAGTTTTGTGTGTTGTATATTTTTACAACTTTAAAAAAGTGAGACATTGTTCCATTCAACTAAGCGCTCTGTAGCTATTTAAAAAAAGATGAAGACTAAAGTAAATATTTAAATATTACTGGAAGAAATACTAAGTTTTAAAAAGAAAATCAGAAGACAGTATATGAAGCCCAATTTTTATGCTTAGTAAAATCATATAGGGGGATGTACACACTGGTACTCAGCTGATATCTACCCCCAAAGGGACTAGATTTTATTTTATTTTTTTAAAGATTTTATTTATTTATATATTTGTCACAGAGAGAGAGTGAGGGCAGAAGCAGGCAGAAGCAGAGACAGAAGCAGACTCCCTGCAGAGCAAGGAGCCTGATGCGGGACTCCATCCCAAGACCCTGGGATCATGACCTGAGCCGAAGGCAGAGGCTTAACCCACTGAACCACCCAGGCGTGCCAAAGGGACTAGATTTTAATCTCTAGAGCCTATAAATGTCACTTTATTTGGAAAAAATGTTTTTGTAGATGTGATTAAATTAAGGATCTTGGGGCGCCTGGGTGGCTCAGTGGGTTAAAGCCTCTGCCTTCGGCTCAGGTCATGATCTCAGGGTCCTGGGATCGAGCCCCACATCGGGCCCTCTGCTTGGCAGGGAGCCTGCTTCTTCCCTCTCTCTCTGCCTGCCTCTCTGCCTACTTGTGATCTCTCTATCAAATAAATAAATAAAATATTTAAATAAAAATAAATTAAGGATCTTGAGATGGGGAGATTATCCTGGGTCATCTGAATGGGCCCTAAACACAATCACATGTATCCTTCTAACAGGGGAAGAGGAAAATTTAATACACACAGAGAAGGCCACATAAAGGCAGAAAAGAGCAAAATCAGAAGAGGCTGAAGAGATGTGATACAAACTAAGGAATGCCAACAGCCACCAGAAGAGGCAAGGAAGGAATTCTCCCTGTGACCCTCTAGAGAACCATGGCCCTACCTTGGTTTTAGCCCCCATTAGACTGACCTGTCAGACTTCTGGCTTCCAGAAGAGAGCAAATTTCTGTTGTTTAAAGCCACCAAATTTGTGGTAATTTGTTACAGAAGCCATAGAAAATGAATATAACTTTGTAAACATTTGAAATAACATAAAATTTCCTGGAAGGATCCACAGAAAATATTTCTAAGTAGTATGTCTAAGGAGCTGGCTAAAGAACTTTGACTTTTTCACTTTACTACCTAGTCATTCTTTTTTTTCCCTTTTAAGATTTATTTATTTATTTAAGAGAAAGCGAGCGAGGGTGGGAGTCAGAGCAGTGGGTAGGGAGAAGGACAGCTGACTTCATGCTGAGTGTGGGGCTTGACCCTACAACCCCAAGATCATGACCTGAGCCAAACCCAGGAATTGGACACTTAAACAACTTAGTCCCCAGGAGCCTTCTCAGCCATTCCTTTTTAAAACAAAAAACAAAACAAGGTTCAATCCTTTTGAAAGCTCTAAAGCTTTAAAATTCCAGCTTGGAGTCCTGAAGCTCGTTCTTTTTATACTCATCCCATAAGCTAAGCCTCACTTCTCCCTCTGAACATTTTTTGGCCACCATATCGCCTCTGAAAGAAGGAACTGAATCTTATTTATTACTCCAGCATCTAGCAGAGTGCTTCGAACTCTAACATAATTCCTAAGATAGCACCATTTCATCAAACCATAGAAGTCTTAAATATATAATAAATGTGTTCCTTGAGTTATTTATAAATAAAATTTTGTATGTTGAATGTGTATTTCGAGTATGTCAGAAAAATATGATATATTTAATGGAATTCTGAAGTAAGCCATTTTTCAAAGTGAGAAATCACTCAGCAATAGATTCTGAAATTTTAAAGAGTTTTGTCACTGTTTTCTTGTTACCCATTTTTTATTATAAAATTCATTGAAAGAGGGTAATTTTAATTTCAGAGTCTTTGACTTTGGCAAGGCCATGGCAGTAGAACAGTCGTTTGCAATAAGTCTGATTGTAGAGAGCTCCAATCAAGATTAAATACAATCGGGGTGCCTGGGTGGCTCAGTGGGTTGGACCTCTGCCTTCAGCTTGGGTCATGATCCCAGAGTCTTGGGATCGAGCCCTGAGTCGGGCTCTCTGCTCAGCAAGGAGCCTGCTTCCCCCTCTCTCTCTGCCTGCCTCTCTGCCTACTTGTGATCTCTGTCTGTCAAGTAGATAAATAAAATCTTTAAAAAAAAAAAAAAGATTAAATACAATCTACACCAGTCGTGTTGGGCTCTGGAGATAGATCTGAGCTCAAAAACTTGCTTTGTCACATACTAGCTGAGCCTCGGTTTCATCATCTGTCCTAAAAGTACAATCTTCATGTGGTTCCCTATTTAATACACACTGCTGGAGCAGTCCCAGTATGCCAGGCACTATTTTAGGCACTTCACATGTACGAACTCATTTACGTTCTTAGAACTCCGAACTTGGTGATATTATCATCTCCATTTTACAGACAAGGAAACGGAGGCACAGAGATTAAGCAACTTGCCTAAAGTAATTCAATTAAATGTATAAATTAAATGATATTTTGCCTTATACATGTTAAGAATCCCAATATCCACATTACCCCCCCCTTCCCCACAAGTACACTGGCTTGTCAAATCATGTGAGGTTACTCAGTTAGGCACCCAGCTACATGCTGAGTATGGGTTGTACAGTATAGTAGCCCAGGGGCCAGCTACTGTCTGTGTGTAACAGAGGCACCTAATCTAGACTCAGGGGCCAGGGAAGGTCTCCCCAAGAAACTGATACAGGCATACCTCACTTTATTCCAGATACTGTGGTTTTTACAAATTGAAGATTTTGTAGCAACCCTGGACCAAGCAAGTCTATGCGCACCAATTCCCCAATAGCATTTACTCACTTTGTCCGTGTCACATTTTGGACATTCTACAGTGCTTCAGTTTTTTTTCATTATTATTGTATTTGTTATGGTGACCCGTGATCACTAATCTTTTTTCTTTTTTTGGTTGGTGATTTTTGATGCACTTTTGTAATTGTTTTGGGGCACCATGAACCATATCCATACTAGACAGCAAACTTAATCGATAAAGGTTGTTGGGTTCTGACTGCCCCACCAACTGCCCTTTCAAGCCTCCCTATTCTCTCTCTCTCCTCATGCCTCCCTATTCTGAGACTCAACAATACTCAAGTTAGACCAATTAACAACACTACAATGACCTCTAAATGTTTAAGTGAAATAAAGACTTGCATGTTTCTCACTTTAATATTTTACTTATTTATTTCTTAAGTAGGCTCTATGCCCAGTGTGGGGCTCAAACTCACAACCCTGAGATCAAGAGCTGCATGCTCTACTGACTGAGCCAGCCAGGTGTCCCATGTTTCTTACTTTAAATCAAAAGCTAGAAATGATTAAGCTTAGTGTCCAAAGCCAAGATAAGCCAAAAGCTAGACCTCTTACACCAGTTAGCCAAGTTGTGAGTGCAACGGAAAAATTCTTGGAAAAAATTAAAAATGCTACTCTAGTGAATGCAGCAATGGTAAGAAAGGGAAGAGCCTTACTGCTGATACAGAGAAAGTTTTAGTTGTCTGGAGAGAAGATCAAACCAGCTGCAACATTCTCTTAAACCAAAGCCTAATTGAGAGCCAGGCCCTGAGTCTCTTCAATTAATTCTATGAAGGAGAGAGGTAAAGCTGCAGCAAAGTCTGAAGGTAGAAGGCTGGTTCATGAGGCTTAAGGAGAGTAATCTTCCTTAACATCAAAGTGCAGAGCGAGGCAGCAAGTGCTGATAAAGAAACTGCAGCAATATCCACAAGATCTAGCTAAGGTTCCAATGAAGGGGTCCTCACTAAACAATTGATTTCCAATGAGAATGAAGCCTTCCTTCTATGGCTTTCATAGTTAGAGAGGAGAACTCAATGCCTGGTTTCAAAGGACAGGCTGACTCTACCGTTAGGGGCTAATGTAGTGGGTGACTTTAACTTAAAGTCAATGTATATTTACCATTCTGAAACTACTAAGGCTACTGAGAATTGTGCTAAATCTACTCTGCCTGTGCTTTACAAACCGAACAGCAAAGCCTGGATGATAGCACTTCTGTCTCTAACCGTTTAATGAATAGTTTAAGCCCACCGTTGAGACCTACTACTCAGGGGGAAGAAAAAAAGATTCATTTCAAAATATTACTGCCCAGGGGCGCCTGCGTGGCTCAGTCAGTTAAGCATCTGCCCTTGGCTCTGGTCATGATCCCAGGGTCCTGGGATTGAGCCCCACATCAGGCTCTCTGCTCAGCAGGGGCCCTGATTCTCTCCCTCTGCTTACTTATGCTCTCTCTCTCTCTCTCTCTCTGTCAGATAAATAAATAAAATATTACTGCTCACTGACCATGCACCTATTCACCCAAGAGCTCTGATGGAAATGTACAAGATTAATGTTGTTTTCATGCCTGTGAACACAATATCCATTCTGCAGCCCACAGACCAAGGAGTAACTCTGACTTTTAAAATATTACTTATAAACTACATTCCATAAGACTGTAACTGCCATAGAGACTCCTCTGATGGACATGATCAAAGTAAACTGAAAACGATCTGGAAAGGATTCACCACTCTAAATGCCATTAAGAATATTCATGATTCATGGGAAGAGAGCAAAATATCAACACTAACAGGAGTTTGGAAGAAGGTGATTTCAGCTCTTCTGGAGTACTGTGAAGGGTCTAGACTTCAGTGGAGGAAGTAACTGCAGATGTAGTAGAAGCAGCACAGCAAGAGAACTAGAATCTGAAGTGGAGCCTGAAGATGTGACTGAAATGATGTAATCTCATGATAAAATTTTAATGGATGAGGAGTTATTTCTTATGGATGAGCAAAGAAAGTGGTTTCTTGAGATAGAATCTACTCTTGGGGGGCACCTGGGTGGCTCAGTGGGTTAAAGCCTCTGCCTTCAGCTCAGGTCATGATCCCGGGGTCCTGGGATCGAGCCCCTCATTGGGCTCTCTGCTCAGCGGGGAGCTTGTTTCCTCCTCTCTCTCTGCCTGCCTCTCTGCCTGCTTGTGATCTCTGTCAAATAAATAAATAAAATCTGAAAAAAAAAAAAAAAAAAAAAAGAATCTACTCTTGGTGAAGATGCTGTGAAGACTACTGAAATGACAACACAGGATTTGAAATATCATGTAGCTAAAGCAGCAGCATGGGGGGGCACCTGGGTGGCTCAGTCTTTAAGCATCTGCCTTCAGCTCATGTCACGATCCCAGGGTCCTGGGACAGAGTTATGAGTTATGTATCAGGCTCCTTGCTCAGCGTGCAGCCTGCTTCTCCCTCTGCCTGCCACTCCCTCTGTTTGAGCTCTCTCTCACAAATAAATAAATAAATAAATCTTTTTTTTTTTTTTAAAGGCAGCATCAGTGTTTGAGAGGCTGACTCCAATTTTGAAAGAAGTTCTACTGTGGGTAAATGCTATCAAACTGTATCACATATTACAGAGAAATTGTGAAAGGAAGAGTCCAACAATGCCGCAAACTTCACTGGTGTCTTATATTAACAAACTGCTACAGCTACTTCCACCTTCAGCAACCATCAGCCTGATCAGCTAGCAGCCATCAACACCAAGGCAAGACCTTCTATCACCAGAAGGATTACATACACTGAAATGTATATATATATGATTTTTATTTATTTGACAGAGACAGAGCACAAGCAGGAGGAGTGGCAGAGGGAAAAGGAGACGTGTCTCCCCTCTGAGCAGAGAACCCAACACAGGGCTCCATCCTAGGACTCTGAGATCATGACCTGAGCTGAAGGCAGATGCTCAACTAAGCCACACAGGTGTCCCCCAACGATATTCTTTAATTAAGGTATGCACATTGTTTTTTTAGACATAACATTACTGCACATTTAACAGAGTACAGTGTCCTGTAAACATAATTTTTACATACACTAGGAAACAAAAAAAAAATTATTTGACTCACTTTATTGTGATATTCGCTTTATTCAGTGGTCTGGAACTGAACCTGCAGTATCTCTAAGGTATGCCCATAATTAAGGCTGAGAACTAAAGGAAATTAATAGGGATTAGCCAGGCAAAGGCATAATGAGTGAGGAAAATAGAGAATGTTACAGGCTTGTGTGTCAAAGCCCCCAAAAGCTAAGCAAATTAAAGAACAGGATCGTAACTCAAGGGGCCAAATGGGCTGAAAAGGGCCACATTATACAAACTCAGTGACTTTATGCAAGAAAGGAGTACTACAGATTACCTGGCAACTGCCAAATGCTCAAGAATGGTACCTGCCATTATTATGTTGTATAAGCACCATGCCAGTCATTCAGGGTTTTTAGATTCAGTTCCAACTTTAACCCGTCTTCTAGTCCAAGGAAGGCCTAAGTTAGCACAGAGCTCTTAGGACCAAGAAAGACAGGTCTCCTCTGGTTTAAAACCAACTGCCTCTTTGGAAGTACAGATAATCTATTCCTTTGTATCCTATAGAAAGCAGATTTACTATTAATTAAAAAGTAAATGCCGTTTTGTAAAACTCAAAGGGACTGTTTATATTTTGTCTGGAGGAGTCTCCCATACTAAACATTGCTCAAAACAAGCAAGTAGTCCTCAGAAGCGTAAAAAGTGGCTTTATTTACTGCGTGGAGATTTCTGTTATGATATTTGGTCTTTACTCCCAAATGAAGCACTCATACTAGTTCTAGACCAGGAGGCTTTCATGAGGTTTTGTTTGTTTGTTTAAAGATTTTATTTTTAAGTAATCTCCATACCCAACATGGGGCTCAAACTCACAATCCCATGATCAAGAGCATAGGCTCTACCAACTGAGCCAATCAGGCACCCCTCATGAAATTTTTTTTTTTAAAGAATAATTTATTTATTTTTGAGAGAGAGAGTGGGGACATGAGTGGGAGGGGGAGGAGCAGAGGAAGAGGGAGAATCCCAAGCAGACCTCCCTCTGAGCACAGAGCCCAGTGTGGGGCTCAATCTCAGGAGTAACATGGAGGACATTGGGAGATGGAGAAAACAAATGAGTTGGGAGAAATTGGAGACGGAGACAAACCATGAGAGACTGTGGACTCTGAGAAACAAACTGAGGGTTCTGGAGGGGAGGGGGGTGGAGGGTTGGGCAAGCCTGGTGGTGGGTATTAAGGAGGGCAGGTATTGCATGGAGCACTGGGTGTGGTGCATAAACAATGAATTCTGGAAAGAAAGAAAAGAAAATGAAAAAAATAATAATCATTTATTTATTGGGGGGGACACCAGTGGGAGGGGAGGGGCAGGGGAAGAGGGAGAGAGAATCCCAAGCAGACTCCCCGCTGAGTACAGAGCCCAGTGTTGGGCTCAATCTCAGGACCCTGAGACTACATTGTGAGCCAAAACCAAGAGTCGGGTGCTTAACTGACTGCGCCACCCAGGCGCCCCACATGAGGCTTTTTTTTAAATGTACATTTAAAAGAAAAAAGACCAAAAGAAAAATGTGGAATAATAGTACTAAAAAAAATTCTTAAAATCTACAAATGAGAGACTTTATACTACAAGTGGGTAAAGATATAAAATGATTATTTTTTAAAAATCACTGTGAATTAAAAAAAAAAAAAAAAAACTGATTAGGGAATAAGATGTTCTAGACAGCCAAAGTGGCCAAACAGGAGAGATTGATCCTTGGAACAACAATTTTATGCAATTTTTTCCCCCATATAAATCTAAGAAAATATCTAACCCTCCCAGTCTTCTTAAACAAAGTATACTAATAATCATTTAAACTTTTCAGGATAATCTACTATGACCACAGAGGTATGAGGGACTCTTGCACCAAATCTAAATGCTTCCAATATGGCTTTTTTGAATTTTAATGTTTTACATGTTGTAGCTTTTCTTCCTTCCTTTTGATCAAGCTAACATTTTTAGTTAGCTTGTAACAGTGCTGCTTTTTTAAGTTTTAGCTCTTGATTTAAAGAACCAAGCAAGCTGAAACTGTCTAAAAGAGAAAAGGATCTACTTGAGGAAAGCCAATAAAATCTGTGATACCTACTTAGGCTGCTGAAAAACCTTTTTTGGTTTATTTCCTGGTACATAAAATGCTACTTTAAGTCTTATGATTGAAGAATGAAAAGACAAAAACAACACATTAAACAAAAGCATCCACATTAAACAAATGAATTTCATTTCAAGAAATTCTTGAAACTACACAATTTTTTTTCTCATCTTCCCAGGATCTAAAAGGCACTTTAATTAATAACAAATCTCTAAAAAATATAATTAAGAGATCAAAGAAGCAAAAATCATGTTTGAAGAGAGAAGGTCAAGAGACATGAGGTCACCGTGGCTTATCTGATACCCTATCTATGCCAAAAATATATGAACTATTCCAGCTGAGTCAGAATTTATGCTTTGAATGCATCTAAACAAAGATCACATTCCAGGTCAAACTACTGCTATTACCAGGTCATGGAAAACAATGCTTTCTGTGGCACTTAAAAAGTGTTAATTGAGGGAAAAAGATCTCAGTAAAAAGCAAGTTACAAAGAAGGTATCTGTTTGGGACCTAAGCTTCCTCTGAAAGCTGGAGAGAACTGTATATGTTCACATTTAGTTTAATATACAGACAGAAAAAAATAATAATTAAAAAAAAAGTACAGACAGAAAGATACAGAAACAATTATATGTATATGTATATACATGGTTTAGCATACATACATAAATTAACTTAGCTCTGTCCACTGAGGGCCTAGAAATAATGACACCCCCAGCAATGAGCCCCCAAATCTTGGTTTCTATAAATCATTGTCCAGTAGGAGGAACCACGGCTCCTTGGAGAAATGGCTGATTCTAGGGTTGGGCCAGGGAAAATATAAGATGTGTCTGGGGCACTTTATGGTACTAGAAAGCAAAGAAATGCTAAAAAAGAAAAAAAAAAAGGATGGAGACATGTCAAAGGGACACAGGAGCCAACATGAAAGATCTCCCAATGGTCAAAGCTGGAACAATTCAGCAAAAAAATAAGTAACCCAGAATCAAAATTATAACTAATATACAAAATAGATACACTGATATTGGTAAATGGTTGAATAAAAAAAAATTAATGGGAGAAGAGACAATTCTTCCTTCCAAAATTCCAAATAATAAATGTGGATACTCTTAAGTGGTACTTAAGCCCTCCATCCACTTTGAGGGTGGGCTAGACTTAGGTGATTTGCTTCCAAAGAATCAGTATAGAAAAGGAAAAATAGTAACCTCACATATTAACATGGTAAACACTACCTTAACCAAGTGATCAAGATCAACATCATCAGTGATATCATGCTGAAGTCACATATCCCCAATACAAAATGACAGTATTCTGTGGCATTCTTTCCAAAAACATATAACTCTTGTCTAATAATGAAACAAAAAAATCAGATAAACTCAAAAGGAGGGACATTAACAACTGCACAAGGAGTGGAAGGTACCTAAGCACTGTACTCTGTGGATAAAGTTGTTTCCCATGAGAGTATGGGTTACCGTTCTGATGCTGCTATACATGCATATTGGAACTGAACAATTAAGTAAATAGATGGTGGGAGCCAGGTTTCTACTGCTGATGTGTAAATTCACAGATTAGCAAGGGGAGAATGCTAGAATAGCCTATGTGGTAATGGACTGGAACTAGAGGTATCAGTATGAACTCATGTTTAACTTAACATAGTTATACAGATGATTACACCCAGAAATATTTACAGACAGGTTATACATAAGCGTTAGTATAAAACTAACTCTTCGCTCGGTTAGCTGAGAGGGCTTAAAAGAAAGCAGCAGTGAGGGTGCCTGGGTGGCTCAACTGGTTAAGCATCTGCCTTCGGCTCAGGTCAGGATCCTGGAGTCCCAGGATCAAATTAAGCATCTGCTTTCGGCTCAGGTCAGGATCCCAGAGTCCCAGGATTGGAGTCCCAGGATCAAATCCTGCACTACGCTTCCCGCTCAGTGGGAATTCTGCTTCTCCCTCTGCCCTTCACCCAGCATGTGGTCTCTCCCACTCCTCTCTCTCTCTCTCTCTCTCTCTCTCGCAAGTAAATAAATAAAATCTTAAAAAAAGAAAAAAGAAAAGAAAGCAGCAATGAGAATACTTAGTATCCAAATCTTGGTTTCTGATACCGTTCTCCAATAAAAGGAAGCAGAGATCCTTGGAGAAATAGCTGATTTTAGCACCCTGACAAGAAATACACGAGATGAGCCTGGAGCATCTTGTAGTGCCAGAAAGTAAAGGAGTGTTAAAAAATAATTATATTAAACACACACACACACACACACACACACACACATACACACACACTGATGTCAGTATGTTAAAGGAGCACAGGAACCAACTGAAAGAGCTCCCAATGGACAGAGCTGGAACAATCTTGAGCAATAAAATAAATACTGAAATATAACTCAAAGCATAAAATAGATATCCTTCATACCATACTGATATAAGTAGACACTTGACTAAATTAACACATGAGTAAAGAGACAAATTTCCATGCAGGAGAATTCCAAGTAAGTTATGTAGATACTCTACCCCAAAGAATAGGGAGCATAACTCTTCATTCCTTAAATGTAGGCAACACAGTTACTTTTTTTCCAAAGAGGACAGTATGGAATGGGGGGGGGGGGCGGGGCGGAATTAACTTTATAAAGGAACAACCTGACAAACAATACTTCAGCCAAGTGATCAAAGTCAGTATCAACAATCATAAATCATGTCGATAGTACGCATCCTCAATATGAGATGATGAAAATGATTGGTACCTTCTTTCTGCCATCATCCTCCCTAAAAGCCATACCACCAGTGTAATCATGAGAAAAATATATGATAAATTCCAATAGTGGGGCACCCTAAAATATACTTGACCAATACTCCTAAAAACTTCCATAGAAAGTTTTTTAAATTAAAAAAAAAATAATAACAGGGCCACCTGCGTGGCTCAGTGGGTTAAAGCCTCTGCCTTCGGCTCAGGTCATGATCCCAGAGTCCTGGGATCCAGCCCCGCATCGGGCTCTCTGCTTAGGGGAACCCTGCTTCCCCCTACCCCCTCTGCCTCTCTTCTCTGCCTACTTGTGATCTCTGTCTCTGTCAAATAAATAAATAAAATCTTTAAAAAAAATAATAATAATATTAACAACAGAGGCACCTGGGTGGCTTAGCTGGTTAAGCGTCCAGCTCTTGGATTTCTGCTCAGCAGCTCTTGATCACCAGATCCAGCCCTGTGGCAGGCCCCAGCACACTCCGAGGGAGCCTGCTCAGGATTCTTTCTCTGCCCCCACCACTCTGATGTGAGCTTACACATTTGCCGTCTCTTTTTCTCTCACATAAAAAAATAAATAAATAATGATGGCGAGGGGCATGGGCGCACACCTGGCTAGCTCAGTTGGTAGAGCATTCATCTCATGGTTGTGAGTTTGAGCCTCACGTTGGGCATGGTGTCTATTTAAAAAATAAAATAAAATCTTTTTTTTTTTTAATATTTTAATTATTTATTTGACAGAGAAAGAACACAAATAGGCAGAGAGAGAGAGGAAGCAGGCTCCCTGCTGAGCAGAGAGCCTGATGTGGGCCCCAATTTTAGGACCCTGAGACCATGACCTGAGCCGAAATCAGAGGCTCAACCCACTGAGCCACCCAGGTGCCCCCCAAAAATAAAATAAAATCTTAAAAACTAAATAACAACAACAACAACAAAGGCAGGAGTGGGGAAGCCAAATCTACCTTGCCTCCCAGTTGACACAAAGGTACCATTTTTCCAGTTTTCTTAGTTGAAGTCTTCCCAAATTAGTCTATTGAGATATGGCTCACATCCAAAGACACAGTAACACAGCCAGCTTTATTTTATATACTTACTGTCTTTATCACTTTATCACACAGAAAAGACTATGACAGTTTTTTTTGGGGGGTTTTTTTTTTTTTTTTTTATTTGACAGAGAGAAATCACAAGTAGACAGAGAAGCAGGCAGAGAGAGAGAGAGAGAGGGAAGCAGGCTCCCTCTCAACACGGGACTCGATCCCAGGACTCTGGGATCATGACCTGAGCCGAAGGCAGCAGCTTAACCCACTGAGCCACCCAGGCGCCCCAAGACTATGACAGTTTTGACCAATTTTGTTCAACAAATATTTTTTGACTACCTTTTTTGTTCCAAGCATTGTTTGAGCATTGAGATAACCTCAAAGGTAGAAGAAAGAAAAAAGAAATCTGTGCTCTGCTTTCTTTTACTGTGAGGAAATCAGACAATACACAATCAAACAATAAATGACCTATCAGATAGTGATAAATGCTATGAAATGAATAAAAAAGTAAAGTGAGGCACACAAGTGCCCAAGAAAGCTATTCTAATTGGAAGCATCGAAAATGCCTCTTTAAGGAGATGACATTTGAGTTGAGACCTGAGCAGAGCTGGTATACAAAGAGAACAGCAAATGTAAAGGCCCAGAAGAGCAAGTTTAACATGCCCAAGGTATCTCATGTAAACAGGGCAACCACCTGGATAGGAATGAGATAAAGTGAAACATAAAAGTCATTTAAGGATCTCAAACCACTCCAACATTGCTCACCAGGAATCCATCAATGGTAATTAGATCAAGATCTCAATTTTATGCTACCACACAATCTCCCTCAAAGTCACAGCTGTCCATTAAATAATGTATTTTGAACCGCCCCATCTTCCCTCTAAAAACTACCATGCCTCTCATTCTTATTTTCTCTTGGCTCTGCTAAAAGTATTAAGAAAAAAGGGAGGGGGAGTATTCTACCGAGAAAAAAAGTCCTGAATTCTCCATAACAGATCTCATTACTTCCTGTACAACCACAGGTTAAAAGCAAAGACCCTGGAGACAGACTAACTTGGATTCAAATTCAGATTCTATTAGTTGTAAGGATCTTGAATAAGTGGCATATCCTTTTGAAGACTCAGTTTCCTCATCTGTAAAAAGCTGTGAGGATTAAGAGATAAAATAAATGTGGCGGCCAGTGACTCTTCAATAAATGTTAGCTACTGCTAATAAAAGTATCTGAGTATTTATTTTGTTCAAGGACCAGAGCTTGGCCAGAGGGATTACAGAAAATACAATTTGCTACAGCAAATTGTTTGAGAGATAAAACTGTCAAACTCCCTTAGGTCAGGAGCTTTGTCTTTTTCTGGTTCACTAGTGTATTCCCAAAATCTGGAACAGTGTTTAACACACAGTGGGCATCAATCTCAGCATGTGTTGAAGGAATGAATGAGACTCCATTAAGTCAAAGAAGCTTAAGAAAGTCTGGCTTTACTTCAAAACAAATAAAGTTTCATTCCACATCAAGATTTTAAACAATATCTTAAGGCCTTGTTGAAGATGTTTTTATTATTTCTAATTGCCTCCCCAAAATCTAGAACAGTATTCATAATATTAAGGTACTCAAATTTATTGCAGTTGAAAAACTGCTACAGGATGCCTGGGTGGCTCAGTCGGTCAAGTGTCTGCCTTTGGCTCAGTCATCATCTCAGGGTCTTGGGATCAAGCCCCACATAAGACTTCCTGCTGCACAGCAAGGAGACTGTTTCTCCCTCTCCCACTGTCCCTACCCTTGGCTCACACTCACTCTTTCTCTCTGAAATAAATAATAAAATCTTTTTTTAATAAAAAAAAGAAAAAAGAAGCTTTGCGCAGTGGCAGTATCGTAGCCAATGAGGTTTATCCGAGGCGCGATTACTGCTAATTGAAAAAAAAGAAAAAAGAAAAAGCTCTGCTGCTAAAATTGAGTTGTCAGTTGTAGGCTATACTATTGTTCATAATTCAAAGCTGATGATCAAAACATTGAAAGTAATAAAGTATAAGGTATACTGATTGTTATGGAATACTTCGCTTGCCAGTGCTCCAATGAAGAGACTTAGAAAACTTGTGTAAAATTTTTTCTTCACGGTTGACCAACTAAGTTTAATTTATGCTAGTAAAATAAATTGATTTCACCTCTATATCATTAAATTTTATAAAAAAAACAATATTACAGTCTGTCTAGTCCCTTAAGAAAAGCCCAAATCTTTTAGACTTCTTAAAAATTTCAAAAGACTGTTAGCTTAATATATCGGCTCTTTAGGTCAAAGAAGGACTTTTCAGGGTGATGAAAATGGAGAAAGAAGGAGTTCACCTCTCTAAAAATGAGTTTTCAATTACTATAATTATGCATAAAATAAGACAGGCAGCATTTCTGGGCCAAGATTTGATGCCTTCGTTCCCTGTGAGAATTAGAGCCAAGCATAAATTTGGGGCAAGTTCTGCAAAAACCACTTTACCCTCTATTGATGCTGAATGAAAAACTCATTGTTAGGATTCATCAACAGAATATATTTTCTAACACACAGCAGCCACTCTGGCAACATCGCTTTCACCATTTTCTATCCCAGAAACAAAACAGGATGCATTTAAATCCTGCCTGGCAGTTACCACGATTGAAGGGTAGCTATCTCAACAGCCTAAGAGTTGGTAAGAGCTAAAAAGTAAAAATCTGGTATACCGAACCGTAAAGTACCAGGGCCTGCTCAAGTTAACCTACACTGGTGGCTATTGTATAGGTCCGCCAAACCTTCAGAGCTGGAAAGATACCTGAACTCTACTGACACCTTTTGAGAAAGAAAGCCAGGCGTGAGGGCGGAGCAGTATGATCGGAATTATTAAAACCGCAGCAAGCCGGCAGGGACACAGGTGCGCGGGTAGGCCCCGGTACCGCAGTCCTTGTCACGCTTCGAGACGACCGGGCCCGTCACAAGCACGACAGCCCTCCTAGGTTCTTATTCACTCATTCATTCATTTGACAATTACGCGAGTGCACCGCAGCAGGGCCGGCTCGCAGGGCCCCCGCCCCAGCCCCGGAACACCCACAGCCGCCCGGCGCGGCTCTGCGCCGCCAGCATTTCCCCGACGCTGCCGCCCGCACCCCGCCGCGGCGCGCTGGGGTCACCCGGATCCCGGGCTCGGCCGCACACGAGCGCCCACGCCCCCCGCCCTCCCAGCCGCGCGTCCCCCGGCCTCCGCCCCGCTTAGCCGCCTCAGACTCGCCGGGTTCGTGCGGCGAGGGAGGGGCGCGTCTACGGAGGCCCCCCGCCCGGAGTTCAAGGCCCTCCGGCGCGCGCGACACCTGGACCCGAGGGCCTCGGTGGGTGGGTCGGACCCACCGGCCACTCACCTCCGCCGGGTCAGAACCGAGGGGCCTGCTCTAAGCCGTTTGAAACCGCTTGGGCCGCCGCACACCCCGCAGTGTCCTCGTTGTTTATTGGTTCTCGACGGACCGCCCTTCGCCCGTTTATTGGTCCATTTGAAAGGACTGTGGGCACGCGCCGCCTGCGGCTTTAAAGGGGCCGCGCGCAGCCGTGCTTCCTTCGGACCCAGAGCTACCTGCTCCGTTGGGGATAGGGTCGCTGGAGCAAAAGCTGCCGACGACACTCCCCGCCCCCTCTCCCCGAAAAGAAGGGCGAAAGATGTGTAGAGCTGTGCATCCTTGGCCACCAGCATGTTTCCTTTATTTAATTTTGGCTATTCAAGCTACTGTCAACACTTGGCAAAATTTTTTAAAAAGTCATTTCATTCACCAAATATTGATTGTGCAGCTAAGTGCGTGAGGGAAATGAGAGGCAGCTGGGATAACGTGGGAAGAGCAGTGAATGGAGCCAGGATGCTGGATTCTGGTCTTGGACCCCCTCTAAGTGCACTCTTCTCAGTAGATCATTTGTAGCTTAGTTTCCACAAAACAGGGTAACAATGTTTCTCTTACAAGCTTAATGTGAGGGTTTAATATAACTAATTTAATGCTGAGGAAAGGCCTTAATATTCCTGTTATTTATAGAAACGACAGGCTTGCTTAATATGATTTCTAAGTCTCGTTTAGCTCTAAAAATAAAATATTTTTTAAAAGGGGCGGGGGGGGGGTCGTGTGGCGCCTGGCTGACTCAGTCAACAGAGTTTACACCTCTTGATCTCAGGGTTGTATGTTCCAACCCCCCCTTGGGTGTAGTGATTATTTAAAAATAAAATCTTAAAAAAGAAAAGCCTTGTTTAGCTCTAAATTCTATGTTTCTATGAATAAGATCATGTCCTTACTTTCAAGGAATGTACAAACTACAGTGGTCAGAGGAAAACATACAGTCTAATCTGTACGTTCTAATTTTCAAAGTAGCAAGAGAACTAGGTAAAAGAAAAACTATAGATGCTTAGCAAACGAAGAAATTTGCTAAGGGAGGATCTGTGAAAGGGATGGAATTGTAATCTGGGATTTCAACCATATATAATTACCAACAGACTAAAAGATGGTGAGGGGATGGATAAAAATAGTAAAACGATTATTTTTTAATCTATCAAATTAGCAAAGATAAAAAGTTTGACAACTGTTAGTTGGCCAACATTTTTTGAGAAACAGACATTCAAACTCACTGTTGGTAAGATTGTAATTGGTACACATTTTCAGGATGATTTACCAGTTATTAAAATGTAAAGTGTGGGACACCTAGTTGTCTTAGAAGAGCATACAACTCTTAATCTCTGAGCTGTGAGTTTGAGCCCCACATTGGGTATAGTGATTACTTAAAAATAAAATCTTTTAAAAAATGTGTATGATTTCTGGCCCAATAATGCCACTGTTAGGAATTTGTCCTACAGATCTATGCAATTATGTAAAGAAAATTATCCAAAGATATTCACTGCAGCAATTCTTAAGATATGGAAAAAACCCCAAACCTTAGAAATCACATGTCCAGGGGCACCTGGGCGGCTCAGCGGTAATAGCCTCTGGCTTCGGCTCACGTCATGATCTGAGGGTCCTGGGATCAAGCCCCACATCGGACTCCCTGCTCGGCAAGGAGCCTGCTCCCCCTACCGCCCCCCACCCCCGCCTCTCTGCCTACTTGTGATCTTTGTCTGTCAAATTTTAAAAAAAAAAAATCTTTAAAAGAAATCACATGTCCATTCACAGGTAACTTGTTACATAATTACAGTATATCCACTCAATAGACACTACAGAACTGTTAAAGAGAATGTGGTTAATCTGCTGGGGTAGAAAAAGTGTGCAAATTTTATTTTACTAAAAAAAAGGCAAGTTGCAAAAAAGCATATATGGAATAACTTTATTGTATATGGTTATAAATGCATATGCATTTGTGTGCATGCCTGAAAATGGTTAAAACATTCCTGGAATTTCAAGAAATTAATAATTATTTAAGAAATTATTTAAGGGGAGTGTGTAGAGAGGGAAATGAATTTTTTGCCATTGACATGTTAATTTTTTTTAATAGTAGCAGGGAGAGTGTCTAGTAGTGAGAAAAGTAGGAGCAAGGGCACAGAAGCAAGAAAGTACATTATATGTAGGGAATTTAACATATGAGTTTGATTTTAGATTTTAGGCACATGTTGGGAAGTAGTGGGATACAAAATTGCCAGAGAAAGAACATTCCAGGAGGGTCTTGAATACCAAGGTAAGGAATTTGTACTTTAAGTAGGTGATGGAGAGCTATGAAAGGTTTCTAAACCAGAGAGCAGCAAAATCAGAATTGCACTTTAGGAAAACTGATCAGCATGATTATCTAAAATGGGTTAGAGTTGGAAGCCCAGTTAGGAGTCTGCTATGAGGTGATAGCAGTGGAAATGCGGAGAACAGATTCAATAAAGTGTGAAGGATTTGGCAACCAACTTGTTGCAAAGGTGAGGGTGGGGCCCATTTAGGGAGGTGAGCCAAAGAGCATGCCAGGCTTTGAGCCTAGGTATTGGGAGACAGTGATTGCCCAGATGGAAGTAGAAAGTATGGAGATGACATTCTTAAGAGGAAGACAAGAAATTTAGTTTTAGCCCTGTTTACTTTTAGGTACCAATGAGACCGCTAAGTAGATATAGAAAATTCAGGTTGAGAACTGGAGAAAAGATTAGGACTCAAGTGATACAGGTGTAGAAAAGATGGAATTGTAGCAATGGATGAAACCACAGAGTGGGGGAGTGGAAAGTGAAAAGATAGGTCATGAGGAAAGATCCATAGGTTAGGGGAAACCAAGCAGAGCAAAAAGGTCACAGTAACCTTTGAGAAATGGGTTAGGAACATACAGAAATATTTTTCTTTAATCATTGGTCATTGGCATGTTTACTTTATTTAAATATTATGGGAAATAAATTGAAAATTACATTTATAAAGAGAGCATGATGATAAAGTGGAATTTGTTCAATAAAGGATGTATGGAGTCTGGATCCTGGAGAGCTTTAGAATGAGATGGCAAATCCCTTTTGTCTTATATAGTTTATGTGTAGCCCTATTTAAAGGTGGACACTGGATGTCTGATTCCATTCATGTAGTTGTTCATTCACTCAACAAATATTTATTGAGCACCTAATATGTGCAGGGACTGTTCTAGGCACTTGGGATAACCAGTGCATGAAATAGACACACACAAACACACACATACACAAACCCCTCTCTTATGGTACTCACATTATAGTGAAAAAGCATAGATGCTCAACACATTAATAAATTATATAGTATGTTATTAGACAATATGTGCAGTAGAAAAAAAACAAAAAATAAAACACGGTAAAAAGGACAGGGAAGTAGAGTTAGAAAAACATTAATTTTATAAAGCACAATCAGAGTAGGTTTCACTAAGGAGGTTACCTTTAAGCAAAGACTTGAAGACAAAGGAATTAGCCATGAGTTTCTTTCTCTACAGGAAGGAAGTGCCAACTAGGGGGAACAGATTTGCAAAGACCCTAAGTTGGGACCATGCCTCTCAGGTTAGAGAGAAACAGGGACCAATATAGCTGAAGTGGAGTAGTTGGCAGTAGGAAGATAGAAGGAGAAGAGGTCTGAAAGATAATGTAGGGCGGGGAGTGGCAGATCCTATAGGGTCTTGTCTTGGAAATCTAACATAATACCTTGCTCCATAGTAGGTGTTCAATAAATGTTTGGCCAGTCATCTTTTGTAATCCAGGGTAATCACCAAATATCTTCTATGTGACACCTGCTTACTTTAGCCCAGGGGCCTCCTAGTAGTTCTTTATAAGGAAGGTATTCAGAGGAAAGTGAAACCTTTGTAGGCATTAGAGATCAAGGTGAACACTGTATTATTGCAAATGCCAGCATTGGAGCTATTGAATAACTGTGCTGAGCATTTCGAAAAGCCTGCCAGGGTGGAGACAGAGCTCATCCCATCATAATCACAAACTGCATTCTGGGAGAGAAACAGGGCACCTGGATTCATATTTGCAGCCTAAGAGGAGCAGTTTCAGTGATCCACTCCCTTTCCTCTTTCAGTGTGTGTACCTCGTGCATTATTCCCTGTGAAATAGCAGTGGTGACATTAACATGGGTCTCAAGTGGCTGTGACTTTTTGTGTCTTGACTGGCCTTGAAGCCTCTCCCAGATTGCACTGTTTGCATTGAATAGGTTATTGAATGAAGGAATGAACAACCCTTTCCTCAAAGCCCATTTTCCCACAACCCCCCAAAGGCAGGCTGTCCAAGAACTCTGACCATGGGGCTCCACCAAAGAGGAAGGAGGCAGAGGGAGAGATAGGGACCTCATTAGCAGGCTGTCAACAAGCTCTTAGGGGCTGGAGGGAAAACCACCAAGAAGGACAAGATAAGTGAGAGTTCTTGGCTCTTTGTGTCTTGTAAAATGGCATAGGCAGATTGCATAGCTTGGGGCTAACTTCAGCCTTGGGTTTAAACTCAGACCCTTAATTAGGTTGTCTGTATCTGTTTTAACATCCTGTTAAGGAGTCCAAAATTGTGAGCTGGAGCCTTTGAGTGGAAATAAAACTCTGTTCCCTATGCTGAGTTCTGCTTAGCCTCTGCCAGCTGCTTAATGGGAGAATGATCTAGAGAGAAAATAAATGGGCACTAAGTGAGGGAATGTTACAAAACAAAGGCTGCCTGAAACACCCCCAGACACACATCCCATTAAGTGGATCAGTTGAGTCACCGTCACGTATGAAGAGAAGACGTACTCTCAGACTGTTTCTTAGCCCAGGAAAGGGCTCACCTACATTTTTCATTATGTCCACAAGTAGAAAGAACTGAAGTTTACTCTATGTTCTTGAAGGTCAGTGCTTTATACTTAGAACCTTGTGCATCCTCAGCTCTTTAGAAGCTTTTTCTAAGTTCCTCTGCAGCATTTTGTTTTCTGTAGGACTAGGTTTGGTGAAAGCTTCAGTTCATGCCTTGGAGACCTCTCTATACCTTTTAATCTTAGGTTCCGCCATTCGTTCATGCAATACACAAAGAGGGGCAGAGACTATATTTGGAATATACCTTGCAAAAATATGTCCAGTTTGTTATAATTTGGCCAACTGTCTCCCTACTCATCAGGTTTTATAGCCAGAGAACCAGACAAGGAATTCTCAACTCTGTTTCATCCACAAGAGTTCTCAGAAGAACATAAAAACAATGACCTTAGCAATCATCTGCTTCAACCTTTTCATTTTACTGATCAGGAAAGTAAAAGCCAGAGCATGTTCATTACCTGAAAACAGGGTGTTCAGTCCTGGACACTGTTGCTAAAGTTTCATCTGCCTCACCCCACCTCCAGATTTCTTATGAAGACCTGGGCCACTGGGCCCAGCATCCTTTTCCTCTCCAATTTGCTAACCCTAAAGTGACAGGACGGTCGCAGGTTAGGTAGATCTCTAAGTCTCAGGCAGTGTTGAATCCCTGATTCTACTGGCGCTTGGGATCGCAAGGTGTCAAAATGCATTCACCAAACTTTGTCCTTCCAGAAACATCTCCCAGTCTTTTGAGCAAATGGTGTGTGCTCAATGCATTCATTTTTCTTCTCATTTGAAAATTTTTACCTGAGTTCCTAGCTCTGGTGGCCACGGCTCATGGTCTGGCCTGTCACCCTGAGCCTTTGGGAGGGGGTACTTTCTACAAGTACGTAGGCTTATGCTTTAGGCTGGATTTCATTGCTTTAAATGTCCTCCTTTTTCCTCTCTGGTGTGAATTAAAAAAAAAAAAAATCATGGTGTAAGGGGATGGCTGTCCTTGAGCTGTAACACTTGTTTCTATTCTAGCACACCTACCCCTCACCAAGTTGGAAGAATTATGCACTGTAAATTACCCTCAGAATTGTTATTTAAATATGAGAAGCTTCATCAGTCTTTCTTTCTTTGTTGGGGGGTGTAGAGTAGGGATGTAAGCTGTTGCTCAAGTCTAAGCTCTGTGGGTCAGGCTTGGGCAGGGCTTGGCCCTCAACAAGAGATAAAGGAATGAAAGGAAGCACTATTCCATAAAAGGCTTGAGGTTCAGAAAATCAACTATGGAGACTTGGCATACAATTCCACATCTGGCCCTGAGACTTCCATGATTCCCAGTTGTCACTGAAGAGGTGTCATGTCCAGAAAACCAGAGAATGGATCCCTAGCTCCTTGCCCTAGCCTTGAGAGGCAGTGTATAAATTATGAGAAGGCAGCTTTTTAAAAATAAAAGGAAAAAAATTAAAAACTAAATAAAAGGAATCAATGTTGATTTGATCCATTGTCAGAGTAATTATGAAACTTGACTAAGATCAAAAAAAGTTAGTAGCAGATCTGGGCCTGTCATGAACCTTCCTTGGACCCAGTCCTTTTCCTACTACATCAGACAGTCTTGCCAGTGATTATCACGGCAAGGCAAAGTCAAGTTCTGGGACAAAGAGGCCCTCATAGACCTAGAACAGAGATAGAAGATACACGGTATATAAACCATGACATTTCTTTCCAGTGCCTGAAGGAGATGTCACTAAAAATCATGACACCTTCCCTGTTGAATCTCAACAGGACCTTGGGCAACCACTATCAATCAATCAGAGTTGGCACTCAACTGTCATCTACTATCACTGTTCTAGAGGAAGTAAGGATTTCAGAAGCCAATGAACTCTGGTCTTGACCTCTCTTCTCAAGGTGAGTTGAACCTCCAGCCAGGAACCTCACACCTTTTATGGCTCCTCACTGTTCTCACATCCATGAGTGACTTATAGGTGATGTCGCAAGAAGGTTTTCGAAAGCATGGGTGTGCCAGACAGAGCGGGTACAGTGATTAGTCATGACTCCAAGCCAGGCACGGTGATTAAGAAAAGCTAAATTTATATTAAATTATCATAAAGTCCTAAAATACTGAACATAGTGGTTAAGTAACTCCAGAAAGTCCAATCTCTCCAGTGAGTAACGTTAAAACCATTACACGTGAGTGCGGGAGAATTACTTCCATTAGTTTAGGACAGAGAAGTTTTGCTTTTTACATAGTGAATCAGTGCTCAAATAGATATTTCTTCAAATATGTCTTTTCTACATTCTGAACAGCCCAAGTGCAATAAGATCCTTCCCCTTTTCCAATCAAGAAAATGCCACTTTCCTACTTTCTCCCCATCCTCAATCATGAATCTGAGAACCCAAAGTGCTCCTTTTTTTACCGCCCTGTCAAGTGTGAAATATCTCCCTTTCCTCCCATGAGTGGCACCTCGCCTTTCCCACTGTGTGTGTGTACTGGCAAAGCCTTGCTGGCCTGGCCGGGTTGTTGTGTGTGGGCCCAGAACCTGCGCTGGCTATTACCAGTAGGGCTCAAGGCTTGGCACCTGTCTCTAGCAGCCTCAGAACTGACCAGAAAAGCCTTGCTCTTCTCCATTTTCATTCACGTGTGGCAGCTGATTTCTCAATACCAATAACCACAGATAATGTTTCCAATTGGGAAGCTTCCTCGAGAAGCCCTCCCCTCTCTTCTCAACCCGTCATCCTCTCCTGTTGCTTCCAGTTCCTGGGTGGAAGGGTCTGGATCTGCCCTAGGCTGAGAGGGCTTCATTGGTTGTTCTCCCTTTCTACTCTTTGCCCCCTACTTTGTGTTTTGATGTAACTCTCTCCTTACCACCACAAGGCTAAGTCAGAAAAAGCAAATTAGGGAGTTGAGGGGGAAAGGAAGGGGTCTATAGAAGGTCTGGGGCAGACAAAATATCTCCAATCCGCTGATCCTAGCAGGAGACATGCACTCTTTGTGTGAACGAGCACAAGCCAAGTGATGGCATCATAGCCTGGAAAGCCCATCACGTAGTGGGGAAGAGAGTTGGAATGGGAACGTCACAACCCCTAGAGTCCACTAACTTAGATCCCTGAGCACTTGAGAGAGAACACAGGAGCTTCAACCTCATGGATATTTCCCTTGAGGCCCTGTGTGCTCCAAGTCTAAAACCCAATCTCTCTTCCTGTTTATGAAAACTCTTGGCCCTTCTATGGAAGGTGTTTCAGGATCTCTATGCTTAGAATCCCAGAGAATGAGTGGGGAGAGAGTGGCAGGACATTAAGGTTCAGGTGATATGCTACTTTTGGTCTAAGCAGCGCTGGTTGGACCTTGCAGAGACTCAGCGCTCGGGGCCCCACATTACTTAAACCCCTGCTCACAATCTGATTAGTTAGAGTCAAAGACATAAGGGTACTGGCCAGTGGTGGTACCAGCGGGGGAATTCATATTAGCCAGCTGCCATGCAATAAAGACCCTGTCATCGGAAGGTAGAAGCTTCCAGACACTCTAGCAGGAGGAAGAACAGCTTGAGTCACACCCAGATTTTACCAATACTGGCAGCTGAAAAAACAAAAAACGAAAAACAAAAAACAAAAAAACCAGTAGCTCTTAGGGCATGAATAATATCCATTGCCAGCAATGGACAGGAGATGCAGCCCAACCACCCCTAAAAGCTTTCTCATATTACCAATGCACTTGAGGCTGGAGGCTTCCGAGACACCCGGACCAGCGGGGCTTATTCCTCCTTCCTCTCTCAGCCTCTTTCCTTCATCTCTCTCTTTACCCTTGACCCCTGCCCCAGCCCCTGATGGGCAAGTTCTCTCAGGGAAGCAGCCAGGCTGGCTCTGCTGGGGGAGAGTGAAGTGTTGGGTCATCAGTTCTCGTGGGGCAGGGTACCAGGGAAAGGGGAGGTGGAGCTCTGTACTGATGAAGAATCATTACCAAGCCTGGTTTCGGGGCGCTCAGGATGGAGTGTGCAAGAGGTGAGGTTCGTGGTAAAATCCAGGTCTAAATTTTCGGGACGCACCGTCATTTCTTCCGCACAGGTAGTTACGAACTCAGGTGGAAACAGCTCCCGGTTGAGGGCTCGGGAGCAGTTACGGGGTGGGAGGTGGAGGAGAAGGACGAGCACATAGGAAGGGAGCCTGTTGTGTAAGTGAGCACAAGGACCGGAAGTCCATAGAGGAGAAGGAACGGGGAGGGAGAGGAGGGACCATGGGCCTTTAGACCTGGCTCTCTGAGGAGAGCTTGCGTTCGTGTTTCCAGCCTGTGTCTGGCAGAGAGCCCCGTCTTTCCGGAGTGGCCGCAGTATGGACGCTGCTACACTCTGATTGCTCTTCCTGCAACAGCTGCTCCGTCTCCGTGTCATCCAGGGAGCCAGAGCTGGCCTGGATAGACACTGTGTCTGTCTTCATGCACACGTGATCCCGCAGAAGGCCCCCCCGGGAGCTGCGCAGTTGCTTGAGGTCTTCCCACTCGGCATCGTCCCCAGACAGAAGGCAGATTCCCTCTACGATCTTGATCTTCTCCTTGGTGTAGTTATGGTCAGGCCCGCCCTAGGGTGGAGAGTGGGGACACAGGGTCACAGTTGATCTCCTGGTGAACCGGAAACAGAAGTGGGTGGGGTGAGAGGAGGTGGGAGGAGTACAAAGATCCCACAAGCAAATGGGGAGACTTGGTCAGAGCAAAGAGATGAGTCAGCCTAAAAGAAGAATGGCTGCTAGGGCGATTATTACCATTCTCAGACAGGGAGGAGGGAGAACCAAGGCTTCCTGTCCTGCATCATCCACTCACTGGCTACGTCACCTTGGGCAAATTACTTAGCATCTCTAAACTCAGTCTCCACATTCGCAGTGTGGGGAGAATAACAATACCCACCCCTCATAACCAATTGCTGTGAGGGGTCAGTGAGGAGACACATGGAATGCAGTTAGTAAGTGCCTGATGCACAAGACACACGAAATCCTGTTAGTTGTAGAATCGTTATTGTGGCTTATTCGTGGAACATCAGGCTGATACATGTGGCCAAAAGCAAGTGATAAAGGCAGTTCAGTGTGCATTTATTCAGGATTTTAAACTACTTCTGCACTCTTCTATTCTCGATTCTCTTCTTTCTAATTTTGTTAAGGAGAAAACTTGTGGGAGATCAGACAGGAGGGATCCAGAAAATCTTGTTATTTGGGTTCTGAGTGTCAATCCTTTGGGGTCCTGTAACCTATCACCTTTTTGGGGAAGCCACTCTGGTTCTGCTCCTTCGAGTCTTGGGCCATTCCTGAGCAACCTGGGATTGTTTCAAGGACAGCCTTAAGTTCTACTCAGGCTTCTCCCTTGATGGATTTCTCAAAGGGTAGGCTTACTCCTGGTTTCTGGGGGATACCAACTGACATGCCACTGGTACCAGGAGAAAACGGGCCATGCCATAGTTTCTGTCCTGGGACGGCATTCTGGCCAAGAGTTCTGCAAGTGCTCCTCTGTTTTAGTAACAACTCAACTCGACAGATGTCTAACTGAGCCCCTATAGTTTTTTTGTTTTTGTTTTTTTAAAGATTTTATTTTTGAGTCATTTCTATATCCAGCATGGGGCTTGAACTCACAACCCTGAGATCAAGAGTGACACGCTCTCCTGATTGAGCTCCTACATTAAAAAGGAGACTTTGAGGATGGCCCTCTAGAAGTGGTAGCTCCGTCCACAGAGCAGAGACAGACAGCACACAAGCACACCGCATCACAGCCTAGGAGCTGAAATTAGCATCAGATTACACTGAGCCATGCAGTGTCTTCATTGCAGAGACAAGCTGGGTAGGTTAGGAGAGATGGGGGACATGGCACTGGCGATCGGGGTGGGGGGAAGGGAACACTCTTTCCTCTCCAAACACATGGCAACAGGTACCTGAAATCAGGAGGAAATCAGAAGAGAAAGGGTGAAAGACTGTCAGAGGGATGAAAGAGCTGCTGAGGAAAAGTATACAACAGAAGAAAGAGGTCACACACTTTTCAGGTCTAACCTAGGACCATTATGATGGTTCTTTTCTGGGGGCATCAGACACTCTAGGAACCTAAGACCCAGGAGTCTTTCTCTCAAACATACTAATCGAGGAGGGCTCTACCATCCCTGAAACTGCACACTAGCCCTGCAGGTGGTGTTCTGGCTCCCCGTGGAAGCTTTTTTAATATGGAAATGCATGGATCCGGAAAGCATGTGATTGTTATGTAAAATGTACTCATTATGCGTGGGAGCCCTGGAGAGGTGAGGGCAAGCGTTGACTATGCCAGACAGGCCAGGCGAGTAGACCAATTAGGGTTTCATAAGGGACAGAACTGCTGATGAAAGGTTACAGGATTCTGGAAGAAGCAAGGGTCATATTAGACTAGGAAAGCC
This sequence comes from Mustela nivalis, assembly GCF_964662115.1. Classification (NCBI taxonomy): domain Eukaryota; kingdom Metazoa; phylum Chordata; class Mammalia; order Carnivora; family Mustelidae; genus Mustela; species Mustela nivalis. The sequence goes on from NC_139028.1 coordinate 102,585,669, forward strand.
TGAAATTGGGGGATACCGGTCCCTTGTGGAAATGGGACTATTTTCCAAGCCTAAACATTCAGCACATAAATTTTCACTGAAGCAACAAAGGAGCTAAGAGAGCAAAAGCATGTAAACCTTCAGAATTCTACAGAAATCTCTTAAGACTCTGTGATAAGAGGAAGAATAGCAAGAAACCCAGCCATTCCCAGCCCTAGGTGCCAACAGCTTGGATCAGAGGATTAGAAAAGGGAGAGTCCAGGAGCTCTCGGGTTTTTTGGGTGTTGTCTAGGAATCTGGAGTGTTTCAGAGGGGTGCAGCCTCATTGCAGGGGAATGACCACTAGAGAAGAGAAAACCTATGAGCCAGGGAAAATATTTCCTGGCAGGGAGGTGTACACTTTCAGACCTAGACCTTCTGGAATCTGCTTACTAACCTTGCTCTCACTAAGGTCCCTCAATCTGGTCCCTCAGAGAGTCTAGATCTCTCCAGAATCCCATATCAGATTCAGTTCTTATGTTCACTATAACTTCCAAAATGGTAGGTGGGACCACCTGGCACCCCTCACTGATCCGTTCAGGCAACTGGAGCATATCCATTCCCTCTCCAAAAACAAGACCCCGCCTTGAAAATAAATTGTGATTTTTACCTCTTTCTTATAGCACAGTTGGTTGTACATGGCTGGCTTGGGGATTGCTTCAATTTTCACTTCCTGAGTGGAAGTTCGGTAGGAGGGGTTGCTGTAGGTCAGGTTCCCCATTCCAGGATCAGTTAACTTGGATTTTTTGTGTCTTTAGGAGGAAAGGTGATGAGAAATTAGTTCATATGTTTATGGGGATGACATCTGGGGAAGCTATAACCTGAAAGTGGTAGGCAGCCTCTAAGATGGCCCCAGTGATCCCCGCCTCCTGGTCTTTACCCCTTCTGAATCCCTGCCCCTTGAGTGTGGGCTGCATCTGGTGACTCACTTCTACTTTATTTTTAATGGTTTATTTTCAAGTAATCTCTATACCTAAAGTGGGGCTCAAACCTGTAACTCCGAGATCAAAAGTCACACACTCCACTGACTGAGCCAGCCAGGCAGCCCTGGTGACTCACTTCTGATGAACAGAATTTACAAAAGTCATGGATGCTAGATTAGGTTCCAAAGAAACTTGGTAGCTTCCATCTTAGGTTGCCTTTCCTCCCTCATTCTCGCTTATGCTTGCTCTGGGGAAGCAAGCTGCCATGTTGTCGGGTGTTTTTTAGGAAGGCCCACAAGGCAGGGAAGTGATGAGGGAGACTTCCAGCCAACAGTCAGCAAGGAACCAAGACCCTCAGTCCAACAGCCTGTGAGGAACTGAATCCCGCCAACAGCTACATGAGTGTGCTTGGAAGGGACTCCCTCCCCAGTCAAACCTTAAGATAAGACCACAGCCCTGGCTGCTACCTGGACTGAAGTCTGTAAGAGAACCATGAGGCAGAGGCACGCAGCTAAACTGAATCCAGATTTATGAGCCCCCCACACTGTGAGATAATAAACGGTTGTCATTTTAAGTTGCTAAGTTTCAGAATAATTTGCTATCCAGCAGTGGATAGCTGATATACTGAGTCAAGATAGATCTGTGTCAATCCACGTCTGTTACTTACTAGCTGGGATCTTGGTAGATATAATCTAAACTTTGTGAGCCTCTGATCCTCATCTGTAAAGTGAGGAATAATAATACTTGTACTACAACCATTGTTGAGGGCATTCATACATATCCACTATGTAAGACTATTATTATTAGCGTGTTGTTGTGGTGGTGGTTACTATTAGCAGAAGCCACAGCAGCAGAGCAAAATCCTGGAATTCTGCTGCAAGCAGTGTTTAAAGCATTTGGGGAAAAAACATACGAGGTTGTAAAAAGAGGATTCTAAACTGAAAATGACACACTCCACCTTCCCAGGATGATTGTACTGAGCAATGATAGGTCAAATAATAATATTGCAGTAGAGGCCGTGGTTATGTGAGGAAAAGGCCTTTCCAACTTCCAGGGTCTGAGAGGAGGTAGAGTAGTGGAAAAGCAGAGATGCTTGCATCGGTCCCAGCTTTGCCTCATACTGTGTGACCCCGGGCCATACCCTCTGTGCCCTTAGCATCCTAGCCTATAAAGAAAGTCCCGAGGGCCGCTGGGTCGTAATGTGAGGAACCTGCTCAGGCCGTGAATGGTGAAGAAGAGTCAGGATTCAGGTTCTACCTGTCCTCTCTGCGGCTCTGACCAGGGACCCATCTCGACATAAGGCTGGTCAGAGGCCGGATCAGCAAGGCGTGGAGCTTCCCGAGATCACTGCCGTGCGAATGAGGACCCATGGACACATGCCCCCCGCGATGAGGCTGAGGTTACCTGTACAGCATCAAAGCTGCAATCACCAGCAAAATCAGCAGGATACTGAGGAGCCCACCGATGACGTAGCTGACGTGAAGTCCTTCCCCTAGGAAGAACAGAGTCATGCTAAGCTGGGACCAAGGACAGTCCGCCAGCTGGTGTGAGGGGCGGGAAGATGGGGGGCTCCTGTGGTAGGGCCTGGATGGCAAAGTGTCTGAGAACGGCCAGGGAAGAGGCCACAGGGGTGGGGGCTGAGAAGAAACCTATCAGCCTGCCAGCATCTCTGTCCCCAGGTCCACTACTTACTAGCCATGAGACTTAAGGCACAACACTTGACTTGAAGCCTGTGTTTTCTCATCAGTTAAATGTAAATAATAAACTGTTCCTAACCTGGTGGCAGTGAAAGCTGAGTGTGTACATTCACGTACATATGTGCACATGTGTAGGAACACACACACATAAACAGTTTAACAAATGGCTGGCATGTTGAAAGCACTCTGTAAGTGGTAGCTAGCTAATATTATTTTTTCTGTGGATTTACTCTGAGACACGGGCTCAACAACCCCAAAGAGTCTCCATGAATGGATGATATCAGTGGAGGCTCTGGTGTCTTAAAGCTTCTTCGTCTTTGAACAGTTGGGCACTGAGGGCTCACCTGGAGCAGCAGGAACGGCCTCGTTGGAATGCGCACAGAGGCCCAGCTGGGCATCCTTTTCAGAGCATCTGTGGGGCAGAGAAAACTGTAGGTGAAGGCTACTTGTATTTGATAAAGATCCAGCCTTCCTCCAGGAAAGAGGGGAAGTCCTGGGGCGAGGGGGAGCCTGAAGGCCTCAGTCGGTTAAGCATCTGACTCTCGATTTCAGCTCAGGTCATGATCTCAGGGTCATGCAATTGAGCCCCACATTAGGTTCTGTGCTGGGTGTGGAGCCTCCTTTAGATTCCCTCTCTCCCTCTGCTCTGCCACTACCCACCCCATCCCCAATCTCTCTCTCTTAAATTAAAAAAAAATATATATATATATGTCCTGGGAAGGACAGGAAAAAGGCTTTTGAGTCAGGCTTTCAGATATTTGATTGTATCTAATGAGAGACATCAGAAGCACAGACCAGGAAATCCAAAGAAATCAGTATGAGTCATGTTTAAATAGTTTTTTATTTTATTTTTTAAAGATTATTTATTTATTTAGGGCGCCTGGGTGGCTCAGTGGGTTAAAGCCTCTGCCTTTGGCTCAGGTCATGATCCCAGGGTCCTGGGATCGAGCCCCACATCGGGCTCTCTGCTCAGCAGGGAACCTGCTTCCTCCTCTCTCTCTGCCTGCCTCTCTGCCTACTTGTGATCTCTCTCTGTCAAATAAATAAATAAAATCTTAAAAAAAAAAAAAGATTATTTATTTATTTATTTGACAAACAGAGATCACAAGTAGGCGGAGAGGCAGGCAAAGAGAGACAAAGAGGAAGAAGCAGGCTTCCTAAGCAGAGAACCTGATGCGGGGCTCATTCCCAGGACCCTGGGATCATGACTTGAGCCGAAAGCAGAGGCTTTAATCCACTGAGCCACCCAGGCACCCCTTAAATAGTTTTTTTTTTTTTTAATGATTTATTTACTTATTTGAGAGAGAGAAAGAGAGAGAACAAGTGGGGAGGGGCAGAGGGAGAGGGAGAATCCCAAGCAGATTCCCTACTGAGCACAGAGCCTGATGTGGAGGTGCATGCAGGATCGGTCTCACCACCCTGAGATCATGACCCGAGCTGCTCCAATGACTGGGCCACCCAGGCGCCCCGTGTTAAATGGGTTTTTAAATATGTACTCTTTAAAAAAGATTCCTCTAAAGAAGAGAAGCAGTTTGGAAGTGAGCTGGACGTCTGCTGACAGAACACTAAGGATACCAGGGGTAGGATTTATTAAGTTACCAGGATGAGTTGGAAGAAGCTACCAGCCAAGCAAACCTCTGATTGGATACAGAGTAGCACAAGGTCTAAACAGACCTTGAAAAAAAATTGTTTTTCTTCTCTCCATTCTTTCACAAGGGAATATGCAAGACATCCAGAGGGAGGGCTCAGAGAACCAACTTGAAATGCTAAGAAGGTAACTTCTTTGTGGCACATTATGAACAGGCAATTAAAGGCATCTCCTAAAAGGCTAGAGAAAAGCTATTTGCAAGAGCATTTGAAACCAAGATACACAGAGTCTTCAAACAGACTCTGATTGTTAGAAAATTATCTGAGTAGGGTTCGAAAGTTTTCTAAATTATCCTAAAGAAAATCAGATTAATCATGATTTCCAGTACTCAGAAGTTAGTGAAAAAGATACATGTTTATATCCTGATGTTTGGTTTTCTATATAAACTTCCAAAAGGAGAAAATGGGGCAAACAGAATGAGTGTGATCCTGTGTAAATTTTATGATTTTATTCCATTCATTTCTTAATACTTCCAATTCTAGTTTTTACACTATTGATTTTTAATTTTTTTAAAGGTTTTATTGGAGAGAGTGAGTGGGCATGAGTGTGTGAGCAGGCCCAAGTTGGGGGGTGAAAGGGGGGCAGAGGGAGAGGGAGAAGCAGGCTCTCTGCTGAGCAGGGAGCCTGACCCAGGTCTCAATTCCAGGACCCCAGGTTCATGACCTGAGCCTAAAGCAGATGCTTAGCTGACTAAGCCACCCAGGCGCCCTTCTTTTTTATTTTTAAAGTAAACTCTACGCCATTGTGGCATTTGACCCTGAGCTCAAAAGTCACATGCTCTGCTTACTGAGCCATCTAGGCACCATGCAAATTTTATAATTTTAAAGACATGAGTCTAGAGTTCTCATTTGGGATTATTATTATGTTTCTGCTTTTCAGAATTGAAGTCGTTAATTATCTTTTTAAGCTAAAGTTGATACTAAAGAGACAGTATATTACAATGGGAAAAAATGTCTCAAAAGAAAATGTCTGGCAAGATAGACATCAAAACAGTAACAATAGGAACTAAACCACTATCTCAGAAAGACACCTACACCCCCACATTCCCAACAGTGTTATTTACAATAGCCAAGACATGGAAACAACTTATGAATAAAGAAGATGTGGTGTATATATATGATGGAATCTTTCTTTCTTTCTTTTTTTTTTTTAAAGATTTTATTTATTTGACAGAGAGAAATCACAAGTAGACGGAGAGGCAGGCAGAGAGAGAGAGAGGGAAGCAGGCTCCCTGCTGAGCAGAGAGCCCGATGCGGGACTCGATCCCAGGACCCTGAGATCATGACCTGAGCCGAAGGCAGTGGCTTAACCCACTGAGCCACCCAGGCGCCTCTCTGTCTTTCTTTTTTGTTTGAAGATTTTATTTGCTTATTTATTTGAGAGAAAGAGAAAGCGTGAGTGGGGGCGTGGAGCAGAGAGAGAGGGACAAGCAGACTCTGAGCTGAGCACAGAGCCCAATGTGGGACTCGGTTTCACAACCCTGAGACTATGACTTGAGCCAAAATCAAGAGTTGGATGCTTGACCAACTGAGCCACCCAGGTGCCCTAATACATAATGCAATATTATTCAGCCATAAAAGTCAGTTTTAAGATGTGCATTGTTCTATAGTCTAACACCTCTGGAACAGGAATGTGTCTTACAATCACTGGCATCTCACAATTGATGTTGGTCATTTTCTCAGTTGAAATTCTCAATCGGGATGCATCTTAAATTAATAGTACCATTAACTTAATTAAATACAATATTTTATACTTGATTTGAGAACTGTTCATGGTTATGTTTGCTTATTTAATAACAGGGTGTGTGTGTGTGTTTGAGGTCATTATAAGCCAACCGCAGTCCTGAGGATGTCCCAGGTCATAAAACCACAGCCCTGAGACCACTAAGACTTTGTGGTTTCTTTTTTTTTTTTTTTTAATTTTTTTTGACTTTGTGGTTTCTAAGCAAACTGCAGGACAAGACAATATACTAATCAAGTTACCTGAGAGCAAACATCACAGAAAGGAAGAAGGAACGCCAAGTAGGAAACTCCTCCTGAGTAATTTCCTTCTTCCTTAGAGATCTTCTTCTTCTTTTTTTTTTTTTTTTTATTATTTATTTGCCAGAGAGAGAGAGAGAGTACACACAAGCAGGCAGAGAGGCAGGCAGAGGCAGCGAGAGAAGCAGGCTTCCTGCCGAGCACAAGGAGCCTGATGCGGGACTCGATCCCAGGACCTTGGGATCATGACCTGAGCCGAAGGCAGCGGCTTAACCAACTGAGCCATTCAGGCGTCCCTTCCTTAGAGATCTTCTAAGCACTTAAAGCTTCTTGCCCTCAGAGCTAGAAAGACAATCGCTTGCAACAGTCTCTAAGTCAAAATATCCTCTCCAGCGCCAAAAGCAGGGCCTGGTAGCTAACGATGTGCTCTACCGCCCATGTGCCAGAATGACTAAGCTAACACCATGGTCTTCTGCTGGAAAGGGGATGGTGATTTGGAAGAAAGAGCCCTGGACCCCATACCGAATACACTTACCTTCCTCCCACCTCCTCCAAAGATGTGCGGGTCCGAGTGGTGGAGGAACGCAAGGTGGTAGGGAGTGTGTTGGGTAGCACTGGGCTCCTTTCACTTAGGCTGGTAGCCCTGGGAGCTGGGGGCACCAGACCAGGTACTGGAGAGAAAAAGGACTGCATGAGCCCCTGGAGCCCCAGATCTCTACATGTGATCCAAGAGTAACACCTGGGACACTTGACAAAACAGTCTTCTAGCTGTCCTTATCCTAGGCACCCTCATTAAAGCCTCTTCATACTGTAAATAAAACGGATTTGGGCTCCAATGTTAGTAGCTCTGGATGGTTAGCTGGTCCACAAAGGTCAGGAAAGACAGTAATATACGGGCCATAGCAGGGGTCAGGGAACCAGGAGACCTGAATTCCATTTTAGTAAATGCCAGAAGCCAGGCAAACCCGGGTCTGTGCTATTCCAAAGCTCAAGCTCATTGCTCCCAGTCACTTTGCTATAAAACCCCTTGAGGGGGATCCCACCCAGAAGGACAGAGCTGACGCTGATGATCCCCTGCCGCTCCAATGGCTCTGCTGGTCCAGGGGCCCGTCCAGTGCAACTCACCAAGGGAGCAGGGCCGGCCATCTGGCTCATCAGGACAGGCACATACAAAATCCGAGGCCCTGGCAAAGCACAGGTGGGTGCAGCCTCCATTGTTCACGCCACAGGCATTCGTCCCTAGAGGCAGAGTGGGTGAGTGTCTGGTTTGGGATAGAATCAGGTCTCCCAGTTTGGCACTTCTCAGTAAGGAGGAACTCCGGGGCACCTCATTCCCAGGGGCAGTAGGGCAGAAGGGGTACAACCACACGGGGCTGAAAAAGGCCTACGGGATTGAAATGGGAGCCAAAAGGCTCTCCTGTGAGTCTAAATGTCTCAGTAATTAAGAGTCCTTGGGGAGACCCACCACCCCACTGATGGCAAGGAAGCAGGCTCAGGACCCAGAAAGCCCACCTGTCTGTCGCTGAGGAGAAACCACAATGATATCCATAAGCCCTTCCACATTCGCCAACACTGTCTCCTTGTTCCGGCCTGAGTACTTGTCCACACGCTGGATTGACTTGGTCTGCCAGTCTGTCCAATAGATCCATCTGTCCTGCTACTCAACAGGAAAACCCAATAAAGAGTAGATATTATTCAACAGTCTGTCCTCAGCAGAGTTGCATGCTTCAGCACGTGTACTCCCTCCGCTGAAATGCCCTCTTTGTCTCTTATCCAGCACACCAACTTCCGTGTGTCCCCCAATATGGCACTGTCCGGGGCATCTCCCCCAGTCCATACAGAGTTCCCTCCTCCATGCTGCTCTGCGTCTTCTACAAGTGACACTTGTAGACACTTGACACTCTGTGGTCATCTGCTTACCTGCCCGTGATGTAAGACTAAGTCCTTCAAGGACAAAAATGCATTTCATTTATCTCTCAATTTCTAGCACTGACACATAATTCTCAGTCAGTTGACTACGTGGCTCAATGAATAAATGACTTCTTGTACCTAGTAAATAGGAGGAACTCGGGGGCAAGGGGTCCTTCTAAGATCCTGGCTCTTCTGGGCCCTTCACTTAGAGCCCTGGCCCAAATCTTCTGGTTACGTCTGGGGGAAGCTGCCTTCTAATGCAATGATCCTCAGATTCTTGGCCAGGGGTGGGGAACGCAGAGAAGATGGTTCCCCTCCTGCTTCCGGGTATGTATCAGAAATCCCAGGGGACACTTGGAGATTGAAAAACCATATTCAATATCATCCTATAGTTTTACATTTGGAGTACGGGGTAGGGGGAGCCTATCAGTAGGCAGGGCCCAAATCTTATTGACTGGTAGGATACGAAGCACAATACAGATAAGTGGACATTGGTCAAAAATGAACAAAGATTTTTAAATGACTGAGGATCCCTGTTTCGGCCCCAAGCTTGAGAGATCTCCTTTTCCCCTGACTTATCATACAGGGTTAGAACTCAAAAATGTCAGCCAGTGATAATTAAAATGATTAAAAACAACACGACTGAGTTCCAGATACGTGTGCTAATGCTTTGCACATATTTTGGGAAGACACCATTATTATTATTATTTTTTAGGATTTTATTTATTTATTTGACAGACAGAGGTCACAAGTAGGCAGAGAGGCAGGCAGAGAGAGAGAGGGAAGCAGGCTCCCTGCTGAGCAGAGAGCCCGATGTGGGGCTCGATCCCAGGACCCTGAGATCATGACTTGAGCCGAAGGCAGAGGCTTTAACACATTGAGCCACCCAGGCACCCCAGGAGGACACCATTATTAAACTTATTTATTTTTTAGGTAAGTGAAGCTTAGAGAAGTTCAGTATCTTGTCCAAAGTTGCACTTGTTCAATGAACAGGCAGAGCTTGAACCCACTGAGCTGGCAGATTAGAGGCTCAATAAACGTACCAACTGGCTGGCTGCCTCAATACTTGGGCTCATAGCCCCTCTACCCTACAGCCACTAAGCCAGCTGCCTGGACTCAGCTGATGGAAACATAGCATTAGAATCAACCAGGGAACCTGTTAGAATGTACCTCCCTAAGCCCAATGCTCATGAAGCAGAGTCTTTATCACCCAGGGCCCAGGAATCTGCATTTTCAAGTCCCTCCCTCAAATGTTAGAACATGGAGTAGTGGGATGGGACTAGGAGACACATGGCGCCAAGGCTTCAGTGTGCAGAAATGAGCTTCCATAGCCTGTCTGTCGCGTAGCAACTAGGGTTGAGGCCACTAACTTGGGATCCCAAAGGAATACCCACCCCTCCCCATCAAGGAGGTTTAGTTACCTCTCTCCTGAGCCAGTACCTGAGTGAGAGCAAAGGGGTGGGAGACATGGCTGACTAAGATTTGCCGTAGCTTCCCATTGAGGTCAGCACTCTCGATCCGGTCCAGATGTGCATCTACCCAATAGATCCTGTGAAGGACAAGAGAGAAGGTGGCTGCCCCCAAATGCTTGCCAAGAAGCCCAGTCCTTCCCCACAAGGAGCTATCTGTCCCCCTCCTGAGCTGACCCAGCAGGGGCTGTGAGTCATCAAAAGGTGGCCTTGATCAGAGAGGTCACTGCGAGTCCCAAAGCTGAAGAAGGGAAGTTGGTAACTCAAGTAGGGGGCCGGAGCTGTCTAGGGTTGGGTAGAGAGCCTTGTGATCTTAGAGAAGTCACCCTCCAGGCTCATCTGATCCCAAGAATCAAAGTCCAAATTCTTAGGAGCACTCTTCAAGAAGAGATCTCACCAAAAAAAAAAGAAAAAAAGAAAAAGAAAAAGAAAAAAAGAAGAGATCTTGCTGTACAAAGACTTCACTGAGGCTAAGGGGAGAAGGCATTCCTCTTCTCCAGCCCGACTCTCCAGGTGAGTTTGATTCCTTTCCCTTCTTCTGGGGGTAGAAAGGGAAGCAGGCTGCCTCGAAGCACCTTTCACCCTCTTCTCCTCTAGCATTTTGATCTAGATGAGGAGTTGCAAATTCTAATGAGTGAAGGGATCAGAAGAGTAACAAACGCAAAAAAAATCAGCCTCCAATGAGTAGGGGGTCATGGGATCTGTGGTCCAACCAGAGGACAGGCTCTGCTTAAGACAGTCAAATCAAAAACTTGTAAACCACACAAACAAAATCCATCTGAGGACTGAGGGCCGGATTCAGCAACCCTTGCTCTAAGAATACATCCCCTCATCCTTCTCGCTTTTTTCCTCCCTACCTACCAAGGAGCTTTCTATCTTTTTGTTTTCACTGTCTGACTCTCCACCATCCTTTCCTCTACCCACTCAATTTCCAGGAAGCTCCTGGGACAGGGTTCCCACCTGCGGGTGTCATAGTCCAGGGTAAGGCCATTGGGCCAACCCAGGTCTGTGTTGATGAGGACCTTCCGCTCGGAGCCATCCAAGTTTGCCCGCTCAATCTTGGCAATGTGGCCCCAGTCGGTCCAGAAGAGATACCTGAGATACAATACCACCATCATCACCAAAGCAAGGGAAGATGGCACCCAGAAGCTCGGAGAATTAGGGGAGGACACACTGACATCATTAGTACATGGGCATTTTCCTAGGGACTCTTCATCAGGCCCTTCCTCCCTGGGGGTCTCTTTTGCCGGCCATGAACTTACCCCTTCCGGGGGAAAACGGCAATAGCCCGAGGCTCGTCCAGGCTGTTGTTGATCAGCACTTTGCGGCAGGAACCATCTAGCCTTGATGCTTCAATGGTATTTCGGCCCGTGTCCGTCCAGTACAGATTCCTGGCTACCCAGTCTACTGCCAGCCCGTCGGTGGTCTTCAGCCCACGCCCGATCACTGTTTCCATGTTGCTGCCATTCAGATCCGCTCTCCTGAGGGAATAGCCCAGGGCTGGCTGACTGACCCGACTGACCAGAGGTAGACTGGATACCCCCACAGACTTTTAAGCATATTTATTTAAGTAATTTCTACACCTGACATGGGGCTCAAACTTATGACCCCAAGATCAAGAGTCACATGCTCTTCCAACTAAGCCAGCCTCTCACCCCTAGACTGAAACCCCTTTAATCCATGGTCTGATAATTAGATCCCTATTATAAACTCCACAGGGACAGAGACTACCTATCTATCAGTACACTCCTCAGCATCTAGCCACAGGAGGTAGTCAAAATATTAGCAGAATTAATGGGCAAATCCTTGGGAGGACAGAATGTTTCCTGCTCTAAGTAGGAGGTGTTTGGGCCCATGTCTTGCAGAAGACAGGTCAGTAATTCCCCACATACCTTAGGAGAGAGATAAGGATTGATAGGTGGTAATTATAAGAAAGGCACATTGGTCCAAATCTCCCTGTGTATTTTTTTTTTTTTTTAAAGATTTTATTTATTTATTTGACAGAGAGAGATTACAAGTAGGCAGAGAGGCAGGCAGAGATAGAGAGGAGGAAGCAGGCTCCCTGCTGAGCAGAGAGCCCGATGCGGGACTCGATCCCAGGACCCTGAGATCATGACCTGAGCCGAAGGCAGCGGCTTAACCCACTGAGCCACCCAGGCGCCCCCTCCCTGTGTATTTTTACATTAGTCCTCTACCATGGAATTCAACCACAGGATGGGGTATGTCATAAACACTTCAGGAACTTCTCTAGACTACATATTCCCACCTGCTCCCAGCATGAGATTCCTTTTTTTTTTTTTTTTTTTTTTTCAGATGTTATTTATTTATGTAAGAGGGAGAAAGAGAGAGCACAAGCAGTGGGGAGCAGGAGAAGGAGAAACAAGCTCCCCGCTGAGCAGGGAGCCTGAAGTGGGGCTCAATCCCAGGACCCCGGGGATCATGACCTGAGCGGAAAGCTGATGCTTAATCAACTGAGCCACCCAGGCACCACCACCAACACCCCCCAACCGTCCAGCTCCAGCTTGAGATTCTAATATGCCTCTCAGGGAGAACCAAGGGGGAACGCCCTTATTCTTTTATAGGAGAATCTCTGCCGTAATAAACCCCTCAAAATAGTGGCAGGCCATCACATTCCTCAGCTATGATGGGACAAAAAACAAATGGAAAGAATAATAGAAAGTAAAATAAACAAAACAAAAATAGTTTTAAAACAGCAAAACGCAACCTTGTGAACAACCCCAGGCCTTGGCATTTGGCCAGGGATCCTGTATTATAATACAGATATACTGCTTAGCTACTCATCAATGAGTCTTAGGGAATGCAAGGAGCTCCCACAGGGCCGGGCAGTGGGGCAGTTCCTCAGCCTGATTGTTTTATATACTGGGCTTCTATTAATCTAGAAATAAACAACAACAATAAAAAACCCCAAATCTGAACTCTATTCTTTTTTTTTTTTTTTTAAAAGATTTTACTTATTTGACAGTAAGAGAGAGCACACAAGCAGGGGGAGCAGCAGGCAGAGGGAGAAGCAGACTCTCCACTGAGCAGGGAGCCTGATGTGGGACTCGATCCCAGAAGCCTGGGATCATGACCTGAGACAAAGGCAGATGCTTAACCAACTGAGTAACCCAGTGCCCCTGAACTCTATTGTTAGTGACAAGTGAACAACAAGTCAGGATTAGAACCACTCAGTCTGCTTAGAGGTCAACATGGACATGACCTCATCCCACCAGGGATGGGACACAGGTCTGTGTCGTCTGGAGATTTCAGGGACATTCATACCTGATAACATCCAGGAACACGTCTGTGTAATAGACCTTCCCGTCCACGCTGTCATAGTCCAGGGAGATGACATTGTTCAGCTCGGGAACTGGGATGTGCACGTCCGTGTGGTCACTGGTATCCAGCGAGATACGCCGGATGGAGCCTCGGCTGGAGAAGAGCAGGTAGGTCTCGGGGGAGGGATCGCATGTCTTCCCATCTCGCTTCAACTGGATGCCAGTGGGGCAGGCGCAGGAGAAGCCTGAGGGTCGAGGCAAGCAGAGGTGGGAGCAGCCGCCATTTCTAGAGCCACACTTGTTAGAACCTGGGGAGGCGAGACGCATGAGCCATGACACCCAGCCTGGATTCCTGCAGAAAACTTACAAACGCCCTGGTCTCTTATGCCTGGTTCTCTGCTATCCTAAGTGACAGAATCTGGGGCCTGGCAGGGATGAGGGAGGAGGAGCAGGTGTGTCTCCCTTCAGGTTTTCTGAAGGTGATAGCAGTCAGAGTCCCAGAGCCATACCCGGACGGAGCACAGCCTGATCGAGGAAGGGGGCTTAAGGAGGTCCTTGTCTCTGAGATCATAGAAGGATCTCTGTGCTCCCGACTTATCTCAGACACCGGGCTACCCTCAGAAAGCCAGCTCTGGCCCACTCTCACCCAGTGGTTGTGCCCGGTCCACGGCTTGAATGTCCATGAGGCCTGGCAGATTGGACCTCACCAGGATGACGTTGCTGCCGGTCCCCTTGTCGGCACGGTGGATGCTCCGGGTCTGCCAGTCAGTCCAGTAGATATAGGAGTCAAGCAGAGTGAGGCCATAGGGGTGCTGGACTGGGGACACCAGCGTGTGCCGGCTGCCACCGTTCAGGTCGGCAGCCTCAATTCGCTGTGGAGGAAGGAGACGGTGTGGGGTGGCTATGTGTAGGCGAGGAGCCCTGAGTAGAGATTCTGAACAGCCCCCGTCCCATCTCCCTGGGCTTCCGGGAAAAGCAACAGGAGCAGGACTCCTACCTCAGTGTGGGCATCAGCCCAGAGCAGTTGGGAGCTGGCCTTGTCCACGGTCAGCCCGTTGGGCCATCCTAGGTTGTTGCTGATGAGCACGGTCCGGTCTGAGCCGTCCATTCCAGACCGCTCCAGCTTGGCGTTCTCCCCCCAGTCTGTCCAGTACATGAACCTGGGCCAGGAAAAATACTCGCTGCTATGTCCGTAGCTCCTATATGCTGGAAGTACTGACCACAGGCCAAACGCTGTGAAAAGTATTTCATGCAAAAAGTGGAGTTGTTGCTCTGGGGGTCTAGGGCTTCGGATGTGCAGGCCGAGAACATTCTGAAGATGTGTCACCATTGTGTGAATAGACTTTACTGAGCCGTACACTTAAAAAACCATTGAGATGGTAAATTTTATTTTATTTTTTTTAGCCACAATTTTTTTTTTAAATTTTTTTTTTTTTTAAAGATTTTATTTTTTATTTATTTGTCAGATAGCGAGCAAGAGCGAGCACAGGCAGACAGAGTGGAAGGCAGAGTCAGAGGGAGAAGCAGGCTCCCTGCGAAGCAAGGAGCCCGATGTGGGACTCGATCCCAGGACGCTGGGATCATGACCTGAGCCGAAGGCAGCTGCTTAACCAACTGAGCCACCCAGGTGTCCCTAGCCACAATTTTTTTAAGAAAGAATTTTCCATGGATTCTCTCACTTTGTCCTCCCAAGAGCATGAGGTATACATTTTCACTCTCACCTCCACTTACTGGTGAAGAAACTGAGGATCAGAGGTTAAAAACAGGACCTGGAGTGACAGACGCAGCTAACACATGGTAAAGAATGTTGAATCCTGGATTTCTGACTTCAAGGCTGGTGCCCGTTACCTCTACATTACCCTACCCACCCCAAAAGAAGTCAGAAGGGGCGAGGTCCATCTCCACGTTCCTCTGAGGCACGCCTGCGTTCGATTCTTCTCCTGTACCCCTGTGGGAGCCCCAGCTGGCCCGTCCCAGCCCGCTGCCCAGATCCACAGAGCCGGCTCTCACCCCATCTCATGGTACAGCACAATGGCCCGTGGGCTGTCCAGGTTCTGCCACACCAGCACTTTCCTCATGGACCCGTCCAGGTTGCCCACTTCAATCCGGTTGGTTCCCGTGTCTGTCCAGTACACTTTCCGGCCAATGGCATCCACCGCGAGCCCATCTGTGGTCTGCAGCCCTGCAGGAAGTCAAGAGAGCACACTGGCTCCTGCCTTAAAACAGACGGGCTGTTTCCCCAGCTCTGGAGCCAGACAGGGGGTCCCTGGGCTGGAAGCAAGGCCCACCTGTGGTGATGATGTCCTCATGCTGCGAGCCATCCAGATTGGCACGGCTGATGCTGTGCAGGGTACTGTCTGACCAGTACACCTTTCCTGGAAAGGGAAGGCTTGGCTTAGCCTGGACCCTCGCCTCTCCCAAAGGGACACCCACAGGGACGCCAGGGCGTGTCAGAGAGAACCTCTACCCCTGAGCAGAGGCTATCCAGGGAAATAAAGAATGAGCATAAGAGGAAAGTAGTTGGCAGGGATGGAAGCAAGGCCACAAACCATGCCCTCGTTACCCAAGAGGAAGCTACAGAGATGGGGACAGGGCTGTGCCAGAGGGAACAGGAAGCCCCAGGCTCTTGGCAGGAAGCAACGGGAGAGGAAGAACAGCAGCTGCAGTAGCTTGGGGACAGAGGGCCACACGGACCTTCCTGGGGATCTACTCCAATGGCAATGGTATTCTTCATGGTAATGTTGATAGGTACCACCACGTCAGCAAAATAAGGGATGTCCAAGGAGACCATGCGTATGTCTATTCTCCTGGCGAAGATGAGGAAACTGTTCATGCCTGCCCAGGTAGGGACAAAAGGAAAGAGGACAGTCACCCTAGCGCAGCCAGTAAGAGGATCTGAAATCTCTTGTTAGTTTCTAGTGGATCCTGGGTAAGTTCTTTAAATTGCTCAAGCCTCAGCTTTAGCATCTGTAGAATGGGAATAAGGGCAGGGTATCCTGTAAGGACTAGGAGAGATCTGTACACAGAAAAGCACTTAGCACTGGGCCTGACATATAGTTGTAAACGAGAGCTCTTTGTTAATATTCTAGAAGTGACACACTTTTCAAGAACTTTTACCATTTGGTTTAAAAAACTTTATGTTACGTGAAAAAGGGCTTTCCCTACAGATCATGGAGGGCCTATTCACAGATCCTTTCTCATTCAAACTCCCAAGGATGTTAGGGTTCAAATGCAGCCAGTCATGTAGCACCCCCTAGGGAGAAACATCAACTTCTAACTGCTGGGCAGCCAGGCCCTGCTCCCGGGACCTTCCAGCTGAGGCTGTCATCTATGTTGTAACACTCACAAAGTGGTACTTCCAAGGCATGACATTGGAGAGATCATAAGTTTTAATATTCATTATATAAAATCTGGGCAGATAAAACTGAAGTGACTTGTTTTAACCTGATCAGTGTATTATGACAATTTTCCAACAATGAAAGCAGGGCATCTGGGAAAAGAGCATCTTTTTCTAGTATGCATAGAGACACCATAAGAACAAGTTAGACTCTGCCTATGATCCTGTCTACCTGGTCCCTTGGGCCTCCTTCTGGACTTTTCCTTCTCTCTAGAACTTTCTGGTCTCCTCTATGCCTCTCAGAGTACCAGGACCTATGGTTTCCAACCCACCCTGGAGTCCACCCACAGGGAAGGAAGACAGCCACTGCCCCACTTGGAGAGGCTCTATCCTGATTTGTGACGCTCCAACTTACCTGGTGAGCAGGTCTTGCCATCACGCATCAGGTTGATGCCTGTGGGGCAGGTACAGCTGAAGCCACTCGGATTTGGGGACCGAAGACACAGATGGCTGCAGCCTCCATTCTCCCTAGCGCATGGCGTGGACACTGCAGGGGGAGGTGGAGGGGGGTCAAAGTGGAGGTCTACGGCAAAGGAAGGCCAAGGAGAAGCCTCGGCGGGCCGAAGGCTGCTCACCTGGGGGCCGCCGGCGGTGGAAGACATGGATGTCCATAAGGTTCTCCAAATTCTCCTGCAGGGTCTCCCGGTCTAGCCCCGTCAGTCGGTCTGCGCTCTGTATACTCTTGGTCTGCCAGTCAGTCCAATAGATGCGCTCTCCGTACAGGGTCAGCCCAAAGGGGTGGGGGAGCTGGCTTCCAATCAGCACCTGCCAGGCGGGGCAGGCAGCATGAGGTCATCCCCCAGCAAGGTGCGAAAGCACAGAGCTGTGGTCAAGATGGATCCACCCACACACGTGTAGACAGGATACAGTTCCTCCACTGCCACCTGCTGGGCAACCTCGAGCAACAGCTGATTATCAAATCTCTGAGAGGTGTCTGAGTGGCTCAGCCAATTAAGTGGCTGCCTTCAGATCAGGTTATGATGCTAAGGTCCTGGGATAGAGTCCCGCATCAAGCTCCTCCCTCAGTGGGGAGCCTGCTTCTCCCTCTGCCTGCTGCTCCCCCTCCTGGTGCTCGCCTGCATGTGCGTGCTCTCTCTCTCTGATTAAAACAAAAAACTCTCTGAGCTTTGGTTTGCCAATCTGTGATATGACCGTGACAGTGCCTGGCTCCAAGAGTTGTGTGATGATTGTAAAAGATCTTGTATGATTTAGGTAACCTCAGAGTCTCTCTGCACAAATTATTTATTCATTACAAAAGGAGTAACAGTAGACACCCTCTTAACCAACCACCTTGACTGTGCCAAGTTAGTATCACTGCAAAGGGACAAGCCGACATCTGTGCCTGCTGGTGAGACACACTGGACACAGCTTGATTTAATGTAGGACTCCTGCCCCAAACATAATCTGAGTCTAAGGGAACAGCAGACAGACTGAGAGACATTCTACAAAATAACTAGCATTTGATTTAAAAAAAAAAAAAAAAATATTTATTTATTTATTTATTTGATAGACCGAGGTCACAAGTAGGCAGAGAGGCAGGCAGAGAGAGAGGGGAGGAAGCAGGCTCCCTGCGGAGCAGAGAGCCCGACACGGGGCTTTATCCCAGCACCCCGGGACCATGACCCGAGCCGAAGGCAGAGGCTTTAACCCACTGAGCCACCCAGGCACCCCTGACATTTGATATTTAAAAATACAAAGGTCATGAAAGACACAGAAGGGACTCATTTCCTTGACTGGATGGGTTAAATAAGGATGAGGAAGTAGAGGTTAAAGAGACCTGATTACTAAACACAGTTGTGATCTGGGATTGGATCCTGGTCTAAGAAAGAAAAAAGAAAAAAAAAAGCTACAAAGGACATTATTGGGGCAATTGGTGGTGAGACTGAACATGGACTGTTAATTAGACAGTAATGCTGTATCAGTGCTAAATTTCCTGGTTTTGATCATCACACTGTGGTTACTTGAGACAATGTCCTTGTTCTTAGGAAACTGAAGAATTTTCGGGTCACGAAATGGATGTTTCCAATTTATTCTCAGACGGTTCAGAAAAATAATAATGCATGTGTATGTGTGTGTGTGTATAGAGAATGGTATACCAATGTGACGAATCTCACAACTTTTTTGTTTGAAATTATACCAATGAACAACAGCAAAAACAAAGAGAGCAATCATCCAGCAGGCATTTGGCGATTAAATAGTGTCCGTTGTGATGGTTAATAGGAAGGTCTGTGTACCACAATCTGACACAAATCCCCTAGTTTCCCTTCATCATCAGGCAACAATCCCCCACCCACCCTCCTTGGCTCCGGAGGGCAGCCACAGCCTCAAAGGAATAGCACACAGCTCATTCTGGGTCCTCCAAGCTGCCCCAGAGGCTTTCAGGGTCGTGGGATGATGTCTTAACACCACACGTACCTTCCTCTTGCTGCCATCCAGTCCAGCAAATTCAATCGTCTTCATGCCAGCATCTGCCCAGTAAAGCCGCTGGGACCCGTAGTCAATGGCTAATCCATTAGGCCAAGTCAGATTGGAAGAGATGATGACCTGGCGGCCGGAGGCATCCATGCCAGCTCGTTCAATCTTGGGGCTTGCACCCCAGTCAGTCCAATACATGTACCTGGGCACAGGCAAGGAAGGTCTTACAGCATTCTAGTTAACCCTCAGGGGGACTCGGGGTGCCTAGGGTGCCAACTGCCTGCACTAGCTGCCCCAGCCTCCTGTCTCAGCTCACAGCCCCGTCCTGGCTCAAAGCTGTCTCTGAAGGTCTTGTACATTCTATCACTATCCAGAGGTTCCCCAGTGTTTTAATAAAGGCAGAGCTCAATGGCTCAAGGAGTGCTTGGCAGATGAGGCCTGTTCAGGGATAAAGAAAGAGGGGAAGTAAGAATGGGGTGCAAGAAATGTTTCCGTGGGGCACCTGGGTGGCTCAGTGGGTTAAGCCTCTGCCTTCGGCTCAGGTCATGATCTCAGGGTCCTGGGATCGAGCCCCACATCGGGCTCTTTGCTCAGCAGGGAGCCTGCTTCCCCCTCTTTCTCTCTGCCTGCCTCTCTGCCTACTTGTGATTTCTCTCGGTGTGTCAAATAAATAAATAAAATCTTTAAAAAAAAAAGTTTCCTTGACAAGATGGGTTCAATAATTATGGTACACAAATTTAAAAGAATTCTATGTAAGCATGAACAAGAGCAAGAGAGCTCTGTATTATTAAGTGGAAAGATATCCAGGATGTATAGTTAAGGGGGAAAAAAAACCAAGTTACAAAACAGTATACCATTGCAGTAAAACCAAAACCACCATCAACAGTACCAAACAGATATATGTGTGTAAAAGAAAATCTAAAAAAATACCCTAAACCGTTAACCGTTAGCAATGGTCATTGCCGTAGAGTGAGACTATAGGGAATCTGAACTTATTACAGATTTATTTACTTATTTGTTGGTTGGTTGGTTGGTTGGTTGATTTACAATGAGTTCCTTTTGTTTGTAGACCCAAAAAAAAGAATAAAATTCAAAAGGTTTCCTCGTCCACTGTGGGGACAGAGCTGTCACTGTACTGTACCTCTGTGGTGTCTGTTAACTGCCCTGGCTGCCTAGGTGTGCCCATAAGATCTGGCCCCTCTTATTAACTTCCGGGCTCCCCTCTAGTGCTCAGAGCTGTGGGATGGGTGGAGCTTGTCCCAAAGGAACAGGTGCTCACCCGCCCATGGGTTCCACCACGATGTCCCGGGGACGATCAAGATTCTCCCAGATGAGAACTGTCCTCATGCTACCATCTGTGTTGGCCACTTCAATCCGGTCTGTACCTAATGAAGAAGTTAAGGGGCAAAGGTATGAACTCGATCCTTGGTCCTTCACCCTACTACCTTCTGCTCCCAGCACAGAGCCTGGCCTGCAGGAGATGATCAAGAAATATTTTGCGACAGATGCACAACAGATATGGAGGGAAATGAATTTGGAGATGATGATGCTGCAGGTCCAAGGACCACACTTTGAGAAGCTCTGCTGTAAGGCATTCCTCTTGCCTCCCAGACTCACCTGGTACATAGAAAATGCCCATTGTATTAAGACAGTGACGGAAGGAAAACCACAGAGCATTGTTTCCTTCTCTGAAATGCCTCAAAACATTTTTGAGCACCAGCTACACAGCAGCAGAAGCTGACATTTGATTGGCAAATGTCAAATCCTCAGATATGAGCGTCTAGCTTCAGTTCTTCTGACCCACCAAGAGCTAAGGCCAAGACAAGTGGTCTGGGAGGGATACTGGGTCCCTTCTCCTTGACATTAGGATTTTAATAAGAAGAATCCCACAGATGGGCGCCTGGGTGGCTCAGTGGATTGAGCCGCTGCCTTCGGCTCGGATCATGATCTCAGGGTCCTGGGATGGAGTCCCGCATTGGGCTCTCTGCTCGGCAGGGAGCCTGCTTCCCCCTCTCTCTCTCTGCCTGCCTCTCTGTCTACTTGTGATCTCTGTCTGTCAAATAAACAAATAAAATCTTTAAAAAAAAAAAAAGAAGAAGAAGAATCCCACAGAGCCAGGCCATGGCTGTCCTGTACATACCCGCATCTGTCCAGTAGAGCTTGTTGGTGACCCAATCAATGGCCAAGCCTGCTGGACTCTCCAAACTGGTATCCACTACCACCTAGACAGAGAGCAAAACTGTGATCACCAACTGGACTTGTACCTCATCTCTGGGGCCCAACTGTCCCAACTCTCCAGGTTGGCAAAGGTATGGGAAGCCTGGTCCCGGGACAGGGTGGATTCCATCCCCTCTGTCCCTGCCCTCCCCGAGGGCTTGGGCCCTCGATGGGCCCTACCTCCTGTCCTGTTCCATCCCACTTGGCCCTGCTGATGGTGTCAGTGCTGACATCTGTCCAGTACACGTGGTCATCCCGGGAGTCCCAGTCAAGGGCCACAGCACTGCGCACGTCAGCCAGTGGGATGACATCGTCGGACAGGTCCTCGGTGTCAAAGCTGATCCGACGGATGTCCATCCTTCGGGCAAAAAGCAGGAACTTGTCAAGACCTGATCAAAGGCCGAAAGGGGTCTCCTTTTAATGCTCTAAATCCAATCACAGTGACAGACACAGACGCTCACCTTTGTGACATCTGGTTCAATCACACTTCCTGGGAGCTGGTGCCCTTTGTCCCCTACTCTTCACACCTCAGGCCCCCTGTGAGCACTGGGCTGACAGACTCAGGCTTTAGGATTAAGGGACGAGGAAACAGACTCTCGCCAGGGCACAGAGGCATATCCTGTTTAGGCGTCCCTTAGCTTCCTTCCTTTCCTCTCCTCTTTCCTTAGCCTCTTCGGCCGCACTGGCTGACCGGCCATCCACTCCCACCAGACCTCACTTCCTTCCTTCCCTGCCTGCCTCAGGGCTGCCGCTCCACGCCCGCCATCACCTACGTCCCCTTCTCTTCACAAGTTAGCCAACAACGTCTACTGAGCTTACTCCTTGCCTCGCCTGCCTTGTCTCCTTCACTCTCCTGGCAACTCTGTGATTCACATCATTCTTATTCTCATTTCCTGGATTAGCAACCCTGAGGCCAACAGCAGGTCAGGGAGCTCATCTACCTTCCCTCAGCCACAAAGCACCAGAGCTGGGACTTGAACTCAGGTCTGGCTCCGGAGAAGGCGCTCTGGCCAACGCCCTATACAGAGCTTCTTCCCCGCTGGCTCTTCTTCATCCCTTACCCCATTCTGGCCTATCTGAATATTTCCCAGGGTACATATCTGCCTGGAAAGCTCTCCTTGCCTCACTTCACCATGTGTCTCCCTTTAACCTCTGAGAAACGCTTAGGGGGGAGCTCCTGGGGAGTCCCGTTGTACCTCGCTGAGACAAGAGGGACAAACCGGGGCACGTACAAGAATCAAGGAAGGTAGGTTTTCAATCAACGTGTGCTGAATGAATAGCCCCCGGTCCTCTGGATAGTTTCCCTCATATCAATCTCTGGGAAGGACCCAGATCCCAAGAGAAGTTTGGTTTTAACAAAGGACAAGAGGGTCAGTGGGAACACAGCAGAAAGTAAGAGCAGCTGCTGATGTGTGAGGAATGACCCCTGGCCCCTTGCTGGTCACGCCATACTCCTGCATCACCCCTCTCTCTGGACTCGTCTTAAGAAACGTCACCTGTCACTCTGAGCTAGATAGGGTGGCCCTCTGAAGGCAATGACCCTGCAGGAGCTCAAAGGAAGCCAAAATAGCAGATCCGGGAGCAAGCAGGGCACCCTATTTTCTCCCAGTCATCAGACACGTATTTATCCAAGGTCTCCATGTACAGAACATCATCGGAGGTACTCATCTTGGCTCTTTGGTTTAGGGCCTGAAAGGACGTCTTTAACAGGGGGAGGCTAAAGGTAAAGAGACAGAAACCCCTTCTTGCTAGAAGGGCCTGGAACTGTCTCACTGCCTATGGATAAAGCATTTGACCTGGTGAAATGGTCCACCAGCCTGGCTGTGGGGACCCATACTTAGCTGGGTGCTGTCACTGAGCCCTTGGGCTTCAGCTTTGGTGTAGGAGCCACCGGCCTCATAAGTCCTTCCTCTCCCATGACACGCAAGCCCTTGGATTTCTATCTCCCGTTCCTTCCACACCCCCTCCACAAGGCATGTCCACTGAGGCAGGAGCCCCAAACCCACTTACTCTGGGCACAGGCGTGGCCACTGATCTTGCGGAAGCCTGTGGGGCAGGCGCAGGTGTAGTTCTGGCCACTGGGCAGACACAGGTGGGTGCAGCCGCCATTGTTGTCCCCACAGCGGTTCTTCCCTGTTCAAAGAGCCCAGAGCAACAGGGTCAGGAAATACCAAAAGGCTGGCGGAGTCCACCCCAAGGCAGTTCAGTCATTTAACCAGGGTGTGAGCTCCCTGGAAGGAGGAACCACAGCTCATTATCTTTTCCACCTGCCCCAGGTGTGAACACAGTGAATCCCCGACAGAAGAGATAGCCTATGAAGGTTTGCATGAATCCAATCAGGACAGTGAAGCCCATTTTCTAGGGTCTCGATGTTGTACCCTGAATGTCCAGCAGAGGGAGAAATTGGCCCCATCCGTGCCAACCACAGACTTCCTGGCCAGAAACCATGGCAGCTGTGACAGGTGCAGGGAAGGTTTCCAGAGGCACAGGAGGTTTACCAGGTGGGTCGGTTCTTACCTGCGGGCTGGCGCTGGGGGTGCAGGGTGTGGATGTCCATGGGGAAATGGAGCTTGTTGCGAATGATCTCCTGGTTCTTGCCAGTGAATTTGTTAGCACTGTTGATGCTCTTGGTGTGCCAATCTGTCCAGTACAGGCTGTCTTCAAACACGGTGATGGCGAAGGGATGGGGGAGGCCTGGGGAAAGTCCAGAAGGACCTCAGTCCAGACAGAGCCTGCCATGGGCTCTGGGCCCAGGCCTGGCAACTGCGCAAATCTCACCCCCTGCCAAGGCTCCTGGGGGCTGGGACTGGAGCAGAAGGATGAGAGATGAAGAAGAGTGAAGAAAGGACCTCACCCTGGCTAATGACAGCCTTGCGGTGACTCCCGTCCAGATTGGCCCTCTCGATGACGTGGTGCTTAGCATCCACCCAGTACATACGATGGCCCGCATAGTCAATGGTGAGGCCATTGGGCCAGAAGAGATGAGTATCGGCGATGATGCGGCGTCCAGACCCATCCATGCTGGAGGCCTCAATGCGGGGGGTGTTGCCCCAGTCTGTCCAGTAAATGGTACTGGGAAGAGACAAAAGGAAATTGAGAGACAGGCAGCGGAAAGCAGGTAGTAGCAGGAATAATAGCGAGACTGGGGCCTTTTATCTGTTTAACCCAGGGGATTCCAACTAGTAGGAGACACATTCTGTGTCTAGTCCACAGAGTGTCTTCTAAATGTCTGAGCTTAGGGTGCCTGGGTGGCTCAGTGGGTTAAGCCGCTGCCTTCGGCTCAGGTCATGATCTCAGGGTCCTGGGATCAAGTCCCGCTTCGGGCTCTCTGCTCAGCAGGGAGCCTGCTTCCCTCTCTCTCTCTCTGCCTGCCTCTCCATCTACTTGTGATTTCTGTCTGTCAAATAAATAAATAAAATCTTTAAAAAATAAAAATAAAAAAAAATAAATGTCTGAGCTTAAATGTCTCTAGCAGGGTATTCATTCATTTAACAAATCTCTCTCTCTCTCTCTTTTTTAATAATACCTTCAGGGCTGTCTCTTAGGGATTAGGAGTATAGCAGTGAACAGAACAGACAAAAATCCCAACCCTTGTGGGAGATTTTTTTTTTCTAATAACAAAAATTACTACTTTCTATTAATTAGATCAACCCTATGAGCTAATAATAAAAATATTAAGCACCTGCAATGATCTAATGTGTACTGTGGCATTTAAAATGCATCTCATGAGTCACCTGGGTGGCTCACTGAGTTAAAACTCGGCCTTCAGCTAAGGTCATGATCCCAGGGTCCTGGGATCGAGCCCCACATCGGGCTCTCTGCTCAGTGGGGAGCCTACTTGCCGCTCTCTCTCTGCCTGCCCCTCTGCCTACTTGTGATCTCTGTCAAATAAATAAAATCTTGGGGTACCTGGGTGGCTCAGTGGGTTAAAGCCTCTGTCTTCGGCTCAGGTCATGATCTCAGGGTCTTGGTATCGAGCCCCACATAGGGCTCAACGGGGAGCCTGCTTCCCCCTCTCTCTCTGCCTGCCTCTCTGCCTACTTGTGATCTCTGTCTGTCAAATAAATAAATAAAATCTTTAAAAAAAAATAATAAAATGCATCTCATTTTGGGTAGGTGAAATGGGTGAAGGGGATCAGAAGGTACAAACTTCTAGTTATAGAATAAGTCAGTCACGGGGATGTAACCTACGGCATGGTGACTATAAATCGTCACACTGTACTGTATTATTTCAAAGTTGCTAAGAGAGCAGAACTTCAAAGTTCTCATCACGAGAAAAAGTTGTAACTGTCATACATGACGGATATTAAAGAGACTTACTGCAGTGATCATTTTGCAATATACACAAATATTGAACCATTATGCTGTACATCTGAAACTAATATATGGTTATATGTCAATTATATCTCCAGTTTAAAAAAGGAGTCTCTTTTAATCTTCACACAGCTGGGAGGTAGGTGTGCTTTTTTAAAAAATCACCAATTGTAAGTGAGGGAGCGGAGGCAGAAACAGCCTGACCCAAGGGCACACAGCCATTTAGCGCAGAGCCAGGACTCAAATCCAGGCGTGTCTGGGTGCACAGCCCATGCTGTTAATGCCACGTTGTGAAGAGGCCCCCCCAGCAAGGTCTGGCCCAGGCGGCCTAGAAACTGTTGCTAGATATTGCAGGAGGGATTGGAAGCTTGAGGTTCAACTCACTCACCCCTCCATGGGGTGCAAGGCAATAGCCCGGGGCTTCTCAAGGTTTTGCCACAGCAGCACCTTCCGATGGGCACCGTCCAGGTTGGCCACCTCAATCCTTGATGTCCCTGAGTCGGTCCAATAGAGCTTGTCATGGACCCAATCCACAGCCAGGCCCCCTGATGGAAAGAGGCAGCAGGAATGGGTCAGGGATTCAGCCAACGCTCCTCTGGGCTGATGTGACAGAGCAAAATCTTACATGAAGGTTTTGGGTCAGACACTGTTCTGACCATATTCTGACCACGTTCTGACCATAGTTATGTATACTAACTCACTTGATCGTCATAACAGCTCTGGGAACTAGATACTAGAACTCCTGTGAAGATGAAGGAGTTGAGGCACAGAGGAGTCAAGGAACTGTCCAAGGCCAAGCACTTCTTCCTCACAGCAAACCACATTCTGCTTCCTGAATCCTGGCTCCCTGACCCACGCCCAGAGTCTCCTGCCGCTCTGGCTCATGCGTTTGCAAACTGTGGCTCAGAGTTTTGTAGAGGTGTTTCAGAAGTTCCATAGGCTTATGAGTCAGATGTGCGTGATGCCAGATTCTAATCCATTTCACTGGGTTGTAGAATGGGCTGAGATTATAGAGTGAGCTCTTGTTTTTTTTTTTTTTTTTTTAAATCTGTAAACATTTGGATGTATCTCTCTGGATCAAGGAGACTATCCTTAATACAAAGCAACCAAGACAAAATTCTGAGCTGAACCAAATGCTAAAACTTAGAGCACATTGTAGGGGCGCCTGGGTGGCTCAGTTGTTAAGCATCTGCCGTCGGCTCAGGTCATGATCCCAGGGTCCTGGGATCGAGCCCCTCATCAGGCTCTCTGCTCGGTGGGAAGCCTGCTTCTCCCTCCCTCTCTGCTTGTGTTCCCTCTCTTGCTGTGTCTCTCTCTGTCAAATAAAAAAATAAAATCTTAAAAAAAAAAAAAGGCTTAGAACGAATCGTAGCTGCTGCCCATAAATCTCTGATTTCAAATGATTATATTCATCAAAACATCTCATTACTATTGAGCCCAATAATGAGCAAATATCATAAACCTGAACTGTTAAAATTCACGTTTTTCGCTACTAGAATTCCATCCAAGATTTCGCCGGAAGAAAAAGATGTTCTGCTGCCCAAGGTTTGTGAGCCACTATCCTGTTCCTTCCACGATTGCTTTGTACATGCTGTGGCCCTGCCCTTCCCCTCGGGCCTCATTCCCTACCTGGACTCTCGAGCCCTGTAGACACAACCTCCTCCACGTTGCTGCCGTTGAGGTTGGCACGGAGGATCCGGTCCAGGGTGACGTCCGACCAGAAGACGAGCTCACGCCGGTGGTGGAAGTCAAGGGCAATGGCGTTCTCCAGGTTGTTGAGCAGCAACGTGTACTCGGAGCGGTGCGGTAGCACCTGCCGGATGTCGATGCGATTGGCGAACAGTAGCACAGGCTCCGGCCCTGGGACGTGGCATAGAAATGGGGCCCCCACTGGGCTCCAGAGCTGTCCCTGACACGTGTCAGCATGCACCCCCAAATCCTCAGCAGACAAATGTGGCCCCCTGCCACTGAGGGCATGGCCACAGCTGCTGCTGACTGGACTAGAAGAGTGGGAGCCTCCGAAGCATACTCTCCCACCCACCCCACCCCAGCAGAGTTTTTCTTGGGGCTCAGAATGCAACTCACAGCTCCACTGTCCTGAGAGGAAAACTCTCTCTACCTGTCAGCAAATCCCCAGGGACTGGAGCCCCTGGATGTCTCCAGGCTCAGCCCTCTTCCCAACAAGCCGAATGTCAACAGCCCTTACCCAGAGCCTTGCAGCTGCGCCGGTCAGGTCGGAGCTCGTAGCCTGCTTCACACCAGCACTGGAAGGCCCCTTCGCTGTTGGTGCAGCCCTGGCTGCAGTACCCCTCCTCAGCGCATTCATTCACATCTGGGAGGACCGGGCGGGGTCAGATCTCCATTCTGCCACCCTCCCCCCCACAAATCTCAGGCTGACTAGTTGCTTTCCTGCCCACATACCCATCTACTCTCCAGGCCCAGTGGGAAGGGTATACAACAAGCGGTTAAGGGCGTCAAGGTCATGGAGACCTGGGCTGGAATCCCAACTCTGCTCTCACCAGCTCTGTGGCCGTCAGTAAGTTACTTAACCTCTCTGGGCCTCAGTTTCCCCATCTGTGAGACAGACAGGACCATCGCCACCTGCTAAGGGGATGACGAAAGGAGGTTGCGTCTGTCAAATGTCTGACCCATGGGAAACACAGCTGTCTGTCCGCTGCCCCTGCCCAGCTCCAAAGCAGGCCCCAGCTCACCCTGGCACATGTGCCCATCCTCGGTGAGCCGGAAGCCCGTGTGGCAGGTACACTGCACCACCCCCCGCACCATCTGGCACTTCTGGGCGCAGCCACCGTTGTTAACATTGCAGTTCTCCTCACCCGTCCGGGGCCCTGTGCCAGCCAAGCCAGAGATGGGAGTTGAGCCCAGAATCCTCCCCCAGACAGCCAACTTGGCATTCCACCTGGACCACGAAGAACAGCTCCCGAGGCCGCACGAATCCCCGGGGAGGATTCTCTTTGAACCACATGGGTGGGGTTCAGCCACAGACCAGGGGCCAGGCCCGCCCACTGGGGACACTCACGGCAGTTCTGCTGTGGGCTTTCGTCACTGTTGTCCCCACAGTCGTTGACCCCATTGCACAGTTTCCTCTGCCCGATGCAGCGCCCGTTCCAGCACAGGAACTGGTCCGAGGCACACTGGGGGCTTCCTAGAGAGGGAGGCAGCAGAGCAGGGCGGTAGAGAGAGGCAGGTCACAGCAGGGCAGGGCTTACGTCAACAAAAGGACGGGAGCCTGTCATTTTCTAGGGCGAACTGGAGACAGATGAGACTCAAGGTGGGAGGGTTGGGGTCCGGGGCAGGAAGCAGCTCAGACAGGGCTGGCTGGATGTCTGCATTCGTTTGCTCCCCAGGAACACCACAGTGGGACGGTGAGGGATGTGGGACAGAGGGAGAGAGTGCATCCGTGTGTCCCGCACCCGGCAGCATGGCCAGGCCAGTGGGGGCCGTCAGCCACAGAGAACAGTGCCTGCTCACAAGGCCAGAGCAACAGGCGGGCTGACTGTGTATGAGTCAGAACGTGAGAGGTGGCTGATGTGTCCCAGGCCACACGGCTGGGCAGGCAACAGAGGCACCTGGCTTTGACACTGGTAACTGAGAAGGGCAAGAAAAATCCAGGCCGTGGGCAAGATGTGCTGTAAGCATCCCTGTAGCCCACCGGAATGGCAGTGGTGACAGCCTCAGTCCACCCCTGTCTGCCAACTCAACCATGGGCCAAGGGGCCTGAGCGAACCCCAGGAGACTCCACCTGTGTTCTCACAGTTCTCTTCATCACTGTTGTCTGCACAGTCGTCCTCCCCATCACAGCGCCAGGACAGGCGGACGCAGCGGCCTGAGCGGCAGCGGAACTGTTCGGCCGTACACATGGAGGTGGCTGGACGAAGGAAAGGCCTCATGAGAGGCTGGCCCCGCTGTGGCCTGAGGCTCTGCCCCTCTGTGGTCCAAGGCCCCACCCCGCCTCCCCAACTGCAGCCCATGTCAGCATCCACGCCACTGTCCCCCTTCACCGTTGTTCCCAATGGCGTCTTTGTGCAAATTAGACAAAAGGTAACCTTTCATCAAGATGCCTTCCTGCCACTTGTGAGAAAACTGCAGGGACAAATATTCAAATCTATATAGTTACAGAATGTGTACATCCACAGTGTGACTAGCATCCCTTCGAACTGAGCACCTCTGTGCTGTGCCCAACCTACACCACCGTCCACGACAGTCCTGCTTGCCCCGTCTGTCTTCATCGATGGTGGCCTTTTTGGCTCCAAGAGCCCTTTACCTACTTTCAGCCCTGCCCTTTGGCACTGCCCCCACTCACTGCAATTGCGCTCATCTGATTGGTCATCACAGTCCGCATCGCCATCACAGCGCCAGCCCGCGTTGATGCACAGGCCACTGTCACACATGAACTCTCCCGAGCGGCAGGGCTGGTGGGAGGCTGGGGAAATAGGACAGACTCTTGTCTCTAGCCAGTCCCTGACACAGTGTCCAGGGCAGACCAGAAAGCCCAGCCCCAGCACCCACCTCCTCCATCTCTGCCCAACAGGGAGCCAAGAATCTGGAAACTCCTCCCTGGAGCTCGTGCCCCAGCTGGCACCTGTGCCTTACCACCCCAGGAGTTCCTCTGGGCCTGGCCTCCCTCCCTCCTCCTCCGCACTGCTGGCCAGACCACTCACAGCAGTCGGACTCGTCTGACCAGTCTCCGCAGTCATCATCCCCGTCACAGTGGTAGATGTCGAGGATGCAGCGGCCGTAGGCACACTGGAACTCCTCCAGGTTGCAGGGCGGTGCTGGCACTGCTGAGGCTGGAAGGCAGGCAGGGGTAGGAAGGGGCGTACACTCAGGCCTGGACACAGGAGAGAGGCCCTGACTCTTCCAGGGGGTAATTCGTTCAGGCAAGGAAAGTGAGTTTCATCTGGGATGGCCCTGATGGACTTCCATGTGCTTGGACCAAAGCGGGCCCTCCCCTTGGCACCCAGGGAACATGCTCCCAGCCTTGCTCAGCGTCTAAGGTGCTGTTCCTGAAGAGCCCGCCCTCCAGGGCCACGGCCATGCACCCTGCTGCCCCGGCCTTCGGCCCCTGGGATGCCACCCTCTGCCCGGCCCAGCCCACCAGCCTGGGTTCTGGGGCCACTCACGACAGCTCTCCTCGTCAGAGCCGTCTTTGCAGTCGGTGTCACCGTCGCAATACCAGTGCTCGGCGATGCAGCTTCCGTCACTGCAGCGGAATTCCTTGTCAGAGCACTTGCGCATGTCTGGGGGACGCAAGGGGACAACGATCCTGCAGGAGCCCTATAGGCCGCCCTCCTTTGATCGTCCCCAATGCCCACCCTATTGCCCCTGCGGATCTGACCCAGTCCCTGCCAGACATCACAGACTTGGTGCAGACTGTGGTGGGGGAAGCGGTGGCCCTGGCGAGACTGGGCCTTGAGCTCCTATGCCGGGGTTCTCAGGGGGTCCCCACGGCTCTGTCCCTGGCCTGGAGACACTGGGCCTTGGGCTCCAGTCCTGTGGTTCCTGGGGTCTGCATGGTTCTACCCCTCAGCCTTCCTCCAGGTGCTCCAGATACCCCAGGCAGTTCACCGTGCAGCCGGGCTAGAGCCGCTGTTGCTTGTTCTCCCCCAGGCCAGACCACCGCAGCCATCCTCCCCACCCCCCACCCCCAGAGCTCCACTCACCACACTGCTCATCACTGTTGTCACCACAGTCATTGTCCCCGTCGCAGTGCCACAGGCTCCGGATGCAATAGCCGTTCTGGCAGGGGAACTCATCTTCCTCACACTCCCGGGGGGCTGTGGGCACAGAGCTGTCAGGCTGCTGCAAGCCCAACAGGAAGCCCCAAGAACAGGACCGGCGGGCTACTCCAACACTGCCATAAGGGATCTAAAGCAGGGGGCCCTCTCTTGGGCTCATCTAACCAAGAGGGAAAGTGAAAGGAGGGACAAAGAGCTGAAGACCCTAGAGCTGATGTGGACCTGGGGCATCATTTTCCGATTGAGAATCCCTTCCCAGCGGAGCCTGATGGAGCCCGCCTGGCGCCACCGGCACTCACGACAGTCCTGCTCGTCCGAGTCGTCCTCGCAGTCGTTGTCCCCATCACACACCCAGGAGCGGCGGATGCACTTGCCATTGTCACAGTGAAAGTCGAGAGGAGAGCAGGTGGGCAGCACTGAGTCCCGGGAAAAGAGGGCAACAGAGAATCAGTCTGGGATATTTACCGAGACAGCCTCACCTGGCTGGAGACCCTGTGCCAACACTCCTTCCCCTGAGTCTCCCGACGTGACCTACGGTCCTTCCTCACAGACTCCCATGCCTGCCCCCAGCTGATGGAGAAGCTAAGAAGAAACCACAACCATGAAGCCACAATATTTGCAGGGAATGGCCACGAGGGGTTCCCAGGGCAGGGCAGCCCAAGGAACCCCAAACCGCTAGGAAAGCAGTAAGAGAAACATGAGCAAGAAAAATAGGTGTTTTGTTTTTGTTTTCCTTTTCCTCCTGTTAAATGAAGATTAACACATCTGGGCTGAACTTCCAGTTCTAGAACTCAGTACTTATCCCACGGGGTGAGTCAGGTACCCTGTCTGAGCCATAGGTTCTCTGACTGTAACAGTGGGGGTAATTACACTTGGCTCACGGCGGTCTTTCGAGATAATGCACAGGACAGTGAGCCACTTATCACCACAATTAGCCGAATCGGTGGGGGTTAACAAGGTCCAGGCTGCAGGTTCCAAACTATTAGACTAATTAACCACCCTCAGACATAGGTGCTTCAGTGGCACCCCAGACAACTGGCTCAGCAGCGAGAGGTCCAGGAATCCGGGGCACGATGCCCGAGCCTGTTGCGCGTACGTTACTGTGCTGGTGGAAAGGAAGGTTTAAAGAGACTGTAAGATTTCCTGCAAAGTTCCTATTATACAGAATACCAGCATGAGAAACAGAAATGATCTGCATCCGCATGGAGTATGCACATTAAAAATGCACAAATACACAGTACAAATATACATATTCACACGAATACAGAGAGATCTATTTAAAGAGACTGCCTACGGTTTTCAAGGGTGTTTCCTTCCACACTTGTCACAGTTTATTGGTCATATCTGCGTGGAAATATAGGGAAGACAGGAGGATTGGAGCCATATATGCAGTGAAGAAACCACCCTTCTGTCAATATCTGTCACCTCCACAGGAGTCCAACGTGCTGAGTCTGACCCGGGCAGTGCACAGAATACTCCCCCAGACCCTCACCCCTGGGTCCTTCTTCTATGGCTTCCTGCCACTGCCCAGGGTGCGGGGGGGGGGGTGTAGGGAGGCTGGAGGTGCCTGGTGGGGGAGGGAGATGCTTACTACAGCCGTCCTCATCGCTGTGGTCCCCGCAGTCGTTGTCCCCGTCACACTGCCACTGCGCAGGGATGCAGGTACACTCGCCGAGGGCACTCACCGCACACGTGAAGTGGCTACGACCACAAGCACACTCGGGGCTGCTGGCGAGGCCTGGGCAGAGGGGAAAGGAACCTGTGAGGGCTCTGCTTCTGCCCAACCAAAGCCCACTCTAGAGAGCAAAGCTGACAAGCCTAGTCTGGAGCCACTGTCACCCAGGGAGCCACAGTGATACAGATCACGCAGTCATGCCTTCCGCCTTCCTCCAAGGCACAAATGGTCCAGAAGATAATCTGTGGCTCTGGATTCATAAGCAGTTCAGGTACCCCTTCTAGGACCAGGCTTTTTGCCCAGTACCCCCAAGAGACCAGAGATAAATGATATCACTCAGAGAGACAGTGCTCTTAGGGAAAAGGAACAAGAGGGAAGAGAGTGATGCAGAGAGAAACTCAGTACCCTGCCCTCCAAAGCTAGGTGGAAATATGGATGCTTCTGTCTCAGGCCAGGACCAGACCCTTGGTTATTGGCCAGGGAGGAATTCCAGCAGTGAAATTAAAATGCAGGGGCCCCTTCTGGAATAAGGAGTCCGCACAGGGGAGCAGGAAGCAGCACAGGTGTTGCGAGTCTCCTGATCAGAGGTCGGAACTCACGTTTGGGGAGGCTGACTAGAAGAAGCAGAGCCCCAGGGTGGAGGAACCAGCCTGCCTCCACAGAGTGACTGAGACCAGTCTGTAGGACAGGCCACAGCCTGGAGGACGATGGCAAAAGCTGCCCCTCCCCCAGGCTCAGCAGCACGCAGCTGGGCTTCCCTATTGAACATGGAGCTATCTGCCTGGCCAAGTCCCATGACCGGCTGCTGTGCCCCCTCCCCAGCGTGCCCAGCAGGATGCCCTGGGATGGCGTGTGAATGGCTCAGTGCCCCTGCTCCAGCCTCAGCTGGAACAAAGGGTTCTGCCAGGGTCACTCTCCCCCCCTCCCTGCATTCATCTAACCCGCTGGGCTGCTGCAGCTGGGAAAGAAGGGGGCCACCGCTCATTGCTCATCTCTCTTCCTTGCTTTCTTCTCCCCTTCCTCCCCTTAGCGGGGCCCTGCCCTCAGGCTGGGGTGGAAAAGGGAAGGAATTAGGCCCAGAATGAAAGGGTGTACTGCTATCCTCTCCAAAAGCAAGGAGAGAGCCCTGAAGCTATCCCTCTCCAATTGAACCCCCAAAAGGTAAGTGTGAGCATAAGGCATGGATTCCTATCCTACCCTGCAGATGGACAGATGGATGGATGGATGGATAGATGGCCAGCATTTGGGATCAGTGAACCACTGAAACTATAGGTGAAACGTATACTTCTGGAGTAAAGGACCACAGATTTCACCATATCCTCAACCAAGACCATGCTTTCCCCCTCCACAAGCTAAGGCAATCAGCTGCCCTAAAAAAGATGCTGGATTTCCTGTGGAAGCCAAAGGAATTGTTTTGAGAGGTACAGCATCTCTACACTTCAGAGGAAGGCTTTACTCCTAGCCCAGGGCTCCTGTCTGTCCAGGTCTCTATGCAAGGGCAAGACGGAGGATTCTTCCCCAGGGAAGCACTGGAGACCCAGCCCCATCCTCTTGGTCCTATTCTGAGAGCACTGAGAAGGGAAGGGGCTTTTTTCACTCAGTCCGGGAACAACTTTTGAGACCAGCTCATCACAGCTATTGGCACTACTTTAAGGGACACTGGCTGTCTGGAATAGCAAAGACTAAATATTCCAAAGGACTCCCATTCGGTGGGCTTCCCAGCATGCAGATCCCCCTGACAGGGAGGAACGGGGAAGTGGGAAGATAAGTCTGACTCAGTGGTTCTCAGCCAGGGATGGTTTCCCCCCAGGGGGACATTTGGCAATGTGTGACATTTTTGGTTGTTGACTGGCGGTATATCTGATGGGTAGAAGCCAGGGATGCCGCTGGACAGCCTACAGGGTACAGGGCAAACCCCACGACAAAGAAATTGTCCAGTCCCAAATGTCGAGAGAGGTTGAGAACACAGCAAGGAGCGGGAGTGACACCAATGTGGAATTCACGTTGGGTGAAGGGGTGACAACACCAGAGAGGAAGAAGCCAGGTGAGGGGAGCAGGAGAGAAAAGCAGGAGAGGTCCCCCGGACTGTAGCAGACAGACTAGGCTCCCCTGACCAGCTGTGTGACCTTGCACAAGTCGCTTAGCTCCCTGAGCCTCTGCTTCCTCGTTTGTGAAAAAGGATTGGACCAGAAGGTAAACACGGACGAAGCTGACCTCAGGCCCTGGCGCACACTGGAGATGCTCAGGAAATGCAGGCTGGGGGCGTGGGCTGTTGCGGATGCAGGGGCTAAATTTTCCCCAAAGCACCAGGATTAGGAGAGCAAGAACAGCAGGATTGTGGTGCCAGTGCCTTGTGCAAGTTACAAAAGATACCGAAGGTAGAGGAGCCTTTAGTTCCTGGTGGATTTTTTTTTTTTTTTTTAGGGCCCCACCCCTGCCTTTGGCTGTATGATAAAAGAAGTCCTGATTTCCCCCTCGGACTTCAAGAACAAAGTTCCATCAGGTGGGCATCCAGCTAACTGCTGGCACTGAAGAGCCCCGACTTCCTGCCCCGCAGAGCAGCATGGGAATGATGGCCTGGGGAGGTCAGGCAGCCACCATCAGGCAAACCCTGGGCTTGGGCTCTCCACAGACACATTACTCTCCAAAAAGCCAGCTCTCTGGACAACCGCTGCCTCTCTTGGATCCCTGGAGGTGGAATGCTGCCTTTTCACGCCAGTCCTGGCTGTGATCAGAAAGGACAGCCTTTAACCCTTTTGAACAAAAAGAGTGAAGAAAGGAAACAGAGGAGGGCCGGTGGCACGCTCAGTCTTCACTCTGGAAAGTGCTAAGTTGCAGTACTCAGCTGTGCTCTTGGCCTTGAAAGCTATTTGCCAGCCACACTCCCTTCAGCTTCCTGGGGGTTGGGCCTTTTGACCTAAAGCAATTCAACTATGGAAGAGATCTCTCCCCAAAGTGTTCCCTACCCTTGATAGGCAAGTCATCCGGTTTGGGGTATACATGTGAATGGGCTCCTAGGGTCTTCCTGGGAGGTTCACCAAAATCGCGCCACTTATACCTTGCCTCCCTTGCCTCAGCCACCTCACCAATTTCTCACAGCCTTGTTCTGAAGGAAAGAAGGGCGGCATCCATTTGGTGGTATATCACATGTAGTGGCACGTTGTAGTAAAGAACACAGATTTTGGAGTCAGAGAGACTGGAATTCAAGTCCTGGTTCTACCACCAGCTCTACAACTTTGAGCAAGTTGATTAAGGTCTCTGAGCCTCAGTTTCCTCATCCATGAAACGGGCACCATGTAAACTGCTGACCACAGGACTAGCATATGACAAAACCTTTATAAAAATACAACTATCATATTTTACTGAGTATGTACTTACCAGAGGCCCTTCAGATGCTTGCTTGCTTGCTTTCTCTCTCTTTCAGATTTTATTTATTTATTTGACCGGGGAGAAGGGGAAAGCATGCAGGGGAGGCAGCGGGCAGAGGGAGAAGCAGGCTCCCTGCTTCTATCCCAGGACCCTGAGATCATGACCGGAGGCAAAGGCAGCCGCTTAATTGACTGAGTCACCTGGGCGTCCCTCAAATACTTTTCTAAGTGCTTTTCTTATGTTCCATCACTGAATGCTCTGACACCCCTGGGAGGCGACACTGCTATTATTGTCACCATTTTACACTTAAAGACACTGAGACACAGAGAGGTGAAGTCTGCAGCAAGGTCACACAGGTACTAACGGAGGATTGAAGGCAGCATTCACACCCAGGCAGATTGATCCCAGAGCCTCTGTTCTTAATCACTTCATTTCACTGCCTCCCAATAAGTAGTATCGCTATTACAAGAGTTTCCAAAAGGTGGAGGTCAAAAAGGGGAGTTTCCGACACTGAGACTTCGGGATCCCTCTCCTTTATGCATTCTCGATTAGCAAATAGACAGCGAGTTTGTGGATCTCAAGCAGTCAGCTCTCCTTCTGGTCACTGCTCAGACTGAAGACCAACGTCTCTTGCCCTAAAAGTAGTGAAGCAGGGACAGTCTGGAGACCCAGTGCTTTGAACCAGGGCCTTCATGTTGTGTTGGTCCAGAAACGAACAGGGTTTCTCACAACAAATAATACTATTTTGCAGTTACTCTTCAGAGTTTGCAAGGCACATGTGCACGCCTACTTGCCTTCACCTTTAATCATTAAAATAACCTTAAGTAGTGACTGCAGTCCCCACTTAATAAGTAAGGTCATCTCCTTCGGCCAAGGTCATGGGGTAAGTAGCAGAGCCAGGATGGCAGCCCCATTCTGACCCCTAGACCAGTACTCTTCTCTTAATGTGACCTCAGGATCTGGACTTGCAACAAGCTTCCCAGAGGCCACTGATGCATCCTTGAGGTTAGAGAGGCACTGGTCTCCACCCTCCCATAGAACACTCAGCTGCAGGGCGGGAGGCACACCTGTCATTTAGCGGCTCACGGTGGACAGTGACTGTACACAGCTACTGAGCAGCTTTTTCAAGTTGAACCAGAAACAAGAAGGCTCACATCCTGTGAATGCCGGGATAGGACGGCTACCAGCAGGAAAGGGATGACAGCAGAAAGGGTGGAACCATCACTCACTCAGCATCAGACAAGGATTTTTGCAACACACCGAAGTTCTCCTCTCTCCTCCTGCCCACTGGTGGCAGTGGTGAGGATATTAACCTCATTGAATGAAGATAAATGATGTGAAATGAAATAAACTACCTCCAGGCCAAGCAAGGGACCAAGCCCCTGATTTCAGCTCCTTGGGCAGCCTACACAGTCAGTGTGTCTCACTGAAAGGGATGCCCACGGAGCGAGACAAAACTGACATAACTAAAAGGGGTGGCAGCAAGGAGTCACTTAGAAATGAATTTTGCCTCATCCACAAGATATCTGTAATCGGGAGAACCCTGAGCACCTGTAAGCAGCCCCTGTTTCAAAGGACAGAGCTTGCTTAGAAAACATCAGAACCAACACCCAAAAAGGTCAACGGTGGCCAACAGGAGGCCAGGAAGTGCACCCTTTCCTGATGCTGCCCCACCTGGACCCATGCGGCCCCAGATAAACTGAAAGCCCCTTGTCTGTTCTCCAAAGGCCCCCTGTGCCTCCTCTTTTGGTAGCATTTAGCCCGCTATGGGATCCCTGTTTCCAGACCACAAGCCTTCTGGCAGTTGGAACTGTATGACAGAGTTTTCTCTTTGTAGTCACAGCGCACAGCTCAATGCTTGGTATGTAGTAATCAATCAATACACGTTTGTAAAATGAAGGAATGAAGGAGATCTTCAGCTAGAGTCTTGTGCGAGTTGGAGCCAAAGGAAAAGAGGATCCCGGAATATCAGGAATAAAAGTAGTTATTTCCTACCTAATCTGTCCCGAAGAAAACAGGAATCTTCTTTTTCAGGTGGCGTCCTGGTCCTACCCAGTTCAAAATCACTCTCTTCTCCTGGAAGAGCTCCTTTTGCCCGCTGGATTGGCAGGCTGTGATATGGACCTGTTATGATTCTACTTTTTTTGTTTTTTAAAGATTTATTTATTTATTTGACAGATCACAAGTTAGGCAGAGAGGCAGGCAGAGAGAGAGAGAGGAAGGGAAGCAGGCTCCCTGTCGAGCAGAGAGCCCAATGTGGGGCTCGATCCCAGGACCCTGGGATCACAACCTGAGCCAAAGGCAGAGGCTTTAACTCACTGAGCCACTCAGGCGCCCCTCTACTTATTTCTGTCCCTAAGTCCCTAGAGGCCAGCCTCACCTGGTGTGAGAAGACTGGGTCAAGTCTTTTCCCAGTGGGATGCCTCAGTAAGGGGCATCTTCAGACACAGATTACTGGTCTGTCTCTTGCCACTCTTCACCATGGTACAGAAGTTCGTAATGGTCAGCCTCCCAAGTTATGAGGCAGGGGAGCCTCATGTTAAGAGCATGGGAACAAAACTAAGCTAGTTCCTGGCTGTCTGCCCCTGGGCATGTTATTTAAATCTCTTTATACCTTAGTTGCTCATCAGGAAAATCCGGATTAGCATAGACCCTACCTCACAGGGACATTATTAGAATTAAATTAGTTAATTCATAAACAGCACTTAGCATAATGCTTGGCACATACGAGGCTCTCAGTAAACGACAGCTCTTATTATTACCATGATAGAATTTGACTCACCGAGAGCGGTCTTATCCAGCCACCCCATGATTAAGCCCCGCTATTTCAGGACTCAGGGCGTCTAAAAATTCTACTGCGGGCCAAGCTGCAGTGTCCCCCTCAAGGGGTTAAGCTGGTGGCATGAATGACCACAGGAAAAGGGGGACAAGGGGACTGTGGCGAGAGTCCTCCTCAATGCCTTTCTCTGGAGGAGCTCAAGGCTCATAAGTATCCTTTGTCTTGGCTTTATCATCAGTCACTTCCTAGGAGGCAAGTATAGAAAAGAGCACTCAGAACCTAAATCACAGAACAATTCAGAACTGGATTAGCTTCCTCTATTGTCAGATGGGGGCAATAATAGTACCTCCTTCACAGGCTTGCTGGGACGTTAAATGAAATAATACATATGAAGTACACGGTAAGGATTAATAACACAGTTACTGATCCCTTCATCTTCACCTAGATCTGTCCTCTCTCTCAACCCAGTAACATAGCTATGATACTGGGCTGTATCCATCCAAGTCCTCAAAAGTCTACTTACCCTGCCCAGCAGCTCAGCCAACAGATTTCACAAATCCAGCATGGCTTGGATGTGGTGGTGCTCTGTGAGGGGCTGCTCAAAATACTGCTTTCCTCTCCCCCTACCTCTCAAAATACAAGGTCCACACAGTAATACATGGCTTCACGAGAGCAACAAACCTCATCTCTCTCCCTGGGAGCTTTTTAAAGCCTCCTTTGGGGCGCCTGGGTGGCTCAGTTGATGAGGCATCTGACTCTCGATTTCAGCTTAGGTCATGATCTCAGGGTTGTGACACAGAGCCAGGTGTCAGGCTCCACACCGGGCGTGGATCCTGCTTAAGCTTCTGTCTCTCCTTCTCCTTCTGCCACCTCTTTTAAGTACATAAATAAAGCCGCCCTCCGTCAAAAGCATGGAGAGGTTAATCTTTATGCATTGAGAATCCATGAGAAGATGAAGACTGAAAACAGAGAGGGGAAGTCAATCTAAGAGAGAATATAGATAGTTCCAACCTATAGCTTGGACATAAAATATTATATCTTGTTATGGCTTGGATATAAAATATTCTATACTAACGGGTTGTATGGGTTAAAGGCTTAACAACTTTGGCTCTGGGTTCAAATCCTGCGCCAGTTACTCACGAGCTGTGTCTGAGCTTTAGTTTCCTATCTGTAAGACAGGAACCTAACATTACGTACCTCATCAGGACACTGTGAGGGGGAAATGTGGTAACGCACCATAAATATCACAGTGATGGGGAGACAGCAAAAGATTTTATTTTATTTTTTATTTTTTAAAGAACTAATTTATGGGGGCGCCTGGGTGGCTCAGTGGGTTAAAAAGTCTCTGCCTTCGGCTCAGGTCATGATCCCAGGGTCCTGGGATCGAGCCCTGCATCAGGCTCTGCTCAACAGGGAGCCTGCTTTTCCCTTTCTCTCTCTGCCTGCCTCTATGCCTACTTGTGATCTCTCTCTGTCAAATAAATAAATAAAATCTTAAAAAAAAAAAGAATTTATTTATTTATTTTACAGAAAGAGAGGGAGAGAGAGACAGCGAGAGAGGGAACACAAGCAGGGGGAGTGGGAGAGGGAGGAGCGGGCTCTCTGCTGAGTAGGGAGCCTGATGTGGGGCTCAGTCCCAGAACCCTGGGATCATGACCTGAGCCAAAGGTAGATGCTTAAGGACTGAGCCACCCAGGCGCCCCAAGATTTTAACTATTAACTGCCCCAGGAGTCCCTCTGTATTGTTTAGACCACATATCCCAGTTTGCAAGGCAAAAAAAAAAAAAAAAAAAAATGGTTACCCCTGATTCTTCCCAGAAGAGCAGAGATTCTCATTTTGGGGAGATGCATTTTAGAACCATCTGCTTTTACCCCCTCTCTGAACCTGTAGTAGAAACTTCTTGTCTAAACTGCCTGAGGAGTGGGAGGGTAGAAAGAGAAGGACAGAACCTCCCTTTCCTATTTGCTAGGCTCATGGATATTATAACCTCGCATCTGTATTTGGTCACCAGAAGGGTACAGTCGACGCAACAGAGAAACTATCTCTTGCCCTCATTCGTGCCCAAAAGGGGATGGCAGGCAGGCTCCCAAGGCTGGGGCCAAGCAAAGGAATATTCGGAGGGCCTCCCCCCACACCCCACACCCTGCCTTGTAGGCCTGGCCTGAAATGCAGCTGCTGGGCTAGGAGAGGCACTTACGGTCTCCAAGCTTTATTTCATGCACTGATCAGGTGTCTTTCCCCATATCCTATTCAGTACTTGCCTGAGCCTACACCCAGGCACGAGGAGGGTTCCTCTCCCCCCAAAAAGCTCTGCCTTGAGCCCAGAGCCTCCCCCTGCTCCAGAAAACCTCTGGTGATAAATTATGCAGCAGCACCTTTGTGTCACTGCCTTCCAGCCAGATGGGAGGTTTGCTCCCAGTCTTTTGTTTCCGGCTTTGCTCCAATCCTTGGCTCTGCGCAGAGGTGAGGGGGGGAGCTCCTGTAGGCCAAGTCAGGGCTTGCAGCAAGTCCCAGCGAGGCTTTCCCCAGTTGGCTCTCAGGCAGAGCCCTGCCCTGCCTCACTCAGACCCGAATGAACAGAGGAAGGTGTGTTAGGGACGCTTACCCTCAATCCACTCTGCTAGAGGAATGCCTGAGTACAGCGAAAGAATGAAGTTTGCTCGGAAGGGCGTAAAGAGGTGCCCAAGGGCACCTAAGATGTTTGCTTCTTGCTAAATCAAAAATGCAGAACAGAAAATGGAGTCAACAGACCGCCAGGAAGGCCAGTGAATCAGCTCTTCTTACTGGCTGCTCTTGGTTACGGTCAACTTTCCGCAGTCCCCAAAAACATCACATCACTGGCACCGACTTAAAAGGAAGAAACAAAGAGACAACAGGGGTCAAACTCTGGGGTGGAGGAGCTGGGGGTTGGGGGTAGGGGCGAGTCATGGGCTGGAGACCCACATCAATTATCCCTGCACACTGACAGGATTCCTGATTGAAGACGGTAGTCACGAAGGAAGGCAGTGCTGAAATGGCCCAGCCCCCAAATTGGGGCAATTACTACCTTATGAGCTCTGGGGCCTGACTCCTTTCCCAGGCCAGTGGGAGGAAGAGCTTGGAATTCTAAACTGTTCCAGCTCCAAGAGACCTCAGCCAGCACCTCTCACCCCAGGTCACAGCAATCTGAGAGACGCCTGGCCTCATCCCTGATCCCAGAGTTTTAACAAGGAAGCTCCCAGAGGAAAACCCCATCTCCTAGGACCTCTCCTGGGAAAACTAAGGTGGCGTGGGCTCCCTAGACCATGGTAGAGAGAGCTTCACAGATCTCCTTTCTGGAAGTATGCACAGGAGGGGAACTATGCTTAGGTTTCATTAGGTTTTCAATGTGGGGTGGGAGGAAGGGGCAAGATCTTTAAAAGAGAAAAGCAAAAAACCAGGTGAAATGAAGGGCTGACCTTCCATTTTAGCACAGGACACTACAGTATAATGATCTGTTTACCTGGCTCCCATAGTCCAAAGATAAGAACCATCTCTAATCTACTTATGCAAATTTGCTAAAAACCAGCTAACATTTATCCAAGCTTGCAGTAACAGAGTAGGCTGTGTTGAGTATTATCTCATTTAATTTTTACAATAGTCTCCTGTGATAATTTATTACTACTCCAGCTCTCCCCTCATTTACATATAAGAACTCTGAAGTTCAGGGAGAGTTAAGTGTTTTGCGTAAGGTCACCAAGAAGTACCAAAGTCAACATTCAAACCCAGGGAGGCCTCTGCTGCTTAATCACCGAGCTATAAACGCGGTGATTAACATTAGTGCTTGGCAAACGTGTGTTTGCTGAATGAATGAACAAATGAATGGGTGCAGAGCCCAATTTAGGGAATGCTCCTGAGTGTATCTGGGAGAAAGAACCTGAGCCTGTCAGCTCTAAGCTAGATGGAGAGTGATAAGCACAGGCATTCTTTGGAGCTATTTATAGGGCCAA
Organism: Mustela nivalis; assembly: GCF_964662115.1. Taxonomy (NCBI): domain Eukaryota; kingdom Metazoa; phylum Chordata; class Mammalia; order Carnivora; family Mustelidae; genus Mustela; species Mustela nivalis. The sequence goes on from NC_139028.1 coordinate 102,628,483, forward strand.
ACCCAGGCTCTGCCAGCCAACCAGTCAGTGGGAAGTCTTTCCTGGGACACGGAATCCCACCATGCTGAGAAGGGGAGAAGGACTTCCCTGGCTGAAGATGAGATGCTAATTCAGACACTGTGTGGGGTCCAGATGCCCCATGCCTAGGCAACTGTGGGCAAAACTTGTGGCTGGGCTTCACCAAGGAATGTAGAGATTGTGGCGGGAACACGCTCTAATGGACTTACTCAACCAAGGGCATGGAACTGTCTCATAATTATGAGATGTGCCCAATCATTAAAAAAAGGCAAATTTTCCTAAAGTGGTCCCTGAAATTCCCTATCCAAAAAGTGCCTAGTATTGATCTTCTCTACAAAGGAGAAACAACAGAGCCAATCCTTCCTATTTCTCCTCTTCTTAGGGATCAAGAGTAGCAGCCAATCAGTAGAAAGAGTGAGCAAAGACCTATAAAATACTCTGTCCTCTGTGACCTTCTGTGTTCTTTGCTGGCCCAGAAGATGGACATGCCCAACATGTTCTGTATCAAGACACAGCCAGACTGGTTCCCTTGCACCTGTCATTCTTAATACCCTGTGCCAGTCCCAAAGATGTTATCTGATATTCAACAGGGGACAGAAGAGGAAATCCAAAATCAGTGACAAGCCAAGCATCTTTCACAAGTCCAACAAGATCAGGGACAAGGTCAACCAAGCACCATGACAACAATCAGATGGAATTCTGATTCCAGAGAATCAGAGACCATTCTCAGCTCTACGCTTTTGCACTCACCTCAGAAATAGCCTTCTATCTACCTAAGCACCTGAGCAGAATTTTCAGCTTTTTGCTTACCTGGAAGAGATCTCCAAGACAAACATGGTTTCTACTCTTCCAACCCTGGTACACTGCCTGAGGCCTCACCTCAACCCTCAGGAGAAAGACAGCCAGGGCTATCACCAGCAATCAAGTTTCTTAACAAAACTTTTAAGGTTGGAGGGTTATGAAGGTCAGGCCAAACACATAGGCTCTAGAAAAAGCCCACAGGGCTAGCAGCATCCAAGTAAGCACCTTAAACCTTAGTGTATTTTTTTTTTTAAGATTATTTATTTATTTATTTGACAGAGATCACACGTAGGCAGAGAGGCAGGCAGAGACAGAGGGAGGGGGAAGCAGGCTCCCTGCTGAGCAGAGAGCCCATGTAGGGCTCCATCCCAGGACCCTGGGATCATGACCTGAGCGGGAGGCAGAGGCTTTAACCCACTGAGCCACCCAAGCACCCAAACCTTAGTGTATTGCATCCATAGTATAAAACACTGTCTTCTTCATGAGCCCCTGGAACACAGTATTAGGAAGCTTCTTGGTGATATTTCTGGTTGAGCAACTGCTCGGTCTCATTGGTAAACCATGAATCTGTCCTCTCCCCCCATCCTCTACCTCCCCCAGACCTCCAACGATGGTTCAGTATCAAGTTAGGCAAAATTTAGATCTTCCTGTCACTAAGTGTCCTTACACATGGGCACAGGAAGTCTCCCGTGCTCAGAAGTTTCTATGAAAGTTTTTGTCTTTGTCCTTGGATAAATAATAATAATAATAATAAAGTTTTTATCTTTAAAAAGAACCCAAAGGAGTTATCAAGAACCCTCCCATCCTTTCTCTGTGAAGCATTAAATATACGCAATTTTCTACCTCCAGTCTCAGGGCAGAAGTAGTGTATGCACTTTTGACAGCTCTGGAGCAATAAAATTCTCTTGGACAGTCTCAGCCCAGAACCTTCCAGCTCCCCTTTCCCTAGGGCAGAAGGCGACAATCTCCTCTCTGGGTTTGTTGGTATCCGTTTTAGCCCCCCCCCCCCCCACTTTTTTTCTTTTTTCCCAGTGCCGTGCCATTTCCCTTGATCTTTTTCAAAACTTCCTCCAGGGGGCCGAGAGGAAAGTTCCATCCCCTTCTCTTGCAGCCCGAAAGGGGAAACCCCCCCCAAAAAGCATAGCTGTCCCTTTAAGGGGCCCATGTGGTGGGAAGAGCAGCTACATTCCTACCCCAGTAGGGCCGCTGTCCCGACACGCCAAAGAGGCTACAAATAACCTTCTAGGAGAGAGCCCGGGCGGGGGAGAGCACAGTGCAAGGAGGAACGTGGCTCGGCCCGGCTACTACGCGGAGAGGAAGAAGTCGGCGTTAGAGAGGGCATGGAAAAAGTTGTTTAAAATTCACGGGTAGTTTAAATAACAGACACGAGAACTCTGTTTTGGATTTGGGAGGTAAACCGATCTTTAAAACGAGTGCCCAGGCATCTCCACGCCCTGCCAGGCAAGTTCCGAAATCGGCACAACTTCCACACGAGCTCCCGGAGCACGCTAAAGAAAGACCCGGTGCAAGCCCGGCCAGGGTCTAGGACCCCTCCATGCCGAACCCTACCCCCTCATCGGGGCTGCGAAAATGAGAAGGTTCGCATCTCCCCCAGCGGAATAGGGTTGGGGTTCAAAGATCAAAGTTCTTTGATTTTTGGGCACAAACTAGAGGGAGCTAGCTGCTAAATCACGGAGTACACCCTCGGTGCTAGGCAGCTGCGGAGAACTAGATTCCACTGGAGCCCAAATCACACACAGCAGTTGCGTCCGGGCACCAAACAAGTTATTAATAAGGAGCAGATGAAGCAGCAGTTCTGCTGCCATCCGTCCAGCTCCCCCGAGGGTCACCGCGCGGACCCGGAGCCTGCCTTCTGATGTTCCGCGATACCCGCCCCCAGCCACACTACTCCGGCCAGGACGGCTCTGCCGGAGCCTTCCAGCAGTTTCTTCCCCTGTGTCCCTCCTCTGCCCCTTTTCCAACCCGGTCCCCCCCCCCCCTCCCCGGGAAGGATCCAGGGCAGGAAGCTGATTGGTCGCAGCCAGGAGAGGGAACCCAAAACACCACTAAGGGGAGATGCTGCGAGCAAGCAGTACCCAAAGACCCTCGGTGGAAGCAAGGTCTGGAGTCCGAGGAACTAACTGTTCCCCGAGTAGAGGAATCCCGAGAACCCAAGCATTCCGATTCTACTGGAGCCCAGCTCCGAAATCCGCCCGAGACCCCCGGTCCCTGCAAAGAGGGCTTTTTACAATTTATGGTTTAGCGATCAACCTTGCCCGCCTCCCTTCGCACACATTCATTCGCACCAAGGACGCAGAGATCCTGTCTTAACCTGAAAGGGAAGCAGCCCCTAGTTCTTCAAAGAGCAGCGAGGGAAGGCGAGCGGGAGCCTCGGATCTTCCCGGAGCCCGGCCCAGATCCGAGCCGCGGAGGGGCTCCACGGCCGCCGCTCTCGGGCTGGAAGAGCTGGGGGAGCTCCTGCTCCTCTCCCCCGCACGCACGCTCAGGGCTGCTGCTTGGAGAGAGGGCGCCAGGTCTGAGGCCCCAGCCCGCGCCGCCCGGTTTGCGGGAGGTGAGTCCTGCAGCGGCCGGACCCACGGACAAAACTTTCCCGGCGGGCCAGGAGGCGCGGGCAAGGCGGCGCCGCTTACCGTGTGCGCAGAGCAGGGCGCCAAGCAGCAGCGCGCCCCACGGCCGCCTCATGGTGCCGCGGCCGCCGCCGGCGCTCCCTGTCGGCCGGGGGTCCCGCCGGCTCCCGCGGGACAGCGCGGCGGAGGGAGTCGGCAAAGGGTCCCGGAGGGGGAAGCGTCCCGGTCCGCGGCGGGCGGGCGCGCCCCGCAAGTCGCCCTCCGGCCGCTGCTGCCTCCAGTGCTGCCGGAGCCGAAGCCGCCCCGCCAGGGGACCGGGAGGGGGTGTCCCGGGCCAGGCCGCCCCGCCCCCCGCGCCGCAGCCCCCGCCACCGCCACCGCGCCTGGTCCCGCCCCCAGCGCCGGGCCGGCCCCTTCCCGCCCTCGGCCCCCGCCCCCCGGTCCCCGGCCCCCACCCGCCAGCGCCTCCTGCGCTGGCCGGGCTCCTCTTCAGGCCGCCCCCACATTCCTCGTCCTCGAGAGAGCCCCCCTCTGTGTCCCCACTACTACTGCTCAAATGTCCCTGACTTAAAACATTATCCCAGCGGCAACTCTCGATCCCTCTCACTCTACTCTGTGCCAGAGAGGAGCACCCAGGCTGACCCAAGTCGCCTGGACGTGACCCCGGCCCCCCTACCAGCCCCAAGTCCAGACTTTATTGATGTCTCAGAATACGCAAGGCTTGCTAATGCATAATCCTCCTAGGTCTTTATTAACATCAAACAAGGGACATCAGGGGGCCTGGAGGGCTGTATCTTAACTAGCATTCTCACTGTCAAAATTCCTTTTCTGAGATTTTCGTCTTGCTCCACCCCCACTCCGGTCTAGGCAGCGTTGTTCTAGGGCTAAATAATTCCACGACCTCCCCTTTTCATTTACTCATTTCCTGAGGTGGTTGTCTGGGTCCTGTCGCCCCAGCTCAGACGTCCAGAATTGACCCAGACATAGTTCCTCCTCGCTGTCTTTGTAAATCAGCGTTGTTAGCCTCTTCCCCCTTCTTTGACTTTCTGATCCTGGCAAGGAAGGAAGGGGGTAAGGAAGTAAGTCTTTCCTTGTACTTGCACTTTCCCAGAGACCGGAGCCTCCTCCGGGCTTGCGTCTGTAGGGCCTTACAGCATTTAACTTGTCCCTTACCGCAGAAATTTTTAAACTCCTCTCTTGTCTTCGCTTCATGGCCTGTGCTTTCTCCAGAGTGTATTAATAATATGAATTAATTTTTGTTGTTGTTGTTGAATCGTGTCTTGTTACTTTTGTCCAAGCCCTCAGCTTCCTTAGCATCTTCTTATCAGTTTTCCCTCCAAGCTGGTATGCCAACATTCCCCAGCTTTGGGTCTTCCGCAGTCTCCTTAAACCATGTTCCTCTTGCAAGTAATTAGAGTCCAGAAGACCCAAATGCTCCATGTCAGCCCAAGGGAAAGCAATGTGATATCATGCAAAGTGGATATTAGGAGATTTCTCCAATGGCTAGGTGGGCATTTCATCCTTGCTTGTTTTCAGTGTTGCAAAGGTTTTCCCTTCAAATCATCATCTTTGACCAAAGCTAACGTGAACTTAGCAACAGCAGCAAAAACAAGTGAAGTGAAGTGTTAACTCCTTTAGCTGGTACTTCTTTATACTGTTCTGCCTGAAATTTTTACACAGGTGAAATGTGGTTGAACCAGCATCACCACGGTAACTAAGGCTGAGGCATTTTCTCTGTGTGTAGTTCTTCTTGCTGACTGAAGGCGGCAGTCGAGTCAGGTCAGTTTTACAGGATCCCACTGCTAGGAAAGAGTCGACCTTGATGACCTAGGTCACATTAGCCTAAAATCCAGGGAGAAAGAAGTGAAGAGTAGAAGCTGATTCTAACACCCATTTCCCTCACCCCCCACAATGTTTGTGATGTGGCCTTGGCTGGTCTCAGGGTTTCAATATATGCTGTGTATGCTTTTTGACCTGTTGAGAAAGATCTTACAATTCTGGAGACCACATTTTTTTCCACACGAAAACTAAGGACATGTGGTATAATGAATACATTTGTCCCAAAAAATCCAGGACAGGCAGTCACCATACTTTCAATGTCAGGGGATTAAGAATTTATAAACATCTGTATGCGAAGGATAGGTTTCCTTCCAGAAGGCATGATTTATGTTGTTTTTCTGGGATTGAGGAGGAAGGGGGAAGCTGGCTGTCCCTGTCTGACTCAGGCTCAAGAGACTGCATTTTGTGTGTGCATCCCAAGGCCTCCTCCTTCGTGGTTCAGTGCGGTTCTGGTGCACAGAGCCATCCCTGGCTGCTGTGAGTCATTGAGAATATCAATGGGTAGAAACGAACTTCGTGCATAGTCCCTGCCTGGGTCACCCCCTAGGGTGAGTTAAGTCTTGGCTGTCAGAAACTGCTCTTATGCCAGGAGTGCTAAGCCATATTTATTTTTACCAGGCCTCTCAGACTTTCTTGTTTGGAGTGAGAGATCCTGAAAAGCATGCCAGAATGGGCTGTTTGTCTCCCTTTTATTGTCCTTTGGGACATGCCCCTAGAAAATTTGCCAATTCCAAAGGGGTCCCAGGGGCATTAGTTTCCTCAGAAACAACACCCCCTTCCTTCATCCTTCTAGGACAGACCAGGGACCTGAGTTTCCAAGATCAGAATATTGCCCTGAATTAGACCATCACTAATGGCCTTTTCAAAGGAAACACAGGGAGTGCTACAGAAACCAGATAGAAATGGGCACGATTTTGATCCAGCTGGATTGGAATAATTCTCTTATAACCTAGGCATCATTCAGCAATCTGAATTTCTAGATATAATTCATCTGAAAGAGTAAAAGGTCTGAAGTTTTACACTTTAAAACAGTGGTTCTCAGTCAGGAGTGATTTTGCAGACATGGGGCAATCCTAGGAGACAGTTTTGGGAGTGGGTGCTATTGGCCATGAACGGGTAGACTCCAGTGATGCTGGGAAACAACCTCCCATGAGCAGGACATCCTCCCCACAAAGAATGATATAACCAAGAATTATCCATCCCTACATTTTAATAGTGCTGAGGTTGGGAGATCCTGCTTTAAAAGATTAAGAACATGAGGGGAGCCTGGGTGGCTCAGACAGTTGAGTGTCTGATTCTCGATTTTGGTTCAGGTCGTGACCTCAGGGTTGTGAGATGGAGCCCCATGTCAGGCTCCAAGCTCAGTACAAAGTCTGCTTGAGATTTCCTCTTCCTCTTCCACTGCCCCTCCCACTTGTGCTCTCTCTGTCTCACCGAAATCAATAAATCTTAAAAAAAAAAAAAAAAGGTTAATGTGAGTCTGCAAAGAATTGCTGCATCGACTCTCCAGAATCACCTTCTTGTTAACACAGCATGAGTGGAGGGAAAGAGTTCTTAAAGCTGTAGAAGGAAAAACAAGAAAAAGCACAGCTAAAGGAGCTAAAGAAGTCCTACACCTGCCACTTCTGCGTAGGGAAGCCTATTTCCAGTATTTGTTCACTTGGGAAGTATTTATCAAGGACATATTATGTTCCAGGCAAGGTAGAGGCAGTTGTAAACAGATATATTGGGTTCTTGGAACTTACAGTCTGACCGTTGGGGTTGGAAGGAGACCCAGGTATGCAGAGACATTGAAAGAATGATCCCACGAATGAATTTAAAGTGATAAATGATAGGGACATTCAAGGAAAATTACTGAGATCTATGAAAGGAGAAACTTGATTTAGATTTGGGGACTCAAGGAAGGCCCGTCTGAGGCACTGACACCTAAGCCGAGCAAGAGTCACAGGCTGGGAGTGGGGGCAGAAGGCAGAAGGAACAGTATTTGCAAAGGCCCTGATCCAGGAAAGAGTCCAGAGGACTTATGGGAAAGTATCATTAACTTTTAGCAGTGGATGCTGTTATCTAAGTCCAGGGGGCTACTACTGGGGAGTGGGGGGGAAAAATGCAAGTATAAGGAAAGAGTCTGATTGGCATTTTCTTTAATCACAAACGCTTCACACCACCATTTCCAGTGCCAATGCTTTTCTTGTTCCAGTACAGCAGTGGTTCTTACTTCAGGGGCTGGGGTATAATGGCTGATTCAGTTCTCTGGCCTAACTTGGGGCACACCCTGGAAAGCAAGATTTTCTACACATATTTTTATCTCCTGAAAGCTTGATAGTCACACATCTGGCATATATAAGTAGAGTCTTTGCAGCAAATATCTCAATATATCTTGTTTATTTCAGCAGCAAAGATAAATTTAGAATGGTGGATATACAAATGGAGCAGTGAATAAACACATTTAATAACAAACATGACTCAAGCAACTATGCAAGTGGCCTCTCTTTGTCTCTCTCTCTCTCTCTTTTTTTTTTTTTTTGAAGATTTTATTTATTTATTTGAGAGAGAGAGAAAGAGTGAGAGAGAGCATGAGAGGGGAGAAGGTCAGAAAATGGCAGCAGGGAGAAGCGGACTCCCCATGGAGCTGGGAGCTTGATGCGGGACTCAATCCCAGGATCCAGGATCATGACCTGAGCCAAAGGCAGTCGCTTAACCAACTGAGCCACCCAGGAGCCTGCAAGTGGTCTCTTTGTTTTCACACTTGCCCTTTTGTAATTCATTCTCTACACGTACAGCAACCAGAGTGATTTGTTAAGAAACATAAATCGGGTCGTGTCTTTATTGGGTTTAAAACCTTCTGATGGTTTCCTATTGCACTTGGAATAATATCCATGCTTCTCATGTGGACTTCAAGATCCTTCATGACCTGGAATCTGCCTGCTACTTTGACCACTTCTCCCCTTATTCATTCTGCTCTGGCCATACTGGCTTTCTTTCAGCTCTGCAACATGCTAGCATTTCTTCCAATTTTCGCATGAGCTGTCTTTTTTTTAACTTAAAATACTGTTTCCCCAGACCCTTCCAAGGCTAGTTTCAGCTCAGCATCCCAGCCTCAGCAAAACGTCATCTTATCAGCGTAAAGTTACCTGTTCTCCCTCACGGCCTTTATCCTATTTTATTTAGGAAGTTAGATAAGATTTCCCAGGGTCAGGGCATTTAGCTTAGGTTTTATAGGATGTGTAAGAGTTTACTAGGCAGAAAATGTGGGAGAGGTACATTCTAGGCAGAAAGAAGTTATACCAAAGCAAGGTGGTGGGAAAGAGTTCAGTGTGTTTGGGAATAATGAGTAGGAAAGTATGGCTGGAGTATTAAGTACGTAGGGAAGAGTGAATGGCAAGGTGGCTAGAAAGGTAGGTTGGTATCAGATTGTGAAAGGATGTGCATTGTCTGCCTGTTTAGGAATTTTGCTTCATCCTAGTAATGGTGAGTCAGAAATGCTTTTAAAGGAAGTTAGTAATGAGGTCAGATTTGAGTTTTAGGACAATATACTCTTGTAACAATCTAGGGATGGCTTGAAGGAAAAGAATAGACATAGAGACTGAAGCTTTTAGTCCTAAGATTCTAAAGTTTGGGAAGTTCCAAATCATATCCCAAGTTTATTTAATGATTCCTAGTATATTTCCTCTCATCCTCCTGAACTAATCTGTTGCAGCATAATCTGTATGCCTTTTCTTGAGCTAGTTGCTTTTTTTTTCCTGGGCATTTCTTAATATATGGTGATCTTTCACACACAGTATTTAGATCTAGGAAGGATATGCCAATGCTTTCTGTTTGTGTTTTTTTTTTTTTTTTTAAGATTTTATTTATTTATTTGTCAGAGAGAGAGCGAGCGAGAGCGAGCACAGGCAGACAGAGTGGAAGAGTGGAAGGCAGAGTCAGAGGGAGAAGCAGGCTCCCTGCGGAGCAAGGAGCCTGATGTGGGACTCGATCCCAGGACGCTGGGATCATGACCTGAGCCGAAGGCAGCTGCTCAACCAACTGAGCCACCCAGGTGTCCCTGTTTTTTTTTTTTTTTTTTAAGTTTATTCATTTAAGCAATCTCCACCCAACATGGGGCTCAAACTCATGACCCCAAGATCAAGAATTGCATGTTCATTCAACTGAGCCAAACAGGCACCCCCTCTATTTGATTTTTAATGCTCTTTTTTTTTTTTTAAAGATTTTATTTATTTATCAGAGAGAGAGAGCACAGGCAGACAGAATAGCAGGCAGAGGCAGAGGGAGAAGCAGGCTCCCCGCTGAGCAAGGAGCCCAATGTGGGACTCGATCCCAGGACACTGGGATCATGACCTGAGCCGAAGGCAGCTGCTTAACCAACTGAGCCACCCAGGCGTCCCAATTTTTAATGCTCTTCTCAATGAAGTCTTGCATTTTGCTGGCCTTTTTGTTTAATGAATTTATTTCATGAATTGGTTCCTATGAGGCAACCATAAATCCCATGGATTGGATGGCCGTCATTTTCTAGGCTTTTAATCTAGAGGGGAAAAAATTCTGTTTCACGGGCCTTTATTCTATTAGACACTAGAAATTTAAAGATGAATGAACACTGTCTCTGCCTTCAAGGAACTCACAAGCTGGTAGGAGAGTTCAAAGAATTTTTTTAATGACATAAATGTTTATCAAGGTGCATACTTGAAGACTGAGGAAGGCAGAGCTAATTTTTGTGGGCTACCAAGAAGAATCAGAAAATCTTTTTCCCTTTCAAACTATATGAAACTATAATTCCCAACTCTTTCTACAGCATTGGAAAATATAGTATAACAAGAAGGTACAAGTCTATAATCACCTTTGAGCTCTGGTTCAATTTAAGCCATGTCCTCCTAACCACTTTATTGTAATGCTTTAGTTATTTTTAACTGTCTAAGAGTTTGTGAACATTTTCTTTTTTCTTTGCAAATTCTCCCAGATCTCTGGATTGTTGGCTTGTAGCAGTTCAAAATGTCTTGTCTGTAAATAGCATTTTTTACTTTAAACATGTTAATCCCATACACTGGCATCACACTTAGTTTCTACTTTGCTTTCATGGAAGATAAGTCTTTTAAGAAGAGCCCAGGAGCTCAGCATGAATTTCATGACCTGCATTTCTTAGTAGCTACTTTGCCCTTAGCATCTTTTCTGCTTGATGAGTCGATAAAAGCTTGTCCTAGTTTCTTGAACCTATTTTGTAGCAATAATTCAGCCTGCATTTTTTTCTTTCCTTATTGTTTCCTTGAAGTTTAAAACTATTTAGTATCTTTATGTTTGCTTTTCTGGAGTTTTCAATTCCAGGGAGAAATTTCTTCCCTAACAATCTCTTCATAGGTCCTCTACAAAGCTAGAAATGTCTATTAACTTTCTCCTTATAATTAGGAATTATAATCTGATAAACTGCTGTCTCCACATATCCTCTCTTGTGGGTGTTTTTCTGATTGCTTTGAGCTTGATGTTTCTGTTCCTTGTGTTGTAGTAATGACTTTCACATGTCACGCCTTCACTATGCTTTGACCAATTTTATATCACTTGTTTATATTCAGGATTGTGGCGTTGCCTTCTGACTTAGTTGTTTACCTGGATGATTATTTGTTTAGATAACATTTTCAGAAATATGTTATAGTAATTTGAGAATCTGAAAACCTATCTAAATTGAAAGCTGACATTTTTTTTTCTTTCCTTAACATTCAAGGGGGTCACAATAACACCTGTCTCTAACATCGCTCGTGTATTTCTACTCTTTTTTTTTTTTTTTTAAGATTTTATTTGCTTATTTGACTGACAGAGATCACAACTAGGCAGAGAGGCAGGCAGAGAGAGAGGAAGGGAAGCAGGCTCCCTGCTGAGCAGAAAGCCCAATTCGGGGCTTGATCCCAGGGTCCTGGGATCATGACCTGAGCCAAAGGTAGAGGCTTTAACCCACTGAGCCACCTAGGCGCCCCTATTTCCCTCTTCTTAAGACCCATGTTGTGTATGTTTCACTAAAGAGGTTTCCTCTGCCACTGAGGTGTGGTGAAAATCTGTTATCATGTATTCTGATACATGTGGCAGAAGAGAAATCTAAAAGTAGCTGTTCCTTCTTGGGAAAAACAAATACTATCTGGAAGGTCATCACTTCTGCTTTAAAAATATTTTATGCTCAGTTAAGCATCCAACTCTCTCTCTCTTTTTTTTCTTTTAAGATTTTACTTCTTCATTTGCCAGAGAGAGAGAGAGAGAGAGAGCGCACAAGGAGGGGAGAAGGAGAAGCAGGTTCCCCGCTGAGCAGCGAGCCAGACATAGGACTCTATCCCAGGACCCTGGGGCCATGACCTCAGCTGCAGGAAGCTGCTTAGCCAACTGAGCCACCCGGGCACCACAGCATCCAACTCTTGATCTCAGCTCAGGTCTTGAGCACAGGATTGTAAGTTTAAACCCTGTGTTGGGATCTATACTGGCTGGGCCCATGGAGCCTACTTAAAAATACATATTTTTAAAAGACTCTCAAGGGGCACCTGGATGGCTCAGGTGGTTGAGCATCAGCCTTTGGCTTGGGTCATGATCTCCAGGTCCTGGGATTGAGCCCCACTTCAGGCTCCCAGCTCAGCGGAGAGTCTGTTTTTCCCTCTCCCTCTGCCTCTCCCACTACTTGTGCTCTCTCTGTCTCTGTATCTCTCTCAAATGAATAAATAAACAAAAAAAAATCTTAAAAAAATAAAGACTTTCATGTCATTTATTGTTTGTTTTCAAGTTTTAATACATGCTTATTATAGAAAATTTTGAGAATATGTAAAAGTATAAAGAAGAAAAATGCAAGCAGTCTGTAATTCTAACCCCAGTAAGGCTACCTGTTATTTCTGTGCAACCTCAAATTTTCTTGAAGCCTTAGTCTAGCAACCTCCTACCCTTTTCTTCCTCAATAGACTGTTGAAGACATTAAGAGTGGAAGACTGACTTTAAATATATGGGTCCTTAGGATTTTTATGGAAGGGATGGAGCTGTAGGAAAAAGCTACAAATTGCTCCAGAGATGACATCTTGTTCTTATTTAGCTTTCTTTGAGTCATTAACAGTCGGGCGCCACTGGTGCTGAAACTTATCATTATTATAACCGCAAATGGGTTAATGCCCAAACAAAGCTATATTCTTGGGGCTGGTTCCCAGCTCCACCACACAGATCCCAGCAGCAGCACCCTCCAAGTCCCAGGATAATGCCCCACAAATAAGAGGATGTCAAATGTTCAGCCTGGACTTGAAATTCTCTTCTTTTATCTGGGAGCTTCTAGTTACTGTCAGGGCAGAGCAAAAGTAAAAATAAATAAATAAAAACCAAGCCAACAAACCCTAAAAAAAGAGGCTGTGTGGTTTAGTGGTTAGACCACTAGCCTGGAGGCTGGGATAGTTGAGATCCAGTTCTAGCTCTCCCACCAGTTGGCTGGATGATGCTAGACAAGTCATTTTCCTGACCTGTTCCTCAGTTTCCCTGCTTAAAAAAAGGAAGTGCCTTAGAAAGTTTTTATGAGGACAAATAAAATGATCTGCAAATAGCTTCAGGTTGCTTGGAAATAAAATGAAATTGTAGTCCTTAATAATTACTAACCCATTATTTTATTAATAATATAGTAATAAGCCACGGGTGTGAAAGTTATGAAACTTCCACACCCTCAAGCGGCACTGGGGCGGGGGCAAGGCCAGCAATGGGACGGCGCAGGAGGCAAGAGTGGAGGAAGAAAAGGGGGGGAGAAAGCAAATATTTTAATCAAATTTGCAGGACTTGACATTAAATACCAAATTAGTAAATTCATTACCTCGAGATAAATGCTGCTTCTAGTTTGGCTCTGTCCCTTTATCCTTACCACATCCAAACTCAGAGTGACTCATGGGAGCCTAGAAATAAGACATATACAATTTTAAGGCAAAGGGAGAATTAGGAGGTTTGAAGCTCCTGCCGAAGAAGACTAAGAATAGACCATGGACACAAAGCAAAGAAGCTCCTCTTTCCCTTTCTTCCCAGTGTAGGTGGTCCGCTGGTTTCACAGTCCTTCCTCTGATAGCATGATTTTCCTTTTCTTCTTTCCTTCATTTCTTTCTTTTTTTCCTTCCTGTTTTTCCTCCTTCTTTCTTGCTCTCACTTTGTGGGAACTAACTTAACAAGCGAGGATAGAGTGGCCTTTTCCAGTAGGTTTCACCTGTAACAGGAACTACAGATCACTAACCTGTTGTGGGGAGTGAGGAGAAACAAAAAGAATAATCTGGAGATCCGGGACGTTAAAAACCAATTCACACCCTGCCTTCTTAAAAGAGAAGTGAACAATGAGGCATATGAAGAAAAAAAAAAAAAAATCCAATGTGCATTCGCTTGTGTTCCCCATCCCTTCAAGAAGTGAAGTGTCTTGTTGGGAAAAAAGAAAGACACTTGGGAAGGATATCAAATAGTAAGGGATAGGGGTAGAAGGAGGGACTAAAGATAAAGAGGAATTTGAGAGGAAATGTCAGTGAACTCGTAGAGGATTTAATAACCACTTTCTGCGTGTCCAGCCTGGACATAGAAAGGACACATCCCTGACCTCACAGAGCAGCCAAAACACACGCCTGTGTGTGCCAAAAGCCCTTGGTAGCAATTTCGGACAGTAAATAATAAAGAGATAAAAATAGGTCATGGGACATTAAATGTTTATGGGAATTTAGGGGTGGGAGCTATTATTGTGAGTTAGGGGAACAGCTGTACAAAGTAGGAATCGTAGTTATGAAATTCAGAAATTGCGCCCGCGGAGGGCTCGCAGTCCTTTTTCGACACCGGGAAATGTGAGAGATTCCAAAGAATGCTCCACCTCAAATTCTTCTAAAACCAACTCCTCAAGAATGGCAGTCCTCAGAAGCCTCCACCGCCGCGAAGCGACGGCTGCCGGAACCGGTGTGGCCAGCTTGGGGTTGCGATACGGAGACTGTTTGCGTGACACTCCCCTCCACCTCCCGCCTCCTCCCGCCGCGTGGTTGCCGTGGCAACGGAAGAGAGCCGGCGACCTGGGTTCCGGAAGCCGGAGTGCTGGAGCTTGGAAGCTACCCTGGTCCAAGGATGCTGAGTCCCGAGCGCCTAGCCCTACCGGACTACGAGTATCTGGGTAGGAGTTCCTTCAGCTTCGCAGAAGGAAAGAAGAGCCGACGATTAGGCCCGGGTCTGGGGAGGAGGAGGGGAGGGGGCTGAGTGGGAACGGGGGTCGGGGTGGAATAGGGAGGGGCCGGGAAAGGCGGGGTAGGGGGGAGGCGGGCATTCCGGGGCCTGGAAGTGCAAGGCCGAGCCAGGGGGAAAACAGCTTTGGGGGTCAAAGGGCATGTGAGGTGTACGGGCTCAGGCAATGTGGATTGTGTTCCAAGTGGGACAGGTTGGAGCTGAGAGTTTGGGGGCCCTTTTGGAATATTATAGATCATGCTGCTGGTGGTGGAGTAACCTTGGAACCCGAAGTGCCAACTCAGTCATTCTGTGAACCATCATTTCCCCCTTACAGCGGCCACTAACATGTTTGAGCATTTCTTTGGCGTTAGGCACAATGCCAAGCATTTTGTGTGCACTTTTAAAATTGATCGTCACAACAGCCCCAGGAGGAACTACTGTGTTTTTTGTCCATTTTGCAGATGGAGAAACTGAGGCTAAAGAGGTGACTTGGGTAAATAAGGCCACACAGCTAGAAAATGGTAGAGCTGGAATCAGGAGCTAATCTGCTCATTCCAGAGCTTGAGCTCTTGATCACTGAGGCAGTAGCTGTAGTACTTTATTGAGCACCTTCGATGTGTAAGGCCTTTGCCGGGTGAAAAGAGGATGTATGTGTGTGTGTGTGTGTATACATACAACTATGCACATACATTTAAAAACAATCACAGACTTTATTTTTTTTAGAGGAATTTTAAGTTTACATAAAATTGAGCAGCTATCATAGAGCTGTTCCCATCTATTCTCTACCGCTCACTCAATTTCCCCTATGATTAACACCTGCCATTAAGGTAGTACATTTCTTACAACTGATGAATCAATATTAATATATTGTTATTAACGAAGTCCATGTTTTACATTAGGGATCACTCTTTGTGTTGTACAGTTCTACGGGTTTTGAATTCTCCAGGTCATGTACCTGCCATTATAGTATCATGTGGAGTAGCTTTACTGCCCTAAAAATCCTCTGCCCTCTACCCATTCATCCTTCCTCCTGCCCCCTAACCCTTGGTGTCCACTGATCCTTTTGACTGACTGTGAAGTTTTACTTTTCCAGAATGTCATACAGTTGGAGTCATACAGGATGTAACCTTTTCAGACTGGCTTGTTTACTTAACAGTATGCATTTCAGGCCCTCCATGTCTTTTCCTGACTTGATAGCCCATTTCTTTTTATCACTGAATAATATTTAATAGTTTGGATGTACTATAACATTTTTAAAAATGATAAACAGTTATAATTTAAAATTTTTAATTGGTACTATGGAAATTGGATTAAAAATATGAAGAAGTTTGTGGTGAAGTCTTCTCCCCCACCCTTCCCTCATCTGCCAGTTTTTCTCCACCCTTAGCACTACAGCAGTAACCATTATTACTGGTTTCCTGTGTATCCTTCCAGATTCGTTTATTATGTACATAAGGGAGAGTATAGTGCACACTTTCCTCATTTAATAGATTTTAGTGAGATGTCAGCCTTAGAAAGCTTCCTTCTTTAAAAAAAAATTTTCTTAGCTACATAGTATTTAAATAATTTAACCAATTCTCTATTGGTAGACAGGTTATTTTTAGCCTTTTGCTATCACTAAAAATACCCCACTGAGTAACGTGCAATTTTGTTCCTTTACTAGTATATCTGTAGAGACAAATTTGAGAAAGTAGAATTGGTAGGTCAGGGGAATATGCATTTTTAAATATTTTTGGATATTACCAAATTGCCCTCCATAGAGGTTGTACCATTTTACATTGCCACTAGCAATGTAAGAATGTCTGTCTCCCCACAGTCTTTTCAACAAAATACATCAAATTTTTGAGTGATTTCAACCTATTAAGTGGCAATTAGTCCCATGCTAGATTTAAAGTACATTTCTTTTATGCAACTGAGCATCTTTTTACCAAGTTTAAGGGCTGTTTGGTTTTCTAAATCTATATATATGGAAAGAGATATATATATGTGGTAATAAAGCTATATATGTGGTAAGAGATATATATATGCATATGTATATATACACACCCCCCCACACACACACATACACACATATGTGGAGATCTATATGTGGATATATATATATACACACATATATGCATATACATGTATGTGGGTATATATATGTGCTTATATGTATATGTAGAGAGAGATTAATTGACTACATGCATTAATTAGTCAAAAGGGCATAGTTATATCACAGATAACTTCATATCAGATGAATAATAGCAATGTCTAGCAAACAACCTTTGCAAAAGATTTTATTTACTCCATTACTCAGTGAATCTATAATATATTTGAAAATTCTAGTCCATTGTTCAGTCTCTTGGGTGTTTTTTGTTTAAGTAATATACCTCAGAATCTTGGCATGTTTAATACACTACTGCTTTGGTAAATAGAAGTTGGTGGTCCCTCCGTAGTGGCTTTTTAAGGAAGACTAATTCAGTGGCAAGGCTGATAATGAATCTACAAAGAAAATCGGAGTCTCAAGTTGATTCAAAAAGCTTCAATGTCCACCTATACATCTAACATCTGAGCCCTGGGCAAGTGCTTCTTCAGGCTCTGTTGCACATTTAAGTCTCTTAACCCCTTGTCCCATTCGGCATCTGGACAGTCATGCTGCCCTAAACAGGGTCATACTACTCACTGGTTTCCTCATGGTTCATCAACTCATACAACTCTGCTGAAATGCATTTAGCTGAGAACAACCCCTATCCATTAAGTTTGGTCGCTTTTACAGGGATGCTGTTTTGAAGTATTCACCCTCAATCTAAGGACCATTGAAAACCACTCTTTATAGATTAATTTAAGAAAAGATTTCCTGGTTTTCAAAATTTAAACACCTCAGAGGATTATCTTATCTTTACTTTTTTTTCTTTTATAAATTACAAAGTCACTTGCATGTATAGGCCTAGAGAAGAAAATATACATAGAGGAAAGAAAACTGCAGGAACAGAAACAGAAAAGCCAAAGCTAAGTACCCCCTTGGTATGTGTGTCAGAAGACCTCTTTTTAGTATTATGGTAGAAATTATGGGAATATCTATTCAATGAATATCTATAGATTTCCCTTTCTGTCTGCTAGCCAGGCCTTATATTTGACTTTTTGACTATTAGTAAAGAAAACAATCTTTTGTCAGTTGGGTAAACGGATCACCCCGCCCCCCGACTTTGTGGATTAGGAACCTGTAATCATACTCTGAAATGGCTTAGGATCTTCAGATCATCATTACAGAGTCAACTCAGTGATGTTCATGCCTGCAGTCATCAGAATGTAATGATAGAAATTGTGTCAATGCCGAGGGCTGAATAGGGAGAGGAGAGTCTGGTAAGGAGATGAAATAAGTATTGAACCCTTGAAAGATTTCCAGCCTTATGAAATCTACTTATTGGAAGCTTCTGCCAGAGGCTGAGGTGTGTTTGTGTATCTGGTTGGGTGTGGAAAGCTCTCTAGAGCCGAAGGGCAGCCTGTTCTGGTCCCAGGTTTGCAAAACACACCACCTACGTGCTGACCTGAGTATAAGCACGAGGGTGTGAGGTTTATTTTTGACTCCACCTAATTTGGTGAGGTGTATGCTTTCACTCTGGCTCCAAGTTACCTCTTCTGTTTCCATGGAAACTGCTTATTCTCACTAAGTTTGGTATTAGGTTGACATAATAGGTAACTTTAGGAAATCAGAGATGGTCTTTCTCCTTTGGAGGCTATACTCTTTGAGGAATTACAGTAAATTGGATAGTTTTTTTAAGCTGTAATTTTTAAGCATTTTATATATGCTTAGTGCTGTGCCTTATCTGATTTGTTCTTCACAACCGCTACACAAAGTAGGTATCGTTAGTCTCATTTGGTAGTTATTAATATAATCTCATTTTACAAATAAGGAAATTAAGCTTAGAAAGGCTAATTAATTTGTATGAAATCACATAGGTGATGATGTGTAGCAACGCCAGGATTCAAAACCATAGCCTGTTTGCCCTCTCTACCAAGAAGATACAAATAGACAAATCGGGATGTTTATTTGCCCACAAAGGGCAGTGATCCTTGCTTCCTTGTTAGAAATGGAGCTCTTACACAGTTCATTAGTTGCAAGTAATTTTCCTGAGAACAGGAATTGTATTTTACTTATCATTATATACCTCCCTTTTACAATGACACACTTAATACGGAAAGATATGTTAAATCGAATGTGAATAATCTAATTTTAGGGTACAGGTACCCCAAATGTGAGCAGCTAACAGTAACAATTAAGGCTTATTTAGGAACTAAGAAAAAAAAAGAGAGAATTAAGCTCTTACTATGTACCAGGTAACATTTTAAGTGCTTTATATATATTAATGCACATGACGGTAACATTTTTTTTTTTAAGATTTTTATTTATTTATTTGACAGAGAGAGACAGCAAGAGAGGGAACACAAGAAGGGGGAGTGAGTGAGGGAGAAGCAGGCTTCCTGCTCAGCAGGAAGCCTGATGCCGGGGCTCAATTCCATGACCCCAAGATCATGACTAGAGCCAAAACCAAGAGTTAGATGCTAAACCTTCTGAGCCACCAAGATGCCCCAACCATTTAAACTGTTACCTCCATTTGACAGATGAGGAAACTGCAGCATAAAGATATTTAAAAAGTAGTTAGTAATCAGGAAGGCAGAATTCTAATGCAGCAGTCTAATGACACAGAGTCCATACTGTAAAACTCCATGCTGTCAATACCTTGAGCAACTCCAAAATTGAGGCTCCCTATCGCATAGACTTATGCATAGATCCAGGAGAAAGTTCAAGTGAGTCCAAGGGCTTAATTTAACATTTCTGCCAGGAGGGGGCATCCTAAGATGGATGGATCAGGGAATAGTAAAATTTCAGTCCCCTCTTGCCACAGGACTCCTCTCGCAGTGGCAGGCAATGAGGAACATAACTTACAAAAATAAACCATTTGGGAGAGTTTTATTGACAGTACTCCCTGCAGTTTGGGTAGCTGTGTGATTTTAAAGAAGTGACTTAACCTCTCTGTGCTTTAGTTTCCTTATGGGCAAAATGTGGATAATAATAGTACTTACTCTACATGTAAACTTTTAGAGCAATGCTTGACGGCTGCATTGTGTCTGCATTGTGAAAGGAGAGTACAAAGATGAGTTAGGTATCTTTTAGAGCACCTGGGGTAGGTGCTTAATGAATATTAATTTTATAACTATACTTTTTAATTTTTAAAAAGATTTTGTTTGTTTATTTGAGAAAGAGAGAGAGAGAACACAGAGGAAGAGTGAGAGGGAGAAGCAGACTCCTGTTGAGCAGAGAGCCTGATGCCAGGGCCAATGGATACCTGGACCCTGGACAGATCCTGACCTGAGCCGAACAAAAGCTTAATGACCGAGCCCTCCAGGCTCCCTTCCCCTCCCCATTTCTTAAAGATATTTATTTATTTGAGAGAGAGCACAGAAGGAGAGGGAGAACTTTTTAAGAAAGTATATAATGCATCTGTGGCAGCCATCAAAATGTGTCCCTCAGATGTCCTGCTGTGGGGATGGGAGGGGTGGGTAATTAACGTTCAATTCCAGCTCTGAATCTAACACCTTGTTCACACAGAGGTCACACCTCCCACAGCCTGCTTCCAGCCAATGGCTGGGTAGGACAGACCCCCTTCTATAAGATACATGACTGATTCCTGTGATGGTGATTTTGGCTTGAGGACTCCCATTGCATTGCTGTCTAAATTCTCTCTCTCTCTCTCTCTCTCTGAAGGGTCAACCCTGAATTGTGGTCTATCAGCAATCTCAGCCTCTTGCAGCTTCCCTCACCCCAACCGTTGCCCCGTGGGATTTCCCCCCAAATATATCTCTTACATCTGATCCTGTCTTGGTGTCTGCTTCTCAGAGTCACTGGACTAAAACAACATCCAACAATCACTGATAAAGTCCCTTCCAGCCTTGAGGTTAATATCATTTCTTCAAGCCTTGGCAGAGCTTCTGACATAGGACTTTTTCTATGAAGACGACTCTTAAGTGTTACTAATCTTATTTTTTGTATTTGCTGATATCAAAGCACATGATATTTACTTGTCTTACTGCCAGACACTTTTAAAATCATTTATCTATTTATTTATTTGTTTTTGGATGAATCCTGATGAGAAAACTTATTTTTGTTTGAGTATAATTAGTGACACTTCCAAACCCAACCGTACGCTAGGAAACATTGCTATTTACCATATGTTAGCAGAAATACTCTTAGGACTTTAAAGTGCTTGGTTTGTTGCAGAAAAGAAATGACATAAAACATTATAGATGTTATACTAACTTACTGAATCTTTGGAAACTAGGTTTATAATATTTAAAACTGGTCACTTTAAAATAGTAATGAGCATATTTACGAGATCATTTCTTCTTCCACCACTTCTTGTTCTTTTCCTTTCTTCTGAATTGTTCTTTCTTTCCTAAATACCCTCTATATAGCAAGACATGAATACAAAGTGTCCCCCCTGGGAAACTTAAAGCCACACAGAGGAGATGGTATATATTCACAAATGACAGTAACACAAAGTGACCGTGTAGGCAGTGTCATTATAGAGCAGGTGAACCGGATGCGTGCCGCAGTCTTGGTGCTTTCCCTGCTTGGCTGGCAGCTTCTCAGCATGGCAGGGCAGCAGTTCCCTAGGCGGCCCAGTTCTGGGATGTGCCTTTGGGCGTTGTTCCCGAAGTTCAGCCTAGGCTCTGTTTCTTCTATCTTTCCAAGGATTCTGTAAGCTATAGAATAGATAGATGTAAAAATATACTTTCACTGGGGGAAAAAAAGAGCAAGTGATATTTTCACTGGGGAAAAAAAGAGGGCAAGTAAATTCTACGGCATGTTGTTCTGGACTCTCACCCACTCCCATTTCTTCAAGGTAACTAAGTTGTAGGTGATTTCTGTATTATTCTAGAGTTTTAAAATGGTTCTGTAAATTTTTGACCTCATCCTTTATGTATTTAAGTAATATTAGAATCTTTCCTCCAACTGCTGTCCAAAAGTTGGACTTCACTTTTATCCACACAAATACCATGTTTGCTAAGTGAGTAATGTTAGGAGGCTGAGTCGGTAAAGTTTTAAAAAATAATAATAGTAGATCAGAAGAGACTAATGATTCATTAGCTTATCTCTAGTCGTCTTCCTGTTCATATCCTTCTTAGTTTTAGTATTTATCACAGTCATCTTGTTTAGCTATTCGTATCCTTTGTTATTGTCTGTTTCTTACTAGAAAGTAAGCCACGAAGGCAGGTCTATTCTCTCAGTATTTCCAAAATCCAGCACACTGCTTGGCTCAAATTAAGTGCTCAGTTGTTAAATGAATGGTCTGCTTTAAGTAGCAGAATAATTTTTTTTCTTAGAAAGGGAGAGAAAAATCCAGTTCAACAAATAATTACTGAATTCCTGCTATGGAGAGACGATAGACTTTTTTTTTTTTCCCTCCTTCCATGGATGGGGAAAAAAAAAAGAGGAACACTGATTAAGATCTGCCCTGGATTCTTCTGGTTTTAAACTCTAATTATACCTAAGGATAGTTTCCTGCTTGATGCCATAGTTTCAGCTTTTTTGGTTACATAACAGTAAGATTTAACCCATTTTTAAAAAGTGGTATTTTAAGAAGGAAGGACATTTTGTACACTTTTGGGGCATCTCCAGAAGATCCCAACCTATAGATGGGCAGGGTAATATGCTTTGATTAAGACTGGAATTACCCTTGCAAACTAATCTCTGGGTTCTCTGAGCTGGGATTGCCCTTGCACCACTTCCCCAGGGGCCTTAGGAAATAGCTCATTCTATGATTGGAATTTCAAGTCAAAACACATTTATCTGAGCAGAATTTTAATGATTTATCAAAGAGAGGAGGGATTTTCCCAAACATCTGAACTTACCAAATTACTGATCCCATTAGCTATGTTTTCTCTTAAGCACCTTTCTTTGAACAAAGCAATTACTGCTGAAATCATCAAATGTATTTTTCATAAAAGCTTTTGACTAAGTTTTGTTTGATTAGCAGGAACCCAGTAAAAGTAAATATTGTTTGAGAAGGCACTTTCAGAGCCCTTTCTTTTTCTTCATTGAATTAGCTTTTTAAAAGCACTATTCTTTGGAGAGTAAGAGCCTTTTTCCAGCTGTCCTATTGTGTAGCTCAAGGTCTTGTTAATACTATTATCTGGCCCTGAGATTACAGGTAATTGTGATAAAACACAAGCTTCAGTTTCTGTAATCTCAGACAGAAATCTGTTTGTGCCCAGGTCTTCATATCAGGTGTTTGTTAAATTCAGACTTCTCTCACCTGGGATAGCCCCACTGGCCCCCAGTAAACAGAGGTATCTGGCAGGGACAGGGCTGCATTGAGGCTATTGCCTTTTTTTTTTTAAATCGGGTGGCAGAACTCCTGTGACCAACTTACACACAACGCGTGCTAAATGGGAAAATTACGTATTTTAAAATAGGCATGTTTGAAACAATAACACTTTTGAATGTGAAATGTACCAAAGGCCACATGTCTTTGGCTTTGCTTGTCAAATGGAGAGGCTGCCAGAACCAGTCGGCTCCATGGTTCTCATGCCCCAAAGTCCTGCAAATTGACACGTAAGTAGACAACACACAAAGAAGCTCAGCCCATGAGAAAGTGAGTTTGGGCGCTTGGGCTGGCCTCCTTTCTCTCTGTGTGGAGTTTTTTCCAGCTTCCCTTCTTCTGTCCCATCTTAGTTTCTCAGAAAGGAGAGATTAAATGTGTCTGGAATTTCAGCATGTTAACTGCACAGGCAACATGAGGCTAGCACTCAGGCCACTGTTCAGCCTGTCATATGGAAGGAATTGCCTTTCAGGGGAGATTATAATTGTGTATGTAGCCACACAAATGCACATTCTGCCTGGAGGAAAATGCACAGAAGAGGAGGCCTCATGCTGCCACTCAGGTCTCTTTGTAGAGGACTGCATAAGAAGCCCTCACATGGTGGAGTCAACTCTTTTGGGCTTAATGAGTCATCTTTTTTTATGTGATGCCTACTTCAAAAAAAAAAAAAAAAAAAGGAAGAAGGAGAAATGCACTTTTCCCAAAGTAGGTTGCTTTTATTGGCCCTGCAGCTTTGTCTAAGAGTTTTGTACATTCCTGATGACATCATTTACATGCTAGTGCACAGACAGTAAACAAAAAATAATTTAGCTTTCGGGCATTTAGACAAACCTTAAATAATTCAATTTAGAGAAATGATAATAAGCTTTATAAACAGCGCACACATGAGCTTAAACAACAAGCATGACCCGAATCCTTTTTGGAATGTGATGTGTTGAAAGATGGCTATAGAGAAAACTAGAAGCTTGACACTTTTGAATTATGTGCAGTTCAAACTTGAATCCATGGTCTAGTGTCAATCCCAAGCAGTATGTTCTAGTTAGTGGATAAAATACAGGCTACTACGTGAGTAAGTCATCAAGCTCCTTGGGCCATAGCATTTTCCCTATGAGAAAGGATAATATTACCACCTACCTCACAGGAATGTTAGAAGATTGAGAAGATAAACATGTGGAGCTCTTTATAAGGAAGGTATTTTGTAAATAGAAAAATGCTATTATTATTCTCCTTGATCAAATTTCCTCAACAAATGGAGTTGATAAAACATACCTCACAGGGGGCTGAGAGGATGAATTAATTAATATATATCAAGTATCCTAAAATATTTAATGAGATCTAAAGTGGTCTTTTTTTGATAGTCTATAGGCCACCAAAGCTGATATTTAGATGCATGATTGACTTACAAAGTCCTACATGTATAGTTGGTCTTCTGCCTTGTCTTCAAAGGTTGGCTTGGTACAGCATTGTCAATCTATAAGTAGAAGAAAATGGGACAATGGTCCTGCCTTTTTTCTCATCAAGGTTATGCCTATGAACAGCCTATGGAGTCTTGCTAACCTTTGTTGCCGTGTCTGGACATACGGACTGTTTTGACCTTTGCCTTTCCAGCAAATATTTGCTTGTGATTTCATATTTCTAAAGGAGACATACACTTACAAGGAAAAGAAGTGGTTGATTTTTCTCACCTTGTGAACTTTTTCTTATCACATTTCCTAGTAATTAAGAGAAAATAATTATTGTTGAAGGACCTGACATCAGGTTCTCCAAGTGGAAAGTTCTTAAACGCAGCTGAGTAATAAAAACAGCTTTGATTGTTATGTTTAGAAAAGGGACACCAAAGAGGAATTTATATCTTTTTAAAATATTTATTTATTTACTTATTTGAGAGAGAGAAGCAGAGGGAAAGTGGAGGTGGGGGGAAGGGCAGAGGGAGAGGGAGAGAGAAAGCAGACTCTGCTGAGAGCAGATCCTGATGTGGGGTTTGATCCCATGACTCTGAGATCAGACCTGAGCTAAAACCAAGAGTCAGCTTAAGCAACTATGCCACCCAGGCACCCCAGGAATTTTTATATATATGTAAATATATGTGTGTATATATACACAAACACACACACATATACATATTTAAAATTTTATTTATTTGCAAGAGAGAGACAGAGAGCGAGCATGAGGAGGGTGTGGGGGTCAGAGGGAGAAGCAGACTCCCTGTTGAGCAGGGAGCCAGATGTGGGACTTGATCCTGGGACTCCAGGATCATGACCTGAGCTGAAGGCAGTCACTCAACCACAGCCACCTAGGCACCCCAAGAATTTATACTTTTTAACAACAAAGTTATCACTGACATCTCTTCTTCTGTTGTTGGTATTTTCATAAGATTGGAGACACAAGATTTCCTAGGATGCCTTAGTTATAGCCATTTCCAGCCAACAGAAAAAGGCCAAGGGGAGGAGGGGCTCCAGGATAAACGCCTCTTAAGCAAGTAAGGCAGAAGTTAGAAACACAGCTTGTGCTCACATTTCCTAGATGAGAAATTAATATAAGGCCCCTGCTAATTGCAAAGGAGCCTAGGAATTAAAGTTCAGCCAGACAATCATGTGCAAGAAGAATAGGAGCACAGATTTTGGGTGATGCAAACAATGTTACAGTGTTTACAGTGGAGAAGTCTCTCCCACTGAGAGTGAGGTGTGTTTTTGGTAGCTAATTACCCTTATTCATAGGTGAATCATGGATGTCCTGGAGAAAAAGTTTTAACTTTTTCTCCCCTATCTCTACCTTTCCAAATTAGAGTGCAGAGGTATTTCATTCCCATCCCTGTTCTCTACTCATTCTTTTTTTTTCCTCTTAGCTCCATGTCTCTTGTCATTTATCTTATATAACCTCCCTCTTTGTAAACATTTCCAACTAATCAGAATAGTCCATTTCTACACTTTAGTGAACTC
Organism: Mustela nivalis; assembly: GCF_964662115.1. NCBI lineage: Eukaryota > Metazoa > Chordata > Mammalia > Carnivora > Mustelidae > Mustela > Mustela nivalis. The sequence continues at coordinate 102,654,199 of NC_139028.1, forward strand.
ATATAACGGTAGGGTTTTAATTCTTTATAATTGTGTTGGTTGCTGGGTGTTGGTGGTAACTTTGCTGCCAATTTTTTTTTTTCTTGGATTGGGACTTAGAGACTCATTGTAGGAAACTGAATCTTGTCTCCAGAGAGCTAGTTTTACAATAAATAAAGATATTGATCTTCTGAGACTGGGAGTGATTGGTAAAAGATTTGGGAGAACAAGGAAAAGGTGGTGCTGCAGAAACTGGGGGTGGAGAGAGTTTCAATATGGAGGGAGTGTTCAGTGGTATCAGTTGCCTCAGAGAGGTCAAACAAGATAAGAGCAGCAAAGGAGGTTGTTAGTGGCAGTAGGTGAGAAGTTTCACTGGAGTAGTGTGGCAGGATGCCAGATTTTCCTAGATGGTGGAATAAATGGGAAGGGTGAAGGAGTTGAGACAATGGGTAACCTCACCATCCGCCCCCCCCCAAGAAGTCTGGTTGACCAGGAAAGGAGAGGGGGTGATAGCAAGAGTAGAGTTTGTTGTTTTAAATTTTTTTAGATGGAGAGACTTGAATATGTGTATAGGTTGAAGGAAAGGGAGCCATTAAAGAAGGAGAGAGGGAAGATCCAGGAGAAGGAAAGGATGATTTACTGCACCTGTTTTCAGAAGCGGGGATCAAGGGCAGAGACGCAAGGTGGGAAACGGAGCCACATTTATCCATCAGGCATTATTGGTATTATACCTAATCAATAAACTGTTCTGAGATCTTTGAAAATACTTGAATCGTAAAAAAAATTTATTGATCTTCAACTATGGATAAATATTTAATTATATATTCATAAAATATAATAAAATCTCATTATTTTAATTAGTATAGACAAACATTTTAGTGTATTTGAAGGCAATTTATAGGTAACATTTTTCACAATTACAGAAATTTCCAGTCAGGGTGGGAGTGGTCTTGAGATCATTTAGATGGTCTTAAAATGACTCTCCAAGGATTATTCAGTGATAAAAAGGAAGGAAATTCTGTCATTTGCAACAGCATGGATGGACCTTGACATTATGCTAAAATAAGGCAGAGAAAGACAAATACCATATGAACTCACTAATATATGGAATCTCTTTTTTTAAAAGATTTTTATTTTATTTTTTTTGGACAGAGAGAGATACCACTAGAGAGGGAACACAAGCAGGGGGAGTGGGAGAGGGAGAAGCAGGCTTCCTGCTAAGCAGGGAGGCCGAAGCAGGGCTCAATCCCAGGACCCTGGGATTATACGTAGACCGAAGGCAGACACTTAACAACCCAGGCACCCCTGATATGTAGAATCTAAAAATAAACTAGGTTCAGCTTATTTTTAACTGAGGGGGAAGAAGGTGAATGAAATGGTGAGGGTGGGGAAAAGGTACATGCTTCCAGTTACACAATAAGTAAGTCCTGGGGATGTAATGTACAACATGATGACTGTAGTTAATAATACTGTATTATAGGGGCGCCTGGGTGGCTCAGTGGGTTAAAGCCTCTGCCTTCGGCTCAGGTCATGATCCCAGGGTCCTGGGATCGAGCCCCGCATCAGGCTTTCTGCTCAGCAGGGAGCCTGCTTCCTCCTCTCTCTCTGCCTGTCTCTCTGCCTCCTTGTGATCTCTGTCTGTCAAATAAATAAATAAAATCTTTATAAAAAAAAGTCAATCTTCTAAAAAAAATAATAATAATACTGTATTGTATATTTAAAGGTTGCTGAAAGAGCTTAAAGGTTGTCATCACAAGAAAAAAAATTGTAATTATGTGTGGTGATGTATGTTAACTAGAATTATTGTAGTGATCATTTCGTAATATATACAAACACCAAATCATTATGCCGTATACCTAAAACTATTATGTTACACGTCACTTATACCTCAATAAAAAGAAAAAGGAAAAAAAAACTGACTCCACAATGAATAAATGTATTTAACCAACAGATTTGGAAAGTAAGGAAGGTGAAGAATTAAGCTTAGAAATAGAGTTGAAAGTTGATATTCTTTACCTGACCACCTCTTCTTTGTCTTTGAAGTCAGGTTTTCAGCGTTTTGTCCTTAGAGTTAGAGAAACAGAAGTAAAAGACTTCGGAGAGCAAAGAAAGTTTGTATTTGTTGCAGTGGGAAAGAAGGAAGGTACAAATACAAGAAATCTGGCAGCATTAAGACATTTGAAGTAAGGGCACATAATCTATTAGAGAAAAAAAGAAGCAACAAAAAACATTAACGGGAACAAAGTTGGCTATGTAAATTGGTGAAAGAAAAAGTAAAAATGCATTGGAAAGTAATAACTAGATGAAACAAATGAAAAAAACTAGGATAAAAATGTTAGGAAAACAGTATGTTACAAATAATGGGCAAGGAGAGGGCAGATCTAAGGAGCACATTGTTTTTTTTAACTTAAAGATTTTTTTTAATTAGCTACAAAATTTTATTGGTAAAATAGATCTAAAGAGTTTTAACAAAACACAGCAGTACCATACTTCACAAACTTCTCACCTCTGAGCCCCATTCCTCAGAAGAGAATACTTTTAGTTTTTTTCACCGTTTCTTTTGCTTTTTTTCCCTGTGTGTGTGTGTGTGTGTGTGTGTGTGTGTGTATTTTTAAGATTTTATTTACTTATTTGACAGACAGAGATCACAAGTAGGCAGAGAGGCAGGCAGAGGGAGAAGGAGAAGCAGGCTTCCGGCTGAGCAGAGAGCCTGATGCGGGGCTCGATCCCAGGACCCTGGGATCATGACCTGAGCCGAAGGCAGAGGCTTTAACCCACTGAGTCACCCAGGTGCCCCTCCTGTATATTTATAAATAGCATGCTTAAGCTGCTCTTTTTGATTTTTTAGTTTTAGATATGATCTAATAACTTCCTGTGATGGGTTCAGTGCTTTTATATCCCCTAAAACTCCCCTTTCTCCTAGCCTTCTAATAAAATTATGATTTTTGGTCAATATTCAGCACTTATTATGACTATGGAAATGGCATATATATATAGCAATATATACATATATATATTGGTCATGTAGTGTATACTATGATTACATTTCCCCTTTTTACATATTTTTTCCCCTTTTCCTGGAGTTAATAATAGCCTTGTTTTTTATTTGGTTGGTTTTCTATAAATTTGTCTTTAATTTATCCCTAAAGTCCAACCAAAATGTCAGTCTTCTCTCAGTTTATGCAGACACATCAGGTATTCTCTAAGTTTCAGTTTATTTTCTTCAAGAGAACTCTCCTGGAGCACTTCTTCACCTAAGTAGGAGTCTTCCTACTCAAATCTGGCCTGGTTGCTCTCTAAATCCTTATTATCCATATTATATATATTATTTGTCCCTCTCAAGTTATGTTCCATATTTCCTGAAGACTTTGTTTTCCTTTTCCTTAAATGCTCCTTCATTTTGTTAGGTGGCATCCTCCAGTAGTTTTCTGAGAAAGGGTACAAACAAAATAACATTTGGGGGATCTGAAACTGTTTTTATACTACCCTTATATTTGATGGATAGTTTCTGTGTGTATAAAATTCTATGTTGGAGATAATTTTTCCTTAGAATTAAAAAAAAAGATTTAATTTATTTATTTGACAGAGAGATCACAAGCAGGCAGAGAGGCAGGCAGAGAGAGAGAGGAGGAAGCAGGCTCCCCACAGAGCAGAGAGCCTGATGCAGGGGTTTGATCTCAGGGTCATTACCTGAGCCAATGGCAGAGGCTTAACCCACTGAGCCACCCAGGTGCCCCTCTTCTAAAGTTTTCTTAACATTTCTTATCTGCTCTTGTCTTCAACTCCTTTTTTCGAAGCCATGTCTTCTTTTATTGAGACATAATTGCCATACCATAAAATTCACACTTTTAAAGTATACAAATTTATTGTTTTTCAGTCTGTTCACAAGATTGTGCAACCACCACCACAGTCTAATTGCAGAACATTTTCATTATCTCAAAAAAGAAACCCCATACCAATTAGCAGTCACTCTTTATTTCCCCGTTTCCCCATTTCCCCCATCCTCTGGTAAGCCCTGATCTACTGTCTATGTGTATTGATTTGTCTATTCTGAACACTTCATATACAGAGAATTATACAGTAGCTAGTCTTTCGTGTCTGGCTTCTTTCACTTTGCATGTTTTCGTGGTTCGTCCATGCTGTCATATGTATCAGTACTTGATTCCTTTTCATGGCTGAATAATATTTGATTGTATGTAGAAACCCCATTTTGTTTATTCATTCATCAGTTAATGGACATTTGGATTATTTCTACTTTTTGGCTCTTGGGACTGATACCACTATGAACAGCTGTGTAGAAGTATTTATATGAACACCACCTTTTTATAAGGTGAATAATAGGAGTGAATTGCTGGGTCTTTGTGTTTAACTTTTTGAAGAACTGCCAAACTGTTTTCCAAAGATTCTGCTCCATTTTACCCACCAGTAACGTAGGAAGATTCCATTTTCTCTGTATCATTTCTGACACTTGTTATTATTTATCTTTTTTGATTATCATCATCCTACCATATTGGAGTGGTATTTCTCTCTCTCTCTCTCTCTCTCTCTTTTTTTTTTTTTTTTAGATCTTATTTATTTATTTGAGAGAGAGAGAGAGTGTGTGCACACATGTGAGCAGGGGAAGGGGCAGAAGAAAAGGGAAAGAATCTCAAGGGGACTCCGAGCTGAGTGCAGAGCCCTACACGGGGCTTGATCCTGTGACTCCAAGAGTGTGACCTGAGCCAAAACCAAGAGTTGGATGCTCAACTGACTGAGCCACACGGGCACCCCTGTGAAGTAGAATTTCACTGAGGTTTTGGTTTGGATTTCTCTGATTACTAACAACATTTAGCATCTGTTCATGTGTTTGTTGGCCATTGCTTTACCTTCTTTGGGGAAATGTCTGTATGAATTGCCTTTTAAAAAAATTTGTTTATTTATTTGAGAGAGAGACAGAGGCAGAGACAGACAATGAGCAGGGGGAGGGAGAGGGAGAAACAGACTCCCCGTTGAGCAGGGAGAATGATATGGGGCTTGATTCTAAGACCCCAGATCATGACCTGAGGCAAAGGAAGAAGCTTACCAGTTTATCTATTTTTTCCCTTTCATTGCTTATGCTTTAGGTGTTACATGAATTGCCTATTTTTAATTGGGTTGTCATTTTACTGGTGAACTGTAACAGTTCTTTATATATTCTGGGTACTAGACTCTTATCATATATATGATTTACAAATATTTTCTCCCATTTTGTGGGTTGTCTTTTCACTTTCTTTTTTTTTTTTTTTAAAGATTTTATTTATTTATTTGACAGAGAGAGATCACAAGTAGGCAGAGACGCAGGCAGAGAGAGAGAGAGGAAGAAGCAGGCTCCCTGCTGAGCAGAGAGCCCGATGCGGGACTCGATCCCAGGACCCTGAGATCATGACCTGAGCCGAAGGCAGCGGCTTAACCCACTGAGCCACCCAGGCGCCCCGTCTTTTCACTTTCTTGATAGTGTCTTTTGGAACACACAAATTTAAAATTTTTATAAAGTCTAGTTTATCTATTTTTTCCCTTTCATTGCTTATGCTTTAGGTGTTACATGAAATTGTTACCTAAACCGAGGTTACAAAGATTTATACCTTTTTTTTAATTAATCCTAAGAATTTTATAGTTTTAGCTTTTATATTTAGATCTTTGATCCATTTTGAGTTAAAATTTTTGTATATGGTTTGAAGCAAAGGTGCAGATTCATTCTTTTACATGTGGATTTCCAGTTTTCCTAGCACCATTTGTTGAAAAGACTGTCCCTTTTCCTAGTCTTAGTGTTGGCAACCTTGTATGGTCATTTGACCATATGCTTGGTGGCTTATTTCTGGCTCTGTATTCTATTCCATTGGTCTCCCCCCCACCCCCATCTCTGTGTCAGTACCACACAGTTTTGATTGCTGTAACTTTGTAGTAGGGGCGCTTGGGAGGCTCAGCTGATTAAAGGTCTGCCCTCAGCTCAGGTCATAATCCCAGGGTCCTGGGATCGAGCCCCACATCAGCCTGCTTGCTCAGCAAGGAGCCTGCTTCTCCCTCTGCATGCTGCTCCCCCTGCTTGTGCACTCTCTCGCTCTCTCTGAAAAATAAATAAATAAAATCTAAAAAAAAAAGTTCGAATGAGTGAATAAGTAAATGAAACATGGGCCTACACTAAAGAGATCTTATGTTACATTTAAATGGATTTGATTAGGGACACCTTGGTCTCAGTTGGTTAAGTGTCTGTCTGTTGGTTTCTGCTCAGGTCATGATCTCATGGGTCATGAGGTCAAGCCCTGTGTACTGCTCCATGCTTGGGAGGGAGTCTGCTTGTGATTCTCTTGCTCTGCCCCACCCCCTACTTGCGCAGACTGTCTCTCTCCCTCAAATAAATAAATAAATCTTCTAAGAAAATGGATCAGACTATCACCAAAACATAAACAGCTGATACTTGTGTAGTACTTTCTTTATTGTTTGTAAAGTACATTCATGTATATTATCTTATTTGTCTTAACTAAATTAACTAACCTATGAAGAAAGAATGATTAGTATCTCTTTTTGATAAATGTTTAGGAGTAATGTTTAGGAAAAGGACTAAATGGGAACATTTGGGAATTAAAAATATAGCTTGCAAATATTTATCATAGGCAAGATACAAAGAATTTTTTGGTAAATAAAAGGAAGAAACTATGTTACTATATTATGCAATAAAATTAGAGCAGCAGACAAAGGGAGACACAGACTCCCCATTGAGCAAGGAGCTCAATGCAGGACTTGATCCCAGGACCCTGGGATCATGACTAGAGCTGAATGCAGATGCTTAACCAGCTGAGCCACCCAGGCTTCCCTCTATGATGTTTTTTAAAGTAGCTCAGGCTGATTAAGACAGAATTGGTACCAAGGAGTCAGGTGCTGCTATAACAAACACCTAATGATGTGGAAGCAACTTTGCAACTGGGTAGTGGGTATAGACTGGAAGAGTTTTGAGATACGTGCTAGGGAAAACCAGTAACGCTGTGAAGGAACTGGTAAAGGCAGTTGTGGTGAGGATCCAGAAAGAAAAGAGATATGTAGAGAAAGCCTCCATCTTCTTAGAGAATGCATGGTCGTGTGGAGAATGTTGGATAGTAAATAGGAAATATTGACAGAAATATGAGTGGTAAAAGGCAATTCTGATAAAGTCTCAGATGAAAATGAGAAATATAGTATTGGAAGCTGGAGGCAAGATGATCCATGTTAAAAGTGGCCAAGAATTGGGGTGCCTGAGTGGCTCAGTTGGTTAAGTATCTGGCTTTTTTTTTTTTTTTTATAGATTTTTATTTATTTGACAGACAGAGATTACAAGTAGGCAGAGGAGATAGGCAGAGAGAGAGGAGGAAGCAGGCTCCCTGCCGAGCAGAGAGCCCGATGTGGGGATCGATCCCTGGACCCTGGGACCATGACCTGAGCCGAAGGCAGAGGCTTTAACCCACTGAGCCACCCAGGCGCCCCATATCTGTCTTTTTTTTTTTTTTTTAAGTTTTTATTTTTTGTTTTTGAGAGAGAGTGCAAGCTCACATGCACATGCTGGGGGGTAGGGGAGAGAGAGTAGCAGACTCCCCACGCCCCATTGAGCAGGGAGCCCAATGCGGGGTTCCATTCCAGGACTCTGGGATCATGACCTGAGCTGAAGGCAGACACTTAACTGACCAAGCCACCCAGGCTTCCCAAGTGTCTGGCTCTTGATCTCAGCTCAGGTCTTGATCTCAGGGTTGTGAGTTCAAGCCCTACATTGGGATCCACACTGGGTGTGGAATCTACTTTAAAAAGAAAAATGGCGGGACGCCTGGGTGGCTCAGTTGGTTAAGCAGCTGCCTTCCGCTCAGGTCATGATCCCAGCGTCCTGGATCGAGTCCCACATCGGGCTCCTTGCTCCGCAGGGAGCCTGCTTCTCCCTCTGACTCTGCCTTCCACTCTGTCTGCCTGTGCTCGCTTTCGCTTGCGCTCTCTCTCTGACAAATAAATAAATAAAATCTTTAAAAAAAAAAAAAAAAAGAAAAATGGCCAAGACTTTGGCCGAATTGTGTGTTCATGTTCTAGTGTTTTGTAGAAGGTAGAACTTGTGAGTGATGATTGGCTATTTGGCTGAAGAGAGTTCTAAGCAAAGTGTTGAAGGAGTGGCCTGATTCTTCCTGAATGCTTAAAATGGGAGAGGAGAGAAATGGATCAAAGACAGAATTGTTAAGAAAACAGAAGCAGGGGACGCCTGGGTGGCTCAGTGGGTTAAGCCGCTGCCTTCGGCTCAGGTCATGATCCCAACGTCCTGGGATCGAGTCCCACATCGGGCTCCTTGCTTGGCAGGGAGCCTGCTTCTCCCTCTGCCTCTGTCTGCCATTCTGTCCGCCTGTGCTCGCTCTCTCTCCCTCTCTCTCTGACAAATAAATAAATAAAATATTAAAAAAAAAAAAAAAAGAAAACAGAAGCAGAACTTATAGACTATGTGGAAACTTTTCAGCCTGACTGATAAGCTAGCAAGTCAGTCTTCTGCTGCCCTTGGACTAGTGCCATCAGTGCTCCTGGTTCTCAGCCTTTCAGGCTTGGACTGAAATCATACCACTGGCTTTCCTGGATCTTCTCATAATAAATCTCTGTCCTTCGATATCTCTTCCTCTCAAAATCTCTTCCCCTTCCCACCTATACACACACACACACACACACACATCTTATTTGTTCTGTTTCTCTGGTGAACTCTGACTAATATATATTCCTATGCAGCCAAACCTGTCCCCTAACTCCCTGGCAGCTACTGATGTGCTAAATGAAATCATACATTATGAAGTCTTTAATGTTTAGCTTCTTTCACTTATCATAATACTTTCAAGATTTATCCATATTGTTGCATATGCATGTTTCTGGAATAATTTGTTTCTATTATTGGATATTATTATATTATATGAATGTTCCACAATTTATTTATTCATTTACCAGTTGAGAGACATTTGGATTGTTTCCAGTTTTTGGCTATTATGAATAAATCTGTTATAAACATTTGTGTACAAATCTTTGTATGGACTTAAGTTTTCAGTTTTCTTGGATAAATACCAAAGGAGTAGAATGACTAGGTTGTGTAGTAAATGCATCCTTAAATTTATAAGAAATGGCCAAAATGTTTTTCATAGTAACTGAACCACTTTTATGTCCCATGAATGGGTGAGAATTATAGTTGCTCTATATGTTAACCATTCTAGTTGATGTATAGTGGATACCCCACTTTTAAAAATAGAATTCCACACCCTCTGCCGCATTTATAGCAGCATTATTTACAATAACCAAGATATGGAAGCAGCCCACTGTCCATTGATTGATGAATGAATAAAAAAGACATGTTATTGGGACACCTGGTTGGCTTAGTCAGTAGAGCATGTGACTGTAGATCTCAGGGTCATGTGTTCAAGCCCCATGCTGTATGTGAAGCCTACGTAAAAAACAAAATAAATAAAAGATGTGGTATGTATACACACACACACACACACGGGATATTATTCAGCCATAAAAAAGAATGAAATCTTGACATTTTTGATGGCACGGATCGGGCTAGAGAGTATAACGTTAACCAAAACAAGTCAGTCAGAGAAAGAAAAATACCATAAGATTTCACTCCTATGGGGAATTCAAGAATCAAAACAAACAACAGAAGGAAAAAATAAGAGAGAGAGAGAGAAACAAATGAAGAAACAGATTCTTAACTATAGAGAACAAACTGTTAACCTGAGAAGAGATGGATAGGCAGTTGGGTTAAACAGATGATGGGATTAAGGGTTTCACTTGTAACGAGCACAGGGTGATATATGGGAGTGTTGAATTACTATATTGTACACCTGAAACTAAAAGAACACTGTACTTAACTATGTGCAATTAAAATAAAAACTTTAAAAATGCCCTTCAAGTAAAAATAAAAATTAAAAAAATAGAATTTCCCTAATGATTAATGATGTTGAGTGTCTTTTCATGTATTTTTTTGTCGTGTGTATGATGATGTATATGTTCAAATCTTTTACTCATTTTTTTAAAAAGATTTTTAAAATCTATTTGACAGAGAGAGAGAGAGAGCATGAGCAGGGGGAACAGGAGAGGGAGAAGCAATCTCCCTTTTGAGCAGGGAGCCTGATGTGGGGCTTGATCCCAGGACGCAGGGATCATGACCTGAGCTGATGGCAGCCACTTAACCAACTCAGCCACTTAGGCGTTGCCCCACCCCATTTATTTATTAGTAGTTTTCTTGTTGATATTGAAATGTAAGATTTCATTATATATTCTGGATATATATATTTTTAAAGATTTTATTTATTTATTTGACAGGGAGAGAGATCACAAGTAGGCAGAGAGGCAGGCAGAGAGAGAGAGAGGTGGAAGCAGGCTCCCTGCTGAGCAGAGAACAGAATGTGGGGCTCCATCCCAGGACCCTGGGACCATGACCTGAGCCGAATGCAGAAGCTTAACCCACTGAGCCACCCAGGTGCCCTGCTAATACCACAGTCTTAATTACTGTCTTTATCACAAGTCTTGAGAAATCAGGTAGAAGAAGTCCTCCAACTTTGTTGTTCTTGTTCAAAATTGTTTTAATGATTTGATATTTCTTAATAGTTATGTCAACTTGGGCAAATTATTTGTCCTCTCTATGCTCAGTTTCCTAATTTGTTTTTGTTTTGTTTTATTTTTATTTTCTTATCAGTTTCCCAGTTTGCAAATTGAATAGTAGTAAGACTTCTGGAGTTTTTTTGTTTTGTTTTGTTTTTTGAAAAAGGAGTGAGAGAAAGGCAGTGGAGGGATAGAGGGAGAGAGAGAGGTAGTATCTTAAACAGGCTCCACGCCCAGTGCAGAGACAACAGGATGGCTCTGAGATCATCACCTAAGATGACCCTGGCTCTCAGATGACCCTGAGATCATCACCTAAGCCAAAATCTGAGTTGGATGCTTAAGCACCTGAGCCACCCAGGTGCCCTACGACTGTTATGAATATTAAATGAATAAAACTCATAGAAACATTCCTGGCACATAGAAAGAGCTCCATAAATATTAGCTAACATTATTTTTTTTTTTTTGGTTCAATTAAAGGGGGCAATAGTGTGTTGATTGATCCTCAAACTTGGCAAAAATAATCCTGAAAGAGGAAACTAAACTATTTTAAGATATGAACAAAAGTGTGAATGATCTGTAAATTTCTAGCAAATAGTGTGACATATGACTAACCCAGAAATGCAATACTTGTTTAATTTCTAAAATATTTATTAAATATAATTACTGTATATGATCCTTAAGAGCATATTAATAGATATTAAGACTCAAAATTAATTATGTGATTTTTTTGAAGTTTCTAACCTTGATAAACTCTCAAACAACTAAAAATAGAGTATTAGTAACCTCTGTTAAAGTATTTATTTAAAACTATGAGAAAAATTAGGTTTATGTTTCTTGAAAACAAGAACAAAACAAAGATGCCTCCTAGGACCACTTTTATTTATTTATTTATTTAAATTTTTAGCTTTCTGCCTAATGTGAGGCTTGAGCTTACAACCCCAAGATCAAGAATGCAAGCTGTCCTGACTGAGCCAGCCAGGCACACCAAACCACTATTACTTTTTATAGCATTGGATATTAAGACCTAAACGTATTTTTTTAAGATGACTATAGGACAGCAAATTAAATGGTTAAAGTTTTTACTTATGCTTGTGGGAGTGTAAATGGGTATATTTTGGAAAACTGTTTGGCAGTCTATACTAAAACTGAACATATTCATATCCTATGACTCAGTCATTTACTCCCAGGCATAGAACCAACTGAATGTAGACATATGTTTACTAAATACTCATACCAGAACACTCAGAGTGACACCATTCATATTAGGCCCAAATTGGAAACTTAAAAAATGCAGTCAATAAGAAAATTGATAAGTAAGTCATGGTATATGCAACAGTGGGCTATTATGCTACAAATGAGAATTAATGAACAACTACTCACAGCTCTATTGTAAAAGCAACACATGCATGTAATAGGATACAGAAGTGTCTGAAGGAAACGGTAAGGCTTCCTTACTTGTAAGCACTCTCTTAATTCAATTTCCCAGAGTATTCACTGTTAACAGATTGTTGTACATCCTTCCAGAACTTTTTCTGTGTGTGATCATATGTATACCCGCAAATGTTCATAACAGAAATGTAATCACACTGTATTCTAACTTGTTTTTTCACTTTAAAAAATGTACATCTTTTCCTGCTAATGAATGTCACTCATTTTTAATGTCTGTTATAGAATATTTATTTTATCTATTAATTCATTAACCACTGCCTTATTGATAGGCATGCAGATTTTCTCTACTTTTTCAATTTTAAAAAGAATAGTGCACATAAAGAAGCTCCTAAATAATTTCCTTTAGTCACTTATTCTGAAGGGACTTAGTTACTGTAACACAAATTTGTACCATTTATTTCCTTTACATGTCATATATTAACTTTTAATTATATCCATCATGATTTTTCTCTATCTTGTCACTCCTCTTTTATCTTTGCTATTTATCCTATGAAAACTTAAAAAACAAATTCTATCTACACATCCATCTGCTCTCAAGTACTGCTATTGGTTTATGTCCTAAATTATCTCAGGGACAAGTACACTTGATTTTCTCCTGGATATAAAAGTATTTTAACATCTTAATTCAACTAGAATTCATTGTACTTGTAGGTAGGAGGTGTGACTCTAAATTTATTCCTTCCACAGTCCTCCCAATTATCAACTAATAAACTTTTCACATTGTTAGCTACATAGTTTGTAACAATTACGCGGATATACATTTTGGCATCTATTTTTGAGATGTATATAAGTCATACAGTATGCAGTCTTTCGTGCCTGGCTTCTTCCATTTGATATTAAGTTTGTGAGGTTCATACCCTTCTGTATTCTGTTACATTCATGTGTTGCTTTTACAATTAAATTTTAAAAAGTTGTATAAGAGGAAAGATAACTAAATATTCAGGTTCACCAATAATTTAAGCTTTGTAAATTAAGACCCTTTTGAGTTAGTTTAAAATTAAAGTTTTATATTGAGATGTCAGGGAAGGAATCGGTCTTTATTTTTTGAAGGTGGTACCATCTTTCTGGAGAGCAATTTGGCAATGAATAACAAGAGTTATAAAATTGAGAATATCTTTTGATCCTAAAGCCTTACTTCTGGGAATATATCCTAAGGAAGTAACTCAAAAAGAAAAGAAATTGTTTGTATAAAAATGTTTATAGCCACATTATCTTTAAGAAAAAAACTGGCAATAATCCAGAAGCAAATTGAAGTAGATGAATAGACTATTATATTACTAAATAATTCCCAAGAAGACTTCATATATATGTGAAAAAGCATATGAAATGAAATATTTTGGTAAAGTGGAACCCCAGTACAAACCTGTGTATCCACTGATAAGAAGGAACCACAGAGATATGTAAATCCTTGCTATTTTAAGATAAAGGAATTCTGTATTCAAGTGCTGTTTTAAAATTCAATAACATATTGATCTTCTAATTTAGAAAAAGATTAAGCTAGATGACCTAAAAAGATTTCTATCATCTCCATGCTTTTATAATTTCAAGAAAATGAAATTGAAAGTAAAGTTTCTTTTATTTCTTTCCTTCTCCCTCTAGTATCATTTAGATTCTTCTCAGCTGAACATTTTCTTAAACTAGATCCATTAGTGAGGTCATTTTGTTTTGGAAAGACAGAGTAAAAATTTAGAATAGTAGAAGAGAAAGCAGTAATTTCATTCTCCAAATCCATTTATTTAAACATTATATAAAGAGTCTTTATGCTTAATCAGACTTCTAGGTAGTTCTGGGGAGTAAAGGATCCTTCTTCCCCATAGTCGAATGAATACATGAAATTGAAGGGTTAAATACCTTGCATAATGCCCCAAGGAGTTATCTGTAGGACAAGAATTAGAAACTAGGTCCAGGGAGGGGGGGGGGTGCCTGGGTGTCTCAGTGGGTTAAAGCCTCTGCCTTTTGCTCAGGTCATGATCTCAGGGTCCTGGTATAGAGCCCCACATCAGGCTCTCTGCTTGGCAGGGAGCCCGCTTCCCCCCGCCCCTTCTGCCTACCTCTCTGCCTGCTTGTGATCTCTGTCTCTCGAATAAATAAATAAAAATCTTAAAAAAAAAAAAAAAAGAAAGAAACTAGGCCTTGGGGCACCTGGGTGGCTTAGTTGGTTAAGCTTCCAACTCTTGGTTTGGGCTCAGGTCATGATCTCATGGGTAGTAAGATCAAGGTTGCATCATGCCCTGCCCTCAGCTGGGAGTCTGCTTGAATATTCTCTCCCTCTGCCTCTCCCCGGCTCATGTGCACTCTCTCTCTCTCTCTCTCAAATAAATAAATAAATAAATAAATAAATCTTAAAAAAAAAAAGAAAGAAAGAAAGAAAGAAAGAAAGAAAGAAAGAAAGAAAGAAACTAGGTCTTATATATTGAGACCGACTTACTTAGGCTTTTGATCCTGGATGCCTTTCTGTAGCATGGCAATTCAGGGCTGAGATCAATTCATTGTTTAAGAGCTGAACTGAAGGTCAGTTCCCTTCTTGTTCATGAGTCTGATTATTTGCACTGTATAAAATTTCTGAAGAGAGATTTCTGGAGGCAATTGTAGAAGCATCTTATACCTCCACCAGGTGGAAGTGGATAGGATCTGACTTACATTGTTCAAAGAGAAGTGGTCATTAGAAAGAAGTTCTGCTTCCTCCTTGCTATCTCTTATTTCATGCACTGCCCCTCATTGTTCACTCTTCTCTTGAGTGTAAAATTTAGGATCTCAGAAATGATGCTGTCATTAGTTCTAAAATTGGACAGAATGTTTCCTCAGTTAATAAGTGGAAAAATTAATTTTAAAAAGTCTTTATGTAATTCTGTGAAATACCAAGACATTGATTTGTGGCCTATTTTGCAATCATGTTTATATTAGTTATTTTTGAGATAATTGTGGTCATTTTAAGCTTTCTAAATTTCTCTAAGAATTATCCTAATTCTCTGATTAAGTGGAAAATATTTACACTCATGAGATTAAAGTTCAGATTTTTGCCCTACCACTTACAAGCTCTGTGACCTTGGGCAATTTCCTCATTTGTAAAGTGGTGATAATAATCCCAGCGTTATCTGACTCCTAGGCTGGTTGGAAGGTTCACTGAGATAATGTGCAAAAATATTTAGTAAACATTCAGGGGTGTTACAAATGTTACTGTTCAAGTTTTGAAAGTCATTAAGACCTTCCCTGTTCACAACAATGATAATAAGCATTGATACAGGGTTACGTCTCTTCAAATGCTAGGCTAGTTCTGAAACACTTTGTGCCATTTTAGCTTACACTAACCTAGATCCACAGATAGGCCAATGAGCATTCTGATTGGTATGTTAGTTTGATCTCTTCATTTATACTTTTGGGAAAATATATGGATGTTTTATGTTAACAGTAGGTTTGTCTGGATACAGTAGATAAAACCTAAAATAACATGGTTTGAACAAGTTGGAAGATTATTTCTCTTTTTATGGAAAAGAAGTCTGAAGATAGGCAGTCCGTGGTTGGTATGGTATGCTCCAAAGTATAATCAGCAATTCAGGCTTCCATCTTTTTGTTTCAGCATCTTATCCAGAGTTTCCATCTTTTACCTCACGATCCATGGGAACTAAAGGAGCTCTCTATTGTCCCCTGGGGTAAATGAAGGACATTTTTCAGCTGAATCAGTTCCATTTAAAAACTTTCTAGAATGGGCGCCTGGGTGGCTCAGTGGGTTAAACCTTGGCCTTCGGCTCAGGTCATGATCTCAGGGCCCTGGAATTGAGCCCTACATTGGGCTCTCTGCTCGGCGGGGAGCCTGCTTCCCCCTCTCGCTCTGCCTGCCTCTCTGACTACTTGTGATCTCTCTGTCAAATAAATAAATAATATCTTAAAAAGAAAAAAGCCCTTTATAGAAGACCCACACAATACTGTGCTTATATTTTATAGCTTAGTCACATGACTAAAGTCTTGTTACATAAGAAAATGAGAAAATATAATCTTTATGCCAGTGGTCATGAGGCCAGGTAAAAACTGGAATATGTTTCTGAGGTCAGTTCACTTCTTGTGAGAGGTTGCTGGGGTTAACAGCTAGCAGTCTTTGTCACAGCATTATTTAAATATACGGATGTCTTCTATTATGAATTGCCCTCCCCTTTTCTCCCCAACACATGCATGCACACATATACACCCTTTACATTCTTATAGGCACTGCCTATTTAATTTTATTTCCTGGATAAATTAGCCCACCCCAGTGATCCTGTGGCCAGAGTTTCTTTTCTGGTGCCAATGCATGGTGATCAATACCAACTTTAGGAGAGTGACCAACTGAGATCATTAAGCAGAAGGCTCTGTGGTCTTTTTTCAATACAGCCAGTTAGTCAACAGAATAAATTGACTCTGTGTGCTCACGACTATGGTTGATACTGCAAAAGACCCATAGGAATAGAAGACAGAGGCTTCCTCCTATATCTGATCTTAATAAATGGGGTCATCGTATTCCCAAATGCCCAAGAAAGGAACCCAGAAACCCTCCTAAACTCCCTCTCATCTTTTCTCATACCCAATCAATGACCAAATTCTATCCCTCTTTTGTTTTGATCTGTCATTCTCATTGTTACTTCCCTAATTCAGGTCTTTGTTATTTCTGGCCTGGACTTTTTCAACAGAGGCTTGTCTTGTATCTATACCTCTGTACTTGTATCTGTGCATTTCTCCCTTCAGTTCTACAGTCCTGCCACAGTAATCTTTCAGAAGTAGTAGTTACTTTCTTGCTCAAATCCTTCAGTGGTTTCCCCAAATCGGTGCTCTTTTTTTTTGGACACAGATAGAGATCACAAGGAGGCAGAGAGGCAGGCAGAGAGAGAGAGAGGTGGGGGAAGCAGGCTCCCTGCTGAGTAGAGAGCCCAATGCAGAGCTCGATACCAGAACCTTGAGATCATGACCTGAGCTAAAGGGCAGAGGCTTAACCCACTGAGCCACCCAGGCGCCCCCAAATCTGTGCTTCTTAGAAGACCCTTTATAATGATGATGCTGTCTAGACTTATCTTTTAGCAAAACTGAACTATTTTTAGCTTTTCAGATCTAGCATGCAAATATGAAAAATATCTTCATCCTTCTGCCTGTGCTGCTATGTCTCTACTGAATATCCTCCCTCAGCTTGTTCACATGGTAAATTCTTCCACATCCTTTCTCAGCTTCAGTGTTCCTCCTTCTTTTAAACTCTTTCTCCAAAGCAACAAAGCCACTCTTACTCTTTATGCTTTTTACATAGCTCCTTCATAACAATTATTATACTGTATTGTAATTGTTAATTTGTATGTCTGCTTCTCCAGATAGATGGTAAGCTCCTCAAAGGACAAAGACCATGCTTGGGTATTAAATAATTATTAAAAAAAAAAAAAAAAAAGGAATATCCTCAATTGTATTGTAATGCAGTTGAGAACAATAACAGATGCAGAAGTGTGACACACTGAGTCAGTGTGTAGTCAAGTGCTACATGATAAGTATTAGGGGTTCAGGAAAAAGAGGAGATCACTGGAGATTGGGAGAATTAGGGAAGGAATCAAAGAGAATATATCTTTAGTAAGGAGATAGCACAGTGATTTGGGCCAGGAAAACGAAAAATTCTAGGGACATATTTTTATGTTCAGCAGTGTTTGTATAAAGAAATATTTATAGGGGTGCCTGGCTGGCTCAGTTGATAGAGTATGAGACTCTTAGGATTGTGAGCTCAGGGCCCACTTTGGGTGTGGAGGCTACTTTGGTAAATACATACATACACACACACATACATACATAAATTTTTAATGTCAAAACAAAGTACTACATTAAATTTTGAAAAAGTAATAATAGTGGGTAAACCAAAAAGAAAAGAAAAATGAGGAAAGACAAAGCTCTCAAAAATACAAGGGATATACTGGTTTAATTTGGAAGTCTCTTATCTATAAATGTCTTTAGTTCCTTTTACTTTAGTTTTTTTCATTTCTGAGGAAATCAAAGCCTCATTGTATAAATGCTTTATTAATACTATGTATCACTTATAACAATCTGCATTGTCCCTGAAATATTATTCAGCCATGAAGGGGAATAAAATCTTGCCATTTGCAACAGCATGGGTAGAGCTAGAGAGTATAATGCTAACCAAAATAAGTCAGTCAGAGAAAGGCAAATACCATATGGTTTGACTCATATGTGGAATTTAAGAAACAAAACAAAGGGGAAAAAAGAGAGACAAATCAAGAAACAGACTCTTAACTATAGAGAACAAACCAATGGTTAGCAGAGGGGAGGGGGGCCTGCAAGAATGGGTTAAATAGGTGATGGAATTAAGGAGGGCACTTTGCACGGGCACAGGATGGTATATGGAAGTGTTGAATCACCATATTGTACACATGAAACTAATGTAACACTGTATGTTCACTATACTGAAGTTATTTCTAAAAATTACTTAAAAAGAAAAGAAACAGTAAGCAAAGAATTTGAATAGGCCTTTCTCAGTAGAAAACATACACGTGGCTAATACATTAAAAAGTGCTCAGTATTATTAATCACCAAAGAAATGCTTTGAAGTCATGAGATACTAATTCAAACTCACTAAGATGGCTAAAATAAAAAAGATGAGCAATAACAAGAATTGGCAAGGATGTGGAGAAATTACACCCTCATATGTGTCTGGTAGGATTATAGAATAACGCAGCCACTTTTAAAAAAGAGTTTGGCAATAAAACATACAGCTACCATATGATCAGCACTTCTACTCTTAAATATATGCCCATGAGAATGAAAAATATCCACATAAGAATCTATACATAAGTATTCATAGCGACATTGTTCATAGTAGCCAAATGTTGAATATAACTGGTGGATGGATAATCAAAAGTTGGTAAACTCATAGAATGCAATGTATTCAGTAAGAAAAAGAATGAAGTATTGACCCAAACCACAATAGAAATGAACCTCAAAAACATAATGCTAAGTGAAAGAAGCCAGTTACAAAAGGCCATATTGCGTGATTTCATTTATAGAAAATGTTCGGACTAGACAGATGAGTAGAGACAAAAGGTGAGTAGTTTCCAGGGGCTGGGAGAAGAGGGAATAGGAACTGATTGCAAATGGGTACTTGTTTTGAAGGGTTGAAGAATTGAAGAAATAGGTAGTGGGGGTGGTTGTATGATACTTAAAAAATATATATATTTGAGAGAGAGCAAGAGTACAAGTTGGGCAAGAGGCAGAGGGAGAGGGAGAAGCAGACTCCCCGCTGAACAGGGAACCCAACATGGGGCTTGATCCCAGGACCCTGGTACCTTGACCTGAGCTGAAGGCCGACACTTCACCACCTGAGCCACCCAGGTGTCCTGCACAACTCTCTGAGTATACTAAAAACTGTTGAATTGTATATGTTAAAAATTTTGTGGTAAGTGAATTATATCTCAATAAAACTACTACTAAAAGAAAAGAATTTTCTGGGATGCCTGACTGGCTCAGTCAGTGATACATGCAACTCTTGATCTCAGGGTCATGAGTTCAAGTCCCACGTCGGGAATAGAGTTTATTTAATAAAGAAAAAAATGAAAGAAAGAAAAAATGAAAAGGATCCACATTTTCTCAACCTGCAATCTTTTTAATTGTGCACATACACAGTATTAATATATGCTTATATATACATACTTGATATGCAATATACATCATGTACATATTGCATATGTGTTGACTAGTTCAAAAAATATATAACAAGGCATACGTTGAGAGGAATTGTTTCCACCCTGTCCCAATTTACCCCTTTCTTCCTCTCCTGTGTTCTACAGACAACTGCTTTTATTCCACCAGCTCTTTTTTTTTTTTTTTAAGATTTTATTTTTAAGTAATCTGTACACCCAATGTAGGGCTTGAACTCACAACCCTGAGATCAAGAGTCACACACTCTTCTGACTGAGCCAGCCAGGTGTCCCTCCACCAGCTCTTTTAAATCTGTAGGATAGGATTATGTTTTGGTTCTCCCAAGTTTCCAGTACTGCTGAAGCTTGCCATTTTTTTTCCCTGAAATGACCTTTTTCTTTACTTTTTCTAAAATAAATTCTTTTTCTGCCTTTATCATAAAGGCATGTAATTGCCTCATTTGGTTGTCTCCAAATTAAGGTTTTAGCACAATTCACTAGTCTGATTTGCAGTACTTAGATTATTTTCTAGCCAACCATTAAAATAAATAAGGGTAACGCTTTCTTTGTAATACCTATTATCACTTATCATAGCTCAAGAAAAAAATTATAATTTTTCCTGGATTATGATTGGCACCAGAGATTTGAATAGATTATCAGTAGAATAAAAGAAGCCTGAATGATGTAATTTGACTATTCCATTTAGAAGGTTAGGTCCATTTAGGGAATATGAAAATGTATTTGAGAATAATTTGGTTTTGCCATGACTTATTTTGCTTGCTTTGTACAAAGAAAAACTTTGGCAACATGGTTATAGATGGAAGTATGGAGAGAACTTCGGAACTGCGTTTGAGCAAGCCCAGGTACTTTCTGTCATTGAATCAAGAATGAAAAGAATGAGGAAAGACTTCAATTTCTTTCTTTTTTTTTTTTAAGTTTTATTTATTTACGTAATCTCTACAACCCCATGTGGGGCTCAAACTCACAACCCCAAGATCCAGTCACATGCTTTTCCAACTGAGCCAGCCAGACGCCCCAGTGAGACAACAAGGCGCTCCTTCTATTTTTTTATCTATAAAGTGATGCTAGTTAAACGATATGATCTTAAAATCCTTCCACTCCTTAAGCTTGTGCAATTCAGGAGCAGTGGTGAGAATAGTAATGAAGTGATTGGCTACTGGTTCCAAGTTTAGTACAACCAAGAGAGGCCCATGGAACAATCTGTGGGAGGACCTAAACGATTTCAAGTCCTGTTGAAGAGGAACAAGTGTGTTCAATGGAAATGAAGGAGGAAATGGAATTTTCGGGTCAGGGGATTTGATGGGCCGTCATGAAAGAAAGCCCACCATGTGCTCCTGGGAAGAAAGATGTGGGTTCTGGGTTTTGTTTTATTTTTTTGACATGTAGGTCATAAACTCTTCAGGGAGCTATAGATGAACTGTAGGAGGTTCTCAAATCCTCTAAATTATGCACAACATATTAAATTATATCCATTTTTCTGTGAGAAAGTATTTTCAGCTTCATGTAGATTCTTATCATAACCTGAGGAAAACAAAAACCATTCACTCTTAAAAATGAATGGTAAAGATTCTTCATGATGAAAATGGAGAAAGAGGGACACCTCAGTGCCTTGCAGTGGGTGAATATGGTCATTGTGATATTTTCAGCGTCAGCTAGATTTCAGTCACGAGACCTAGAAGTGAAGGGTGAGAAAATGTGTAGAAAGAACCAGAATTTGCCATAAGGTAGTTTTGAGTCTTGGCTGGCCATTATTAGCTGTGTGACCGTGGGCAATTTTATAACCCCTGTAAGGCTCAGTTTCCTCATGTGTAAAATGGGGCTAGTAAGTATCTCCTTTAATGGTGGTTGTGAACGCAAAACGAGACAACACAGGTTGAGCACATAAGACAGAGCTTGGCCCTTCGTAGGTATTTGGTAAACCTCTCTCCTCACAGGGTTTTGGTTTTGTGTATCTGGTCCTCAGTAAGTCCATCTTCAGAGAACGACTCGGTGATGGTCACACTCAAGAATATCCTGTCTTATTAAGTGGTCAGTGTAGAGGTTCTTTCCCATGCAGACTTGCCAGCCGGGTGTGTAAAAAACCCACATTGGACGTGTTGCCTGGCAGCACGTGGCCCTGAGTGGCGGTACATGGCTTGCATTGTAATGTCATCAGTGCAGGGCCAGCTGGCTGAGCGTGTCCTGCCGCACGGGCTAGGAACTCCGTCCCCAACAAAACAGCAGCCCGCACTAGGGTTAACAGAAAATGACAAACCGGGCATGGATGAGGGAGGCGCCAGCAGAGCAGCGGGATGTCCTTTGATTTGCTTCTGTTATTTGCATGTCTTTCTTGTGATGTCTGTGAAATGTTCAGAATGACAAAGTTTTTAAAAGACCTGCTGACTCCGCCTGAAAAATGTGAAAAACCTCCCGTTTAGAGACCTATTATGTCCAGCTAGCCTGCATTTTCTATATCTTTTTCTTCATTTTTTATTAATGCAAACATTTGCATGAAGACAGAACCTTTGTTTCGTAGAGAGTTCATCTGCCCCTGCTGCTTACTGGCCCTGCCATGCGAGAGCACAACAGAACCTTTGTTACGCTTTCAGCAAAGCTGTTTATGAACGGTGGCTTACTGAGGACTGCTTCCTGTGCTGTGTGCTTCCATTTTGTCTCAAAAGAAAAAAAGAAAATAGTTCTTAGGAGTGAAAAGAATTTGGACTTTCTTTTATTCAAGTCTTGGATGTTGAAATGACAAGTAGCCCCAAATTTGTGAGGAACTGGTAATTGCACCGAATGCATTTTTTCATTTTACCTTGAACATAATGAGGCCCTTAGTAACAATGGACGGAGCAAGTGCTTTCTCATTGGAATAGAGGGAAGGAACAGTAAAAAGGCAACAGAAAGAGGGGTTGAGAACAGGACAAAAGTGGCTTCCTGTCAGAACCCTAATATTGTAGCAGAATGTGTTTTGGTACTTAGTGTTTCCCACCTGGGAGGCGCAGTCCTGAAGTGGTTGAGTTGAATAAAGAATAGGACCACAGTGTATAAATAGTGATACGGTTTACGTATTCATCCAGTAAATATTTGAATGACTGGTATGTGAAGACACTGAATGGTCCTGAGTGTTAAAGGGGATAAAAGATAAATGAGTCATGGCAACTCTCAGTCTGTGAGGAGTTGGAAGTCTAACAAGGAAGATAACCCATGTATAACAGAAATAACTCTGTATCAAGGTAGAGAGTGCCATTGGAAATATTTAAAATAGGTGTTAGGGAATTCAGGAAAAGGAAGATTGCTTCTGGGTCAGAGAGAATCAGGTAAAGCTTCACGGAGAAGGTGGCTTTTGACTTGAGCCCGGCGGGAAAAGTAGGCTTGGACATTGCAGCGTAGCTGTGAATGAGGAGTCAAAAATTATGTTGGTCTGGTAAAATAGATCCCAGAGTATATTTTTATAGGGTATTTTGGTGTTTGACACTAGTGATTTAGATGCTATGGTGAGTGTTGGCATGTGTTTTCTATGTGAACTAAATTAGGGCTGGACCAGCCTATGCTGTTCCAATCATTCACCCCATGATTTTTTTGCACTTTGGCCTAGGCCTCTGGAGCTTCTATAAATATCTACAATAGCATCTTTACTTTCATAACAAAAATAGAAACTCAAAGGGATTATTGGGCATTATTACAGCCATATCCCATAAGCAGGGTGCAGACATAGTTCTGAGTGGGGATTTGACACGTGAGACTCATGGTTGAAAGAGAATCCCCACCTTCGTACAGAGGCAGTATCAAACAGAAAGGAAAGATCAGGAATTCTAAGCCCTTGAGTTTTCACCTACCTTAAATTAGAACTCATTTCTGTATCTTTCTACCATTAGACTAAATGAGGTCCTGTTAGTGTTATAAGAGTTACTAATTTTTGTGAGATGGTTTGAATATAAAATGACAAGTAATTGATAAGGTACTGCATTAGTACCTTGTTACATTAATACCGCTAATCTTTATATTCATGGTTAATTGTATATTACCAAATATAATTGTTAATAATTTGTAAAGGCATGGTTTTCCCCAAAGGCTACAACTTTTGTTGGCCACATAGCACAATTAATTTTCGCCTTGTAGACAAAAAAATTTTTTTTAAAGATTTATATATTTATTTTAGAGAGAGAGCACAAGCAGGAGGGGCAGAGGGAGAAGGAGAGAGAACCTCAAGGAGGCATCACACTGAGCTCGGAGCCTGATGTGGGGCTTGATCTCTCAACCCTGAGATCACAACCTGAGGTGAAATCAAGAGTCAGACATTTAACTGACTGTGCCTCACAGGCGCCCTTTGCCTTATAACATTAGTACTTCCCTACCTGATATGACATTAGGAGTGGCATTTGATTTACTCCATGTTTGTCAGTTTATAGGGTTTTATTTAACCTGGGGTGCCTTCTGGAAAATAGTTTTATGACTGTTTATGGAGTTGATTTGATCGCAATGCTGCTCTATGAATAACTATTTTTGCAAAGCAATTATCATGACGGTTATTACTTGGGATCTTCATGTGTCCCTAGATTGTAGCTGTGGGACACTTCAGTGCCACTTGGGATTTCTCTGACATCCAGGGAGTACATTTTGTTATGGTCAGCTAGCTGAGTGCTTTGAGTTTGGATCTCTGTATATCCTCCTTAAAAATTTTTTTTTTTTTCTGTAGCTTCTGGCACTTGTAATTACAGGACTCGAACCTACTAATTCTATATTATGAGATTTAGACTAGAAATACTGAAGAAATAGAATTTAAATAATGAGCCTTAATTGACATCCCCAAAATATCAAAAATCACCAGTTTTAGGAAGAAAGGAAGAAGGAAGAATTAATGGCTGACTGGAGACTGTTCGAATGTCAAAGCACCCAGCTCTGCACAGCTGTTAACTTGTATAATACCTCTATTGGTTGAGGGAAGTGGACTTCAGTTTTTCGTCCTCCACTTTACATAAAGATCTTTAGTGATCTCTTGTTTTCTGGTTGTCACAGGTGATGTTAACATGTGTAATGCTTTGTTTGCCCTCAGTATGTCTTTTAGCATTCAAGTTTGACTAGCTGTATAGCAGAAATGTGGTGGTTTGGATGCCCAAATGCATTGTATTAGTTTTGTCTGTTTTATAATTAACTATTAATGTAAATGATCTTTCCTTAATTTGTAACTCTGTCCTTAGAAAATAATAAATTATATATAATATATATTATATATTAATATATATTAATATAGATATAAATATATATAAATAATAAATTATATGTATAATTTATTTATTTGAGAGACAGTGCCCAAGCAGGGGAAGGAGCAGAGGGAGAGGGAGACTCCCCACTGAGCAGGGAACCTGATGCTAGGCTCGATCCCAGGATTCCGGGATCATGACCTGAGCTGAAGGCAGATGTTTAACTGACTGAGCCAGCCAGGTGCCCTATGGCATAGCTCTTTAAGGGCTGCAGTAGAGTGCAGTCCTGTCCATAGACCTGGATTCAAATCCTGTCTCTGCTACTCACCAGACCATTAACATTTAGGTAAATTACATATCCGAGTCTTCCTTTTTTCATTTATAAAATGAAGATAAAAGTACCCATCTTATAAGTCTGTTGTGAGAATTAAATGAATTAATGCCCATAAAATGCTTAGAAGACTGCCTTGCACAGAAAGCTTAATAAATGTTAGCTGTTGTTATTATTACATTTATAGGTCTAACTACCATTAAGCAGACCCCATAATGATCAAGAGCTATTAAAGGAGGGAAGCCTTCTGCATTTACATCAAGGATATTTATCAGGATATTCATATGCAATGTGTGATTCACTTATAATTTTTTCTGAGTGCCCAAAGTTAAACTTGACATACAGCTGTTTCATATTTGGAGCTAGTTAATGTTTGAAGGGGCCTGATTTGGGGTTAACACTTTAACTTTATTTTTCTCTACTCTTAAGTTAAAAAAAATTTTTTTTAATATTATGCTCTCTGTGTTAACTGTGAATTTCTGATTTGGTAAGGGACACAATTACTTAAAGATCATATTAGAAGAAAATATAAGATAGTCAGTTTATACACTTGGAGTAGAGAGGGCTGTCTGAACAATACATAAAGTATAAAAGTTACAATAAAATACTTCTAGCTGTATCAACAGTTAAAATGTCTATACAATGAAAATGTCACAAACAAATTAGAAGAAAAGCCATAAGGTAGTTGTATATATTTACAAAATATATAAAATTAGGAAAAAAGCCCTACAAATCAGTGAAGAAAAAACAACCAGAGAGGAAAATGGACAAAAGATACTAGCAGATTATTCACAGAAGAGATACAAATAAACATGAAAATATGCTTAACTTTATTTCTACTTAAGAAGACTAAAATTAAAACAACAGTGAAAAGCTATTTTATAACTGTTAAATTGGCAAAATTACAAAGTTTTAGACCAAGGAGAGTGAAAACAGATATTCTTACGGCTGGGAAGAATGTTAATTGAAATAACCCTTTGTAAAGCAATTGTGTGTATCTAAGTAAACATGGAGATATGGAGAAAAGGGAACCCTTGGGCACTGCTGGTGGGATTATGAACTGGTATAGCCACTATGGAAAACAGTATGGAGGATATTAAAAAAATTAAAAATAGAAAAACCATATGATCCAGCAATTCCAGTTATGGGAATATATCCAAAGGAAATGAAAACACTAAATTGAAAAGCTATCTGCACCTCAATGTTCAGTGCAGCATCATTTACAATAGGCAAGACATGGAAACAACCTAAGTGTCCATCGATGGATGAATGGATGTGTTAACATCACTGGGCATCAGGGAAATGCAGATCAAAACCATAACGAGATACCAGCTCACACCAGTCAGAATGGCTAAAATTAACAAATCAGGAAACAATGGGTGTTGGTGAGGATGGGGAGAAAGGGGAACCCTCCTACACTGTTGGTGGGAATGCAAGCTGGTGCAGCCATTCTGGAAAACAGTGTGGAGATTCCTTAAAACGTTGAAAATAGAGCTACTGGGTACTAATACCCAGTTTGTGTGATTACCCAGCAATCACACTACTGGGTATTTACCCTAAAGATACAAATGTAGTGATATGAAGGGGCATGTGCACCCAAATGTTTAGCAGCAATGTCCACAATAGGCAAAATATGGAAAGAGCCTAGATGTCCATCAACAGATGAATGGATAAAGAAGATGTGTTGTATATATATATATATATATATATATATATATATACATATACATATACATACAGTGGAATACTATGCAGCCATCAAAAGAAACAAAATCTTGTCATTTGTGACAAAGTGGCTGGAACTAAAGGGTATTATGCTGAGCAAAATAAGTCAATCAGAGAAAGATTATCATATTATCTTATGATCTCTCTGATATGAGGAATTTGAGAGGCAGGACGGCATGGGGCGGGTCATAGGGGGTAGGGAAGGAAAAAATGAAACAAGATGGGATACGGAGGGAGACAAGCCATAAAAGACTCTCAATGCCATGAAACAAACTGAGGGTTGCTGGGGGGTGGGGGGGGTAGGGATAGTGTGGCTGGATTATGGACTTTGGAGAGGGTATGTGCTATGGTGAGTGCTGTGAAATGTGTAAACCTGACGATTCACAGACCTGTACCCCTAGGGCAAATAATACATTATATGTTAATTAAAAAAAAAAAAAAGAAGTTGTGGTGTGTATATATAATGGAATCTTATCCAGCCACAAAAAATGAGGAAATCCTACATGAATGGCTCTTAAAGGCATTATGCTAAGTGAAATAAGTCAGAGAAAGACACATACTGCATGATTTCACTTATATATGGAATCTAAAAACAAACAACAAACAAACAAAAACCCAAACTCAGTGAAGAAGAGATTAGACACATGATTGTCAGAGGCAGAGGAGGAGAGGGAATTAGAGGAAGGTGGTAGGGAGGCAGGGTGCGGATTTCCAGTTACAAGATAAATGAGTACTGGGGAGGTAACCTATAGCATAAGGACTGTAGCTACCACTGCTGTATGGTACATGGGAAAGTGGTTAAGAGAGTAAATCCTAAGAGTTCTCATCATAAGGAGAAAAATGTTTTTTCTTCTTCCTTTTTTTTTTTTTTTTACTTTATATGTATGGTTAATGTTAGCAGAACCGATTATGATGATCATTTCACAATATATGTAAATCAAACCATCATGCTATATGCCATAAGCTTATATGATGATGTTTGTCAATTCTTTCTTTCTTTTTTTTTTTTTTAAAGATTTTATTTATTTGACAGAGAGAGTTCACAAGTAGACAGAGAGGCAGGCAGAGAGAGAGAGAGGGAAGCAGGCTCCCCACTGAGCAGAGAGCCTGACTCGGGACTCCATCCCAGGACCCCGAGACCATGACCCGAGCCGAAGGCAGCGGCATAACCCACTAAGCCACCCAGGCGCCCTGTCAATTATTTCTTAATAAAACTGGAAAAAAGTCCACAGATAATGTGCATTCTGTGGCATGCCAATTCCATAGCAAAACTCTTTTACGTGTGCACAGGAAACGTATAAGAATATTCAACACAACAAGGTTTACTATAATGAAAATAAGGAAACAGCCTAAATATTTATCAGTAGAGAAATATTTGCCATTGAGAAATACTGCAAGGGTAATTTGTTTTCATATTTTAGAAAAGATTTCCAGGCATGGTTGAGCGAAAAAAGCAAGGTTCAGAAAAAAGTATATGTCATTTTTTTTAAAACAAAACTAAACACAGCTCACAAATTATGTATTTCTATATTTTTTAAAGTATTCCTTCCAAACTGACAACTGTTACCAATGGGAACTGGGGTTGGTTTTTAACTTTTTCTGTACTGTTTGAATCTTTAAAAATAATTACATGTGTAAAAAAAATAATTACATGAGTAATTAGAAGTAAACTTTTTTTTTATAATTTAAAGATCATTTAAGTACTTTTAACCATCTGGTTTACCAATTTAAGCTTCTTTTCTAGTATTTACATGGATAGCCAGCAATTTCCAGATAATACAGTACAAAATGGGACACATTATAAGGTTTTGGGTTTTTCTTATTATGTTTTGCTTTTGTTTTTGTTTTTGAGAGGTTGTGTGTTATAGTGGAAGGACATAGGCTTTGGAGTAAAATCTAAGTTTAAATCCTGGATCAGCCATCTATTAAGATTTTAGCAGGTCCCTTAACCTCTCTGAGCTTCAAGAAAGTCTATTACTTACCTCATTGAGTTGTGTAAGGATTACATGTGCTGGTTTTCCTCATTTCCCATCTCCTTTGGTCAGAGGAAATTGGTCTAGTGTGGTCTAAGATCAAAGATGGTCTTCTGTGGGTAATAAAGTATTTCACCAGAACATGCTATATCCCTGGATCAGGACATATGTGTAAAGATGGAGGAGATGCATTAACTTTTTAAACCAGTAAGCTATCTATTTGTACTTCACAAGATCAAATCAAATCAATTCATGGTAGTGACTTATAAATGATCTTGAAGCTTCTAAACAGTTTTTACATGACAAGCTGTTTGGTGAACAGGGTTACTTTTCTTATCTCAGAGAACAGTCTTAATTTAATTCAACATTTGTGCCAGCCAGCATATGAATTTCAAGAGGCTTCAAAGACTAAAATGTGTTTCAGAAAGACTCTGGCAAGGGAGGAAAAAGCCAGATTTAAAGTTGAATATATGTATATGCTATGCTTTTCGCTTACACTGCTATGCTCTTGTATGTGTCTATTAATATCACACACAGTAATTCATATGAATATTTTTCTGGTGAGACTTGTTTATTCTAGTATAGGGACTCTGTATTAAATAAAAATAACAAAATGAGTGGTCTAATTAATGTAGGTGGAAATTCTAGGCCCCTTAAGCAATAATTTCCAAATGGGACCCTTTATTTGATTGCAAAACAAACAAGCTAATACTTTGATGGTATTTATGCTTGGGAAGAGAGTTAAAAAGAAATAGTTCTGGACTTTCCCCATGTAAATTAGAGCCTCCTGAGTAATTAGCAGTTAATAAGTGAACGCTTCCTACAAGTTTAAAGGTTATAACCAAAATGGGCATATGCTTAGGTATATTACTGTATGTTTAAAGTTTATATAGCCTAGGAATCCCTGAAGATAATTAGTAAACATCCTTGGTTGCATGAGCAGAACTTTAAATAAGTGAGTGGGGGGCTATAGGAAATTGGTTGCTTGGTGGTATTATTAGCCTTGAAAGTTCACGGACCATCTTGTGAAGACCCACACCAGAGTCTCTGTGCAGAGGACCCAGGCTCCAGCTGTGGCTACCACATAGTTTTATACAAGAAAAATAAAGTGAACTAAAGCTTGTTAAAAACAAACAAAAAAAAAGAAAATCTACTGTCTTCTGAGTTTTGTGATGTCTGGGAGTGGTACATAGTAACAACTGTAGTAATAACAACAATAAAAATAATCGCTAATATTTAGTGCATACTTAACTATGTGCCAAGCCCTATGCCAGATTATTACATAAATTATTTTCTTTAATTCTCACTACAAACTTAGGTGGTAGGTACTATCTCCCAATTTTATAGAAAAGGGCAGAGAGATTAGGTAGCTTCCTTAAAGTCACGCCGTTAGCGCCAAAGCTAGAAATCAAGTCTAGATCAACCTGACTTCGGAGCCCATGTTCCATTTTTGTTTGTTTGTTTTGTTTTTAAGATTTCATTTATTAATTTGACAGAAAGAGAGACAGCAAGGAGAGTAAGAACACTAGCAGGAGGTGTGGGAGAAAGGAGAAGCAGACTTCCTGCCAGGCAGGGAGACCGATGCAGGGATTGATCCCAGGACCCTGGGATCATGACCTGAGCTGAAGGCAGACGCTTAATGACTCAGCCACCCAGGCGTCCCAGAGCCCATGTTCTTAACCGTTGCAAAAAATTGCTGTGTCATTACTGTAGAATCAGTATGCAGCTGTAATAATATAATCACTAATGTGTTACTTTTTGTATATACCAAATATTTTCCAAAGAAATAGTTTATTATTAGTCATATCTTTCCTAGTATCATACCCATTTTATAGCAGGAGTGAATGTGGTATAAAGAAATTAAATGATCAGCAGGAGGCCATTACACAGAACCAAGAAGTTTCTGATCCACATGGCCTTTACTTGAGAGGTTCATATAACGATCAGTCATACAGAGTTACTTATATTTCATTTAAATCTTTCAGTGCAGCATGTTGAAGTTATAAGTGCTTATCTCAGAGAGCGATGCTATCTGAGCAAGACAGGGACCTTGGGGCTTCATGTGGATTTCAGAACAATAGAGCCTTATTGGTACATGTTAGAAAAGTTAATCCTGGGTTTGTTGTAGGAATCATGGCAAAGCAGTAGAAGAAAAGTCAATCTGAAACATTTCTTCTTTTCCAAAGAGGGCAACTAAGGTGCCCAGATATCTTTGCCCTCAAGGGGTGCAGGTGTGCTGTTTTTATTCTTTAATCATTCACATAAATTAAAGCCTATTCCTTTGCATTTAAAAAATAATATAAAACGACACTCTCCGTGTTTTATTGCCAGGCAAGAGCTTTGAACTTCTGTCTCATTGAAGTTTGATAAACTGCAAGGATTTTCCAGGGTTGGGTGGTGCCCACAGAGGGAACATTGGACTGATAAGAGCTGCAGGTGAAGGAAAGCACCAGAGAGTATCGGTTAGACAGAGCTCCTCGCACTTGGCTTGTGGGAAATTCTCTGCAGGGAGAAATTTTCCCTGCTTTTTCTGGCTCTTCTTAGCGGCTTCCCTTCACCCACAAATAAAAAGGGCACTAGGGCTTTCTGTTTCCACATTGTGAACAAGGAATGGGGGGGTGACTACTTCATGGTGGAGTGGTTCTTTATAAGAAACTTTGAAATTAAATGACAAATTCTAACTTCACACAAAATGCTGATTGGCATGCACACCTATGCAGACAGGGACAAGACAGGCCTGCACGCGTGCATGCACACACACACACACATTCACACAGACACAAATGGACCATATTTCTCAGATGATTTTACTATCAACATATGCTCCTGCCCTGTGCTTTATGCGAAATAAAGATTGTATTTACTGGAAAACTGATTACACGAAGTGTTAATGATGAGGCAATATGCTATAGTGTTTGGAGCATGGGTTCTTGGTTTGAGTCTTGACTTTTCTCACTAGCTTGGCTGTGTGATCTTGAGCAAGCTACTTCTATAAATCTCTTTCTCCCATTTGTAAAATGGAGATATGCAAAATACATATGTATCATAGGATTGTGGCAAAGACTAAATACTATGATTCATGTTAAGACAATGAGCACGATATCTTGCATCCTGTTCACTAAGTTGCACAGGTGCTCCAAGTCGGTATCATTATCATTATCATTATTATGTGTAATATTATTAAATTCCATAAACATCAGATCGGTAGATGAATGTTAAACGACATAGTCCTTTTTCTTTCTTCCTTCCTTCCCTTCTTTCCCCATGCCCTGACCTTTTTTTTTTTTTTTAGTGCAAAGTCGTTTTCCAGAAAATTTCTCCTCTTTCCCACCCCCAGGAGGACAAAAGTACTTTGATTCTAATTGCTCTGAAAATATTTCTCCCTTAAAGGGCCTTCACACTGACATTTAGTCCCTGAAGTCAGGGAGGAGAAGCAACAGGATTTGCAACTAAGTAGGGCTCTTTTCATTTCTACCATCAAATCAAAAACAAAATCCAAAACAGTCTAATCCTGTTTTAGCTTTAATTAGATCTAAGTCAAAGAAAGTCCATCTAGTGCAAGGAAGGAAACCTTTTTTTTTTTTTTTTTTTTAAGATTTTTATTTATTTGAGAGAGAGTGAGAGCTCACGAGTGGGGTTAAGGAGTATAGGGAGAGGGAGAAGTAGACTTTCTGCTGAGCAAGGAGTCCAATACAAGGCTTTATTCCAGGACCCCAGGATCATGACCTGAGCAAAAGGCTAACACTTAACCCACTGAGCCACCCAGGTGCCCCGGAATGAATCTTTTAAAAAACCAGGATAAGTGGGTGGAAAAAGGAAAGGAGAATACAGAGGTGACAGTGTTGCTGATTTTAATGTGACTTTGACCATTTTCTTACAATTTAGTATATATTAAAGTATTAAACAATGAATGCCAGAAATTGGCATGTGTTATCTCTTCACTCTCAGTTTTGGCCATTTCTTGGAGAGAGTTTTCCAGTTGGATAACCTGTTTCTGAAGCATTGATTTTATTTTCACCTCTTTTTGGGGGGTGGGGGACTAGAGAATGTTTGCAGTGTATTGATACTTGTTAGCTTTGGGAAGCACTTGTATTGGAATAAATCAGAATAAATCACAGAATGTAAACCTGTCATTCATCTGTACTTTAGGCCCATGCAAACGTGGTGAAACCTTATGTCACCATTGTCAAATGAAGACTCTCCTGAGTACAGCTAGTTTAGATAAACTTACTTGCTTTTTAAGTTTCACTAGACTACCAGGACTTCAGGAATGGTTTTTTGAAGTACCTATTTTTTTTAGGGGTGGTGGAGGGGCATAGGGAGAGGGAGAGAGAATCCCAAGCAGGCTCCATGCTCAGTGCAGAGCCCAACACAAGGGCTTGATCTCACAACCCTAAGATCATGACCTGAGCCAAAATCAAGTGTTGGACGCTTAACCGACTGAGCCAAAATCAAGTGTTGGACGCTTAACCAACTGAGCCACCTGGGTGCCCCTTGTAGTACCTGTTTTTAAATAAATTTTAGGTAATTCCCCCATATTTTCCTGAGGGATGAAACTATGAAAGAGCCAGAGTCCATCTTGGTAACAACTTTGTGGAATTGCTTTTTGACAAGATGTTCATTACTTATGAGGGTTTTTTGGTTCTTGCTGCTCCAGAAGAAAGGTTTTCTTTGTTTGTTTGTTTTGTTTGTTTTTAAATTTTTGGATGGAAAATGGAAATACTGAATTGGAAATGTGAAGTGTGCCAAGTTATCATTGTTGTTCCTCAAGACAAAATTCAGAGAAAGGAACAACATTTGTTGAGCACATGTTGTAATGGAAGCGCTAGCCTATGTCGTTTACTAAACCCCCAATACACCTTTGAGATAGACTTTTACAAGGGACTATAGTATTTTACATGCATTATCTTATTCAACTCGCATAACCCTATGATGTAGGAACTACTAATATTGTTATTATAAATAGTAATAGTATTATTTTTTAAAAGATTTTTATTTATTTATTTGACAAACAGAGATCACAAGTAGGCAGAGAGGCTGGCAGAGAGAGAGGAAGGAAAGGAGGCTCCCTGCTGAGCAGAGAGCCCGATGTGGGGCTCGATCCCAGGATCCTGGGATCATGACCTAAGCTGAAGGCAGAGGCTTTAACCCACTGAGCCACCCAGGTGCCCCGAATAGTAATAGTATTATTATCCACATTTCACAGTGAGGAAATAGACATGGAGAGTCATTTGTTCAAAGTCACACAGCTAGGAATTGGTAGGGCTGACAGTGTAACTATGTTTGTCTCTGAACTCCAAAGCTCAAGGTCTAAATCAGTGACATAAGAAGCATGAATGGTACTTGTTAAAAATTACTGGGCTCCATGAAAAGTACAGCATGGGAAATATAGTCAATAATATTGCAATAACATTTATGGTGACAAATGGTGACGACACTTAGTGTGCTAACGTTGAGTAATATGTAGAATTGTCAAAGCACTGTGTTGTACATTTGAAACATGGCATACAATGTTATATTTAAAAGTTTCTAAAAAACAACAACTAATTTTGGGGCGCCTGGGTGGCTCAGTGGGGTAAGCCTCTGCCTTCAGCTCAGGTCATGATCTCAGGGTCCTAGGATCAAGTCCCACATCCAGCTCTCTGCTCAGCAGGGAGCCTGCTTCCCAAACTTCTCTCTTTCTCTGCCTACCTCTCTGCCTACTTGTGATCTCTGTCTGTCAAATAAATAAAATCTTTAAAAAAAAACCAAACAACTTTTTGTTTGTTTGTTTGTTTGTTTTAGAATTATTGGACTCCAGGTAGAAATTTAAGGTCACTGAGTCTGGGATGGTGTCAGATTACAAATCTGTATTTTAATAAGGTATCTTGGGTGATTCAGATCAAGAAGTTGATTAACCATATTTTGAGAAAGAGCTAAATTATGTTTCCACACCTGATAAAGCAGAAAACAGGTGTAGATTAAATAACTATCTAAGATAAAGCTACCAAAGACAGAGCCATGATTCAAACCAAGGTCTTTCTAATTCTAATACATCCTATATAACAAGCCCATGATTAATTCACACATTTTCCCATTACAACAAATGCAGAAAATGTGATTTCTGGTAAATTGAGCCATACAGATTTCACAGTCCTAAGGCTAATAACTTATAGCATCATTACTGACATTTTCATTAAATTTCCTTAAACTTTTCCATGACTTTTTTGGTTGTTGTTAAGGAATTGCGTCTTCTTGGCCAGCAGATCATCCATACTTCAGGCATGGCATCACTACTCCTGCATTAAGCTCCTGAGACATGCAGAAGTGGAAGAGGGTGGAAGGAGGTAGAAAGAAAAGAATTCCCAGGTGTAGCTAAATGGTGCTAAACTCCTCACCCTCATTAACATCACCCTCCACTGAAATGAGGAGTGAAGAGTTAATATTAATAATAATAGCCAATCCGATGGCAATGGGTCATGTTCTACATTGTCTCCCATTCTACCCTTTGAGACCAGAGCTCAGTTGGGACCAGCAAGTTTGCTTTGCCTATTCCAGTCCACTCCTTAGGGCAGAACCAACATCTTGATTGACTTTCATGGCTTACTACTGGGACTGGGAAGACTTACTTTCTTTGTCTCTCACTTTCTCTTTCTGTTTTTTTTTTTTTTTTTTTTTTTAGCCCAGCGACATGTCCTCACATATATGGAGGATGCAGTGTGCCAGCTGTTAGAGAATAAGGAAGATATTAGCCAGTACGGCGTTGCCAGGTTCTTCACTGAATAGTAAGTACCTGTTTTGCCAGTCGGGTGAGCCCAAAAGAGGCACTAGGAAGCAGGCAAGGTGCATGAAGAATAGAGCAGATTATAGCTGCTGATGGAGTGGCAGTGAATGATTTGTTTTGGTAGGTTGGTGAGGGCTGCCCAAATATGTTTTGGAACATACCTTTGGTGCAGTTAGTTTTGTCCAGTGATAAGTTTCCTGAGTGGTTATGATGATAGTAGCTCAAGAACTAATTGTCTGATCTGTTAGCTCTGTTTCTTTAGGTCCCTCCTATAATTTTTAACTTTCTCCATTATTCAGAATGCTTACTGTGATTGCCTTTCATCAGGGTTCCCTTAGTCTGTGTTTTTCATAGCTGGTTTTTCTCATGGAAGTGCTTAGGATGATTTGCTTCTGCAGTTTTCTTTCTACATCTACAGGACGCTGTGTCAATCAGCTAATAATTTTAGAGTATTCATAGGGGCAGAATAACTTTCATATTGTGCTTCTTTGTAAAGCATGCTTGGAGTGTGTAAAAATCAAAGTGATTACTACTTTTTGATGTCACAGAACTGTTCTTAGGCTGAAAGAGAATCTGTTTTGAACTCCTTGGTCTTCATGAAAGGGTGTGCTAGAGAAATACGCAATGTTATTTTTATTTCCAAAATGCTGTCACATATTTGTGTTATCATTTGGATTCTCCTTCCATATTTTTATGGTTTATTGGGAACATTCTAAGAAAGAATAGCCTTTAACAGGCTTTTTTTTTTTTTTAAGGTTTTATTTATTTGAGAGAAAGAAACACAGTGAGACAGTGAGCATGAGTGAGGTTGGGAGGAAGCAACAGGCTTCTGCCTGAGCAATGAGCCCCGAAGGCAGAAGCTTAACCAACTGAGCCATTCAGCATCCTAACAGGCTTGTACTTAAGGCAAATCATGAATCCAAGTCTATCCTCCTTGAAAATATATTTTTTTCTTTCTACTCTCTACAGCTTCCTTAAAGATCAGACAGTTGTTCTAATGGCCTAAACTTGGGTTGCTGTTGGGGGATTCTTGACTCTCCCTAGCTTTTTTGCCAAGCTATGGCAATAATATATACATGGCGATGTATATGCATATGGCAATATATACAAATAAAGTCTAGATTTCTTATGGATTGGAATTTCAAGTCCCTGGGAAAAACAGGCTCTCCAAGAGCAGAACCTGTCCGTTTTCCCAGTTCTCTAAAGGAGGATCAAGGAAGGAATCGTGTTCTCATGGTGTAGGCTGAAGCAAATGAGGTGGGCAGGGAATAAAGACTGAGAATGAATAGCCTCACTTGCTCTTAAAGAACTGACAAGCCTGGGGGTCAAGTTTCTAGGCCATTTAATCTGTACCAGCACACTCGAGGCTCCTTGCCAAGTGAAATATGATTCTTCTGGGGGCAATGCTTCTTCCTGGTTTTTTTCATTTTACTCTACCTCCCCCACCCTCCAAATCCTTTATAAGTCTTTCCTATCACACTGGTTCCTTGAGGACAGACATCATTGTCTCTCCATCTTTGTGTTCCTAGTGGCCGGCACAATGTTTAGCACATAAAAGATGTTAGGTGACTGTTGAATATACAGCTGTATCTATATTTTAAGCTACTACACACTATTTGCTCTTGTTCTTGTTAGTAATAAGGACTTTCTCTTGATTTTTCTCGCATTATTATTCTTTTTTTTTCAAGATTTTATTTATTTGACGGAGATCACAAGTAGGCAGAGAGGCAGGCAGAAAGAGAAAGAAGCGGCTCCCTGCTGAACAGAGAGCCCGATGCGGGGCTCCATCCCAGGACCCTGAGATTATGACCTGAGCTGAAGGCAGAGGCTTAACCTTCTGAGCCACCCAGGCGCTCCTATTGATTTTTTTTTTTTTTTTATTAAGCTCTGTGTTCTGCCATATAAGCAGCTGTATGCCATGTAGGTAGTACTCTAGAAGTGAACCCAACTAGTCTAATAACTGATCCTGAACTCTATAGAGCCAATAGTAAACCTTATGACAATTTCAAATGCTATTAAATGCTATCAACTATAGCTTTTATTCACCAATACACTGTTGAAAAGTCGTAAGATTTTCCATAGTGCTGATAGAAATCTAGTTGCCAAGTGAGCTGTTTCTTGTCCTCAGAAAACTAAAAATTACATAATGTATGTGAGTGGCACATACCTGACAGTTTTCGGAAACCCTACTGGCCCAAGGCAAGTTATTCTGAGAAATGAACTAGCATTCAAGTTCCAAATCTTAAAACAAACAAACAAGCAAAAAAGACTTGAATGGAATGGACATATGATGAAATTAAAACTGGTATTTGGTAGAGACCTGAGTGGTAGAAGCTCCTGATTTTCTTTATCAATTTTATTTATCTAGTGAAAATCCTTCCTTATCAGCCTTCAGTTTTGTGTTAATTCATAGAAGCATAACGACATTGCCCTAGGAAGAAGAGTTCCTTATAAGTTCCTTTTAAGAAAAAGTCCTCATTCTATAATCTTGCTTTGGGAAGGAAGGTTTTCCTGATGATTTTCTTCTCTGGGTCTGCTTGTCCCCTCACCTGTGCTGTCACTCCATGGTTGTTGGTGTTTTCCAACAAATCTTTGATTGTTCCAGTAAATCTGGGTAAGCTGTAAAACATGAGTAGCTAAGCTGTACTGTGTGTGTATGTCTGCAAGACTGTGAGCTCTTTAGATCATGTTCTGCTGGACACTCTTGAAAGAAGGATACCAAATCCCAGAGGATTTTCTTTTATGTTGTATGCAAACTCTACCTCTGAATGTTGTCTTTCAACTGGAGGAAGGTAAAAGGAATTAATATTTAGAGGTGCCACTCTAAGAATAGACCAAGTGTCAGAATGGGGTCAGGACCTCTGAAGAAGTACATCTAAGAAAATGAGGCTAGAGTAGCTATAGCTTAGAAACCACAGCAGAGGGGCGCCTGGGTGGCTCAGTGGGTTAAAGCCTCTGCCTTCGGCTCGGGTCGTGATCTCGGGGTCCTGGGATCGAGTCCCGCATCGGGCTCTCTGCTCAGCGGGGAGCCTGCTTCCTCCTCTCTCTCTCTGCCTGCTTGTGATCTCACTGTCAA
This sequence comes from Mustela nivalis, assembly GCF_964662115.1. Lineage (NCBI taxonomy): Eukaryota > Metazoa > Chordata > Mammalia > Carnivora > Mustelidae > Mustela > Mustela nivalis. Next base: position 102,692,947 of record NC_139028.1, read on the forward strand.
ATAAATAAAAAAATCTTTAAAAAAAAAAAAAAAAAAAGAAACCACAGCAGAGTGTGACCAGGTTCTTGTGGTAAAGATAAAATGAGAAATGTGGTTTTTTTAAGACATTGGAAAATAATGATGAGAGAGAAACAGGCTGAAATCTGAGAATTCCTATCAGGATTGGGAACCATTCTTCACAGGCTAAATTGATAGTTACAACACTGTGGCATCAGGGAGCTTGACCTCCACATACTAATATAGAAATGAATGATACTCTGTGGTCTTGGCTGGTGGGCCCAGGAGGGCTCTTTCTTATGATCAAGTGTCTTGTTTTTGTTTTTTTTTCAATGATGGTTTTAGCTTCTTGGGGATACTTACGTGATGTCTGTTTTGGTTGCAAGTACACAGATATCTTCATTGGTAGAGGTTTATTTTATTTTATTTTATTTTCTATTTTTTTAAAGATTTTATTTATTCATTTGATACAGAGAGATACAGGGAAAGAGCTTGAGCAGGAGGAGAGGCAGAGGGAGAGGAGAAGCAGACTCCCTGCTGAGCTAGGAGCCTGATACAGGGCTCGATTCCAGGATCTGGAGATCATGACCTGAGCCGAAGGCAGATGGCCAACCATCTGAGCCACCCAGGTGCCCCAATAGAGGTTTATTTTAAGGATATGTGAGAATATAAGACAGCATTCACTCATGAATTCATTCAGCAATTATTTTTGAGCACTTACTATGTATGTGCCTATGTGTAAAAGGTAGTGGAGAAAGAGTAGTTAACAAGACAAAGTAATTATTCTCATGGATGTAAGGGTTTAGTGAGGGAGATAGTCAATAAACAAGTACACTGATGATGAAGACAATAGCTAATAGTTAATAAATACTTGCTGTGTGCTAAGCACTGTTCTAAGCATATAACATACATTCTCTCATTTAATTCTCATAATACTAGGGCAAATGGGTGGCGTAGTCGGTTAAGTGTCTGACTCTTGATTTCGGCTCAGGTCCTGATCTCAGGGTTGTGAGATCAAGTCCCATGTCGAGCTCTGCACTGGACATGGAGCCTTCTCGCGATTCTTTCTCTCCCTCTGCCACCGCCCCGCTTATGTGCACATGTTCTTTCTTTTTCTCTTTCTCTCTAAAAAAGACAAATTAAGTAAATAAATAAAAATCTTTAAATCTCACAATACCATGAGGTGGGGTTTTAATATTCTCTTCATTTTATGCATTAGGAAATTTCAGGCCCACAAAAGTAATACTACCAAGGTTACACAGCTGATGACCATAACAAGATAAATAACAAGGAAATAACTAGGGTAACATGATATACAGGATAGTCACGAAGGCCTCTTGGAGATGGCATTTGAGGGCTTATCCCATGGGACAATTGACTCATCCCATCAAAGAGCCGATGAGTTATCTCTGTTCAGGTGACTCACCTTTTTGTCCACCTTTGTTACCTAAGCTTTCTGTGTCCAAAAAAGATAGTAAGATTGATTTTATTTGCTGCTGCCCAGAATGGGATAACCTTAATAACCTTAATAGATCAGGGAAAGCCACCAATAGGGAAACCAAGTAACTGGTTTCCCTATGCATTGCTCATATATAATAAGTGAAAGTAATAAAATAATTAAACCTAAAATTACTTGTGTTATGTATAATATAAATATGAAGATTGAAATCTTAGTTTTCAGAAAAAGAACATTAATTATTATATCTTGATATATATTAATCATCAGAATTCGATTGGGAATTTGCATGCCTTTTTTAATATACTCTTGTAGTAAAAGATACCAGCATCAAATCCCTTTTTTTTCTTATTGTTTTGCTTAGAATACATCCATAAAACATGACCTTCATTAATTCATTGCTGGAGATGAAAAGGAAGTTCCCATGGTGCATATTCCTAAATCACTTAAAATGTAACTTGAAAGAAAACAAACCATCATTATAAAATATGTATTATTTCTTCTTTTTTTAAACAGGTGCTCTAAGCCCTATGAAAGATGACCCACTTCTCTCCTGAGTAATCTAGAACATTCAGGGTGTAAACTTTCAGTTCTAAAGTGGGCAGAATTTTTTAGGATTATCTATCATCCAGCATTTAAGTAATGTTGTTTTGGGTCCTTCTTGTGCCCATGGCAACAGAGGAGCAGTTTTGGAGCAACAAGAAACACATCAGAACAAACCAGGACTTCACTGATTTCCAGGCTCACAGCTTCAAATGATGGATGGACTTGAGACTTCTCTGGGCCATTTCTGCTCCGTGTTTTCCCTACTTATTGTTGTTAAATTGAGCCAAAATGCTCTGGTGAAGTAATGGTGACTAATCCTATTATAGACTTCTTCAAAAGGGTAATGCTTCTCCCTGCCCCGCCCCCCATCTTTTTTCCATAGTTCAGTTCTTAGCTGGAGTTGACACATTGTAACAGAAAATTACCCATTTCTCATGTCAGCATCTGGACTCACAGACTCAGATAATTGCCAGGAATAGATTTTGCCTTCAGCTAGAGCAATCCTGTCCCTACTGTTATTGGCCCAGCACTTTCCTGTCATCTGTAAAAATCTGTAGAGGATTCTGGTCCTTTTCTATGTCACTAGGGGTATCCAAAGCAAAAGCACTACAGGGAGACATAGTGGTGAGTTGAGAGTCACCACAATCTATGTTGAAACTTAAAAATCCAGTTTCATCAAGGATAGAAGAGGCTGCTTCCTTGCTCAGAATCCATCTCTCTTCTTCAGTCCCTTCCTGTTTTGATTACAGGAAACCATCCAGCAGCACTTGACCTGGTAACTGAGGAAGCCATTTCACAGCCCACTGGTCTCCTGACTCATTTAGAAGTCGGAGTCAAAGGTTGTGGAAATAATAATTGGGCCCAGATTCTCCCTGTCAGGAGAGTCCTCACTCCCCCCGCCCCACCCCCCTTCTACCCGTTAAGAGAAACTTAGCTGTTGTGAAACCATTGGATAAGAGGAAATGAAGGAACTCCATCCGTGGCGGAAGCATTCTCAAGAGCCAGTGATACTATTTCCTTTTTCCTGGGAGCAGCTTTTATAGCTAGCTAGTAAAAAATTTAGGTATAATTTTCTACACGAAAATATTTCCCCTTAAAGATATTACTTAATTTATTTTAACTGACAAATAATATAAAGAATCTTTATTTGGTCCCATCCAAGCACTAATATTTCTTCTCATTCTCCTGCTCTGGTAATTCTCTGAGTACCCCTCCCGCAATCAGGTAGACGCACACAAATCCGAATTAACCAATCAGTAGTGCTATTAATTAGTAATATGAAATAGCTCATCAGAAGTTAAGAAATTCCGTTTCATCAACAACAGAACAGTATAAATTCATCAGTGTCTAATTTCTTCGATAATTTGCTCAGTACTCTAGAAGATCTGTGGTGCTGGCAGCACAGGCCTGGCACAAGAGCAGGAAAGAATGACACATTCTGGCACCTTTAACCAGAAGGTCTTTAATGAACTGGGATGGGGGTGGAAGGGAGAGAGGGGAAGGAGGAGGGACAGTTAGGGTTTTGGCAGCCACACAAAGATTCTTCTTCCCTGAGAAAAGTGAAATGAAAGTCAAATGAAGCTTCTCTCTGTTATTATGATTTGCTAAGATGTTTGTCTGTCTCTTAGCTTCCAGCCCCATGGCAGGTGCATCTTTCCAGTCAATGACTTCCCCACAAAACAAATTGTTTCTCAGGATCCCTCAAGAGGGGTCATGTCCAACCAATTTCCTGTCTGAGGCCATAACTGTGATTCCTTTCTTCAACTATCAGATGCAATTCTGTCCAGCACAGTGGAAACTATCTTACTAGAAAATGTCATGAGCATGTAAATTTATTTTAGGACACGTTGGCCCAGGGTTGCTGAGTTCTGGAGCTGCAACAGTCAGCAGTGCTGTTTCTGGGGTGGCCGTAGAAGCAGCCTTGAGTTCATCCCTTTGTCATTAAATAACATCAACAAAAAATGTCTTTGTTAATGTCCTTGTGTTATATTTTCCAGGTCAAGATCATTGCTAGGGATGCTAATACCTATCTCACAGGTGTTGTTGGGCAGATGAGGTAAAATGACATGAGTAAAATGGCTGGCTTTGTGGAATTCATTCTCATTCCCTGTTAGCTCCTGGTGTGTGGGTTTTTCGCTTCTCTCCTACTTTGTGGATCTCCCGGAAAGGGATGGTTTTGCTCTTCTTTCTCTTTAAATGGTATTAGAGTTGAAGAGTTCGAGGACCTTTCAGTCTCTCTTGTTGTCTGTAACACTTTTTGCTTACCCTGCAGTTTATGTACCTTTTTGGAGATGAAAGACATCGGGGGACTTCCTGCCAGACTGTCAGTGACTTAGCGTTAGCCACTCGACTCACCATCTTGTTCGTTCAGACAACAGCCTCAGAAAATGTTTTTTGTCTTTCCTTTCTCACCCATGAGCCATTTCCTCACTTCCTGGCTATACCCTCTTTTCTCTGGCAGCCAAGATGAAAAAATTCAAGGTGTAATGGGAGACCTGAGCTAGCCAAACCTATCCAACTTGTATTGTTCCTACTCTGAGCTCTAGCTGTGCAGCGATGTGCTCAGGGTAATGAAAAGCAGACGCTCTCTGCTGAGGTCATTGCTCCTCACACGGGCAGCCTGCTACAGGAAGCTGTTTATCTGCGCTTTGCTGAGCCAAGCTCCAGCCTCCCAGCAGTTGGAATGTACTGAGAAACCACAGGGCCCGAAGAGACCATGTTCCACAGGCAGTTCCAGGCAGGGACAGTATATTTACACCACACAAGCTGCAGTTTACGTGTGTGTGGGGGGTAACTGTTCATCTGCACACTCTCAAACTTCACCTTCTGCAATATATATGCCCTCTCAAGGGGGCTTAACCGAGAGAATGGGACTGCTATGTCCAACATGCCCTGAACACTTAACTAACCTGACATAAGGAAAAAGAGGTATTATAGAAAATTTGATGTAAAAACCACATTTTGGGGAGCCTGGGTGGCTCAGTCACTTAAGCCTCAGACTCCTGATTTGGGCTCAGGTCGTGATCTCAGGGTCCTTGGGTCAACCCCCACATCGGACTCCACGGTCAGTGTGGTGTCTACTTGGGATTCATTCTCTCTCCCCCTCTCCCCACTCCTTTCTCTTTCTCTCTCCCTCTCTCCTCTTCTCTCAAATAAATAAATAAGTAAAATTCTTAAAAAAAAAAAAAACTTTTTTTTTTTTTAAGATTTTATTTATTTATTTGACACAGAGAGACACACAGTGAGAGAGGGAGCACAAACAGGGTCAGTGGGAGAGGGAGAAGAAGGCTTCCCACTGAGCAGGCAGCCCAGCACAGGGCTTCATCCCAGGATCCTGGGACTGTGAGCCCAGCCGAAGGCAGATGCTTAACAACTAAGCCACCTAAGTGCCCCCAAACTTACCTTTATAAGGTAGCTTTTTTTCTGAGCCAATGTTTAGATGTTTATAATTTGATGTTTAGAATCTTAAGCCATACAGCCTGCTCTCTAAACCATCCCAAAGTATTGTTCTTTGCATGGTTTTTCCAACTACATATTTTTCTTAACTCTTTACCAAAATATCAAGTATCCTTACAGAGTTTCAAATGCGGCTGTAAGATATAGTCACTTGCCTATGAGGGGATGTAATTTGGTTGAGGAGATAATGTTTACTGATTAACAGACAGAATATTGTTAATTTTTTGTTAATTCAGGACCTTATATAATGGCATTAAGTCGTGCTCAGAGATCTGAGAATAAGGAGAAATCATGGGTACTAGAGAAGTTAAATAAGGCATCATAGAGGAGTGTGTCTTGACTTATGTGATGGTTAGTTTTATGTGTAATCTTGATCAGATGAGAGTATGCTGAGATGGCTTGTAAAACACTATTTCTGAGTACATCCGTGAGGGTGTTTTCAGAAGAAATTAGCATTTGAATTGGTAGACTTTAAAGAAGATCTATCCTGGGGCATGTGGGTGGCTCGGTCATTGGGCGTCTGCCATTGGCTCAAGTCATGATCCCAGGGTCCTGGGATCGAGCCCTGCATTGGGCTCCCTGCTCAGAGGGAAGCCTGCTTCTCCCTCTTCGACTCCCTCTTCTTGTGTTCCCTCTCTTTCTTTCTCTCTCTCTCTGTCCAATAAATAAATAAAATCTTAAAAAAAAAAAAAAAGAAGAAGGAGGAGGAGAAGAAGAAGATCCACCCTCACTAATCTGGGTGGGTCTTATCCAATTCCTTGAGGACCTGACTAAAGCAAAAAGGTGGAAGAAGAGTGAATTGGGGTGTTTTTTTTTGGGGGGGGGGTATTTGTTTTGGGCCTTTGATCTCAGACTGGGACTTACACCGCTGACTGACCTGGGTCTTGAGCTTGCAGACCTGAACTGAATTGCACTACCAACTCTCCTAGTTCTTCAGATTGCAAATGGAAGATCATTGGATTTCTTGGCCTCCATAATCACATGAGCCAATTCCATAATCACATAAGCTAAATCTCCTCTTATATATACAGTTTACCCCTGAACAACAAGTGGTTAGGGACATTGATCCCCAGCACAGTAGAAAATCTATGTATAGCTCTTGACTCCTCCAAAAACTTAATGGCTGATAGCCTACTGTTGACTGGAAGCTTAGTTGATAACATAAACAGTTGATTAATTAACATGTATTTTGTATGTTATATCTACTATGTTCTGATAGTAAAGTAAGCCCAAGAAACGAAAATGTTTCAAGAAAAGCATAAGGAAGAGAACGTACTTTTATAGGACTGTACTGTAAAAAATCTGTGTATAAGTGGACTTGAGCAGTTCATACCTCTGTTGTTCAAGGTCAACTGTATGTGCGCATATACTACTGCTTCTGTTTTTCTGGAGAACACGGACTAATACAATCTGGAAAGATGAAGAGAATTTGAATAAGTGAATGAGAAAAAATTTTTTTATGTGACACAAAAGTATTATAGCACAGTGGTTAACGACACAGACTCTGGAGTCAAATCTATGTTTGAGGGCTGCCAATTACTATATGTGATCTTAAGCAGGTTACTTAGCCTCATCTATAAAATAGGGAGACTCACATATAAAATGTAAAATTCCATGTGCCATGATTGTCGGAAGGATAATGAATGTAAAGTGCCTGATATTCTACCTGAGATATACTAAGTGTTGAATAATGATAGCTACTACGACTGTTGTTGGTACATTTGAAAAAATATTTACCAAATGTCTTTGTGTTAATTAGTGTTCTAGACACTAGGGGGTCTACAGCAATGACAAAACAGACAAGAAATCCCAACTTTTGTGGAATTTCCATTCTGACATTAGCTTTCGTTCTGAAACAATATTTTACCTTTTTTCCCCTCTTGTAATAATTTTAGACTTACAAAAAAGGTGGTAAAAATAGCATAGGGGTGCCTGCGTGGCTCAGTCAGTTAAGTGTCTCACTCTTGATCTCAGCTCTCGTCTTGGTATCAGGGTTGTGAGTTGGAGCCCAATGCTGAGCGTGGAGCCTACTTAAAAAAAACAAACAAACAAGAACAAGAACAACAAAACCACATAGTCTCCATTTGTCTTTCACCCAACTTCTACTAATGTTAGCATCTTCTAAAACCATAGTATAATTATGAAAATCAGTTAATTGAAAACTATTATCTACCTAGAGACATTATCGGAATTTCACCTTCATTTTTGAAGATAGTTTTTTCTGGTATAAGTTCTAGGTTGGCAGCTACTGTCTTTTAGTGCTTTGAAGACACTGTTCCATTTTCTTCTGGTTTCCACAGTTTCTGTTGAGAAGTCAGCTATTTGTCATTCTTACACCTTTGAAGAATAATCTGTTCTTGTCTCTGGCTACTTTTGGATATTTTTCATTGGTCTTTGGTTTTTGGTAGTTTTACTATAATGTATCTAGGTTTGTTTTTCTTTATATTTAAACCCCTTCATGTTCTTGGTACTTCTTGAACCTGTAACTTGATGTCTTTTATCAGTTTTGAAAGTTCTTAATCTTTAGCTTTTCAGACTTGCTTCTATTTCACTGTCTTTACTCCTGGGATTCCAGTTACACAAACTTTAGACTTTTTCATGGTATCCTCTCTTATGTACTTTTCTGCATTCTTTATCATTTTTATCTTATGTGCTTTCTTCTAGATATTTTTTCTGACCTATTTGCAGTTCATTAATTCTCTTTCATTTTGTGTAATTTGCTGTTAAACCCATGTACTGAGTTCTTAATTCCAATTATTGTCTTATTTTTGTTTTTGTGTTTTTTTATATCTTACCATGACACTTTTAATCTGTTTTATTTTTTATTTTATTTTATTTTTAAAAGATTTTATTTATTTTACAGAGAGAGGGACAGAAAGAGAGGGAACACAAGCAGGGAGAGTAGGAGAGAGAGAAACGGGCTTCCCACTGAGCAGGGGGCCCAATGCAGGGCTTGATCCCATGTCCCTGGGATAATAACCTGAGCCGAAGGGAGACATTTAACAACTGAGCCACCCAGTCACCCCAGTCTGTCTGTTTTAAATATAAAGGAGAAAAAAAAAAAAAAGAAGTTGCAAGGTAGGGAAACCATGAATGTTGAAAGTGAGTTTGAAAAACCTTAAGATTTGTTTACTAGTGTGTCTCATGTTTCTCTTAGTCTTGCCTCCCATAGTGTACCTTTATTTTTTTTTATTTCCAGTAGCAAAGAAGATTTTAATTAACTTTGCTTTCTTCTATAGTTTATTATGAAAATTTTATATAGCTTAAATATGCCTTTTGGTTTGTTTTTTAAAGACTTTTGTTTTAAGAGTAGGTTTAGGTTGACAGCAAAATTAAGAAGAAGGTAGAGATTTCCTATGTATCTCATGCTTCCAGAATTCAAAGCAACAGTTATTTTTATTATCATTACCAGCATTCCCTATATTTGGTATATTTGGTTACAACTGATGAACCTACATTGACATATCATCATCACCCAAAGTTCATAGTTTACCTTAGTATTCACTTGGTATTTTATATTCTGTGGGTTTAGATAGATATCTAATGATATAACCATCATTGTGCTATCATATGGAGTATTTTCATTGCTCTAAAAATTATCTGTGTTCTTCCTGTTTATCCCTTCTTCCCAACCAATTCCTAGCAACCACTGTCCTTTTTACTGTCTTCATAGTTTTGCCTTTTCTAGATGTTATATAGTTGGAATCATACATAGCTTTTATATAGTTGGAATCATATATAGCTTTTCGAATTATTTTACTTTTTTTTAAGGATTCACTTATTTATTTGAGAGAGAGAGAGAAAGCAGAAGCAGGAGAGGGAAAGAGAGAGAGGGAGCCTCAAGTAGACTCCACAATGAGCATGGAACCTAACATAGGGCTTGATCTCATGACGCTGACATTACAACCCGAGCTAAAACCAAGAATCGGACACTTAACCATCTGCGCCACCCAGGCATCCCATTCACATATTGTATTTTTTTAATTAAAAGATTTTATTTTAAAGTAATCTTTGCACCCAATGTGGGGCTCAAACTCACAACCCCGAGATCAAGAGTTACATGTTATACTGACTGGCTAACCAGGTGTCCCACATTTATTCCATTTTTTAGTTCAAGAATTACCATTCAGGGTTTTTTTTAATGGTTCTTTACTAGTTCTTATTCTTCGTTTTCTTGAACATAGTAAAACAAGATTATTTAAAAGTCCATAATTCAAAATCTGGATTCCTTATGGGTATGTGTCTGTATCTGTCTATTTTCTATTCTGTCTCTTGGCTCTTTATTCCATTGTCGTAAATTATAGTATGCTTTTTTCTCCTTAGCTCTGAGTGTTGTATATTGTATATGAAAAATTATAGAGATAGTATAAAGCCTAGAATGCTATTATCTTTCTTCAGAGAGGATTTACATTTGCTTCGGCAGATGGCCTGAGCACGAGCAATCCTGGATTACCTCAATTCAGTTAGGGCTTGAAATAATTTGAAGCTAGGTGTAAGTATCAGGGAGGGCTGTTCTGTTTCTAGGTATGTCTTTTAGGGTGCCAAGCAGAGCCTTAAGGATACACCACAGTCCCTTTATCCAGCTTGGGTGGGGCCTGAGCTCCAGTTTTTTGACCACCAAGCATCAAGAGTCATTTGAAAATTCAGGAACTTAACATTAATTCAAAACTATTACCTGTTCAGTCTATCAACTGTCTCTTTCAGGACTGGCAGAAGCCCCTGAAATGACTAGTGAGTGTAATAATATCTTATTTTTGAAATGGTGATGAGTACAAACGATACTGTGAGATATTTGGGACAACTTTAGGGTTATATAAAAATATCTGAGGTTTCTGTTACCAACAAAAATCACATGTACTGCTAATTCTACTATGTTTATATTCATAACTGAAGGAAATGATAAATTCCAGTTAATGGTTTATAAAGCTAAGGATGTAAATTTTTTCCCTGTACAAATTTGTGGATCCTTTGAATTCAATCCATGGACTCTTCCATTTAGAATTCCTTTTTATGGGGAAAAGTGGCACCAAATGCTAGGCTGACCTCTTTGGGTTTTATTCTCCTTTCAAAACTTGCCCTTGTCATTCTTCATTTGCCTCAGTGGCTCTCTGATACTTCAAACAGATGCTTTTAATAATTCATCTACTTTTTCTCAAGCCAGAAAGTTTAGTCTAAATTACCTACTCTATCTTTATTGTAAGAGGAAGTTATTTTGGAACTTTTGTTTGGGAGGAATGTAATTATATTAGCATGAGTAGAAAATATCATACACAGGAAGAGGTCACGAAAGGGTCTAACTTGACTTGTGGAGGACTAGTACATGTTGAAAAGCAACAAACAAGAAATGTATAATTTATAAATGTATAATTAAGATAGGGCCAGTTTGTGGAAGGCTCATTTATGTTGAAATAAGAAGAAAGACAAAAAAATGAAAGACAGCACCTTGTAAACACTAAGAAATAAACTCATTGCCTGGTCTTCTTTTAATTTTTAAAATTTGTTAACTGCTTATTAAGTACCTACGATGTGCCAGTCTGTGTGCCAGATATGATCCTCGAGGAATTCATTATCATTCTCATGGGAGGCAAAAATAATGGCAGTTTCATACCAGAAAAACACTGTTGTTCTTTAGTGTGGACCTACTATATGTTGGATACCATGCTAGTGACGGGTGCAAGATGAGTAAACCAGTTGAACTCAAGGAACTTATGAACTCAAGGGGAAAATCAGACATAAGCATAACTTTTAGGATTCTACTAAATACATGCCAAGTAGAATTTCAGGCAGCATGTTTTAGGATAAGCAAAAGGAGGGATTTACTCTATGAATTTTAAGTAAAACTTCATGAAAGAAATAGTATTTCAGGTGGTCCTTAGATGAATAATATAGAATGGGAACTGAACAAGTAGGACATTTTTAGCCAAGGGAACAGCATGAGCCAGGGCACAGAGGTTTTGTGTCTTCAGAGAATGACAAAAGGTCTATGGTCCATGCTTTAGTCCATTCGACCTCCTGTAACAAACTGTCATGGACTAAGTGACTTATAAATAACAGAAATTTATTTCTCACAGTTCTGGAGGCTGGAAGTCCAAGATCAAGGCTTTGGCAGACTCCTTGTCTGTGAAGAGCCCACTTTCTGGTTCATAGATGGCCTTCCTTTCTTTGTATACTCACACAGCCGAAGGGTCAAGAGACCTTTCCTGGGCCTCTTTCATAATGGCAAGAATCCCATTCATGAGGGCTCCAATCTTATGACTTAATCACCTCCCAAAGGCCCCACCCCAAATACCATCCCATTGAGGATTAGGTTTCAGTATGGGACTTGAAAGAGACACAACCATTCAGTCTGTAGCAGTGAGGTAATAGAGCTCAGGGCGATATGTAAGTGAGGGGTTACAAGGAGGGTTTGGTCATGGAAGTTTTCTACTCTATACACCTGGTATGGTATTGGTGCCATTGACTAAGATTATTTAATTAAGGAAATATTTCTTACATAGCCATCTATGCCAGGGATTATGACAGCTGCTGGGGAAACAGTGATTAAGAAAGCATGGTCTCTACCTTGAGTGTACTCACAGTCAAGTAAGTCAATAATTAAACAACTTGTGATACGAGCTAACTAGAGGCTCAAGGTGTTAAGAATGTCGGGAGGAAGAATATCTTAATTAAGCTTGAGGGATGAGGAAGAGTGTCACAGAACAGATGGCCCTCTAAGCTGGATATTCTTTATATAATTTATTTATTTATTTAAATTAAGGTTATACGTGCATACAGTGTAAAGAATAAAATAGTTCTGTAAGTATTGTTAAAGAAAGAAAGAAAGAAAGAAAAAGGCATTACCCCAACTCCTAATTTAGTTTCCCATTCCTTAGAGGTAACCACTTTCAACTTCTTTGAGTAACTTGTTTGACATTTATTTCTGTATCTCTAAATTACTTACATTGCTACTTCATTTTTTTTTCAAAATCAGGCATTATCTCTTGACTTCCCATTGTGTGAAGTGTGAATCTATTTCTCTTTAACACAATTATCATGCATATGTAATTCTGTTTACTCTCCAACCTCATGATAAATATATATACATATATATATAATCTTAATTATATATATGTAATATAATTATATATATATATATACAATCTTAATATTATATATAAAGATTTTGGTTATATCAATATTCTATTTGGTTATATCAATATTTACTATTTATAACTATATAAACACTATTGACACTTGAACTAAGTTGCACAATCTTCTCACTCCTGAGACTACCTCTTTTCTTCTTGTTTGGTTAATTTTTATAAACTTATCACTAATTTATCTCCAAACTCTACCCAACTGAATAAATTGCCTTTCTGGTACTTGCTATTTATTTCCCATTTGCCCCTGCACATCCACTCTCCACATTATGCTGGAGGGCTGATCTGTACAGACTTTAATCCATAGATTCTCTTGCCCTGTGGCTTCCCAACTGGGTTAAAGTGGGAGACTGAAGGGCAGGAGGAGACTGGGTGAGCTTGGGGGTATTTAGTCTCCCCCTACCAGTTTGCTGTGGGTTGAAGTTGCCTCTGTTCCTCTACTGAAGTTCACAGCTTAGGTTAGATGGTCTCTACTCTTCCTATATTCAAGAAGCCAGGGGAGGCTCAAGGAGGGGGAGGGGCAAAAGGAGAGAGAGAATCTCAAGCAGGCTCCACACCCAGCGCAGATCCCAATGTGGGCTCAATTTCACAACCCTGAGATCATGACCTGAGCCAAAATCAAGAGTTGGATGCTTAGCCAACTGAGCCACCTACAGTTCCCAACACTGTGTCTTGGTCTCTGGGAACTTAGTTTTCAGACATTGCCCCTGAGGAGACTCTTTTTTAATAACCAGTTGCCAAGAAGCCCAAGTACAAATTTGGTTTTCAAGCCTAAGTGTCCAACATGTGAAGGAAGAAGCTTCCAGATAATTCTTATTTTTTGTGCAGTTTTTTGTGCAGTAACAAAAAAACCTAAAACATGTCATTAGCTTTGAGACCAGTCAACAGGTGGAAACCAGAAGGACTTTGAAAAGCCTGACAGTGGAAATCTGATGGGCTTCAAGGAGACCATCAGTGAAGGCTTAAAAGATAGTGAGGAAAATGTTAGTTGGAGGTAAGAGGACCCTTATTATGTAATGACAGAAAGTTTGGCAATACTATCATTTTTGGTAATGTGAAAAATAGGAAATCTACATAGTGAGTATGACGATCCTACCTGTGGAGATTTCTGGGCTGGTTATCTTTTTCTAATTACCTACAATAAAATGTGAGAGAGATGAACTAAAGAATGGACTATTTTGTTTTCAGGTGGAATTTAGAGGTAATACAGAGAGCTCAGGACAGTCTTTCTAACCAGCAGAAAGTATTCAAAGTAAGGAAGTGCTTCAGGATAAAGATCAAATCTAAAGTGCTGGCAAAGAAATGTGGTCCAAGGGTAAAGATGAACCCTTTGTTAAAAATCTCAGCAAGATTGCTGGGTGGAGCCTTATGGACTTCACCTTCTTCTTCTTCTTTTTTTCCCCCCACCCATACATTCTTTCAGATGTACTAGAGGCCTAAGGATCTAAGAGCAGCAGGCTCATAGGGAACCCAGATAGGGAAGTGCCAGTCTCAAAGAGGTTTGTGGGTAAATCTTTTGTCCAATGGAGTAAACCCCAATAAAGTTAATAGAAAAACCTCAGCATCCCTTCCCCCCAGTTTTTTGTTTTGGTTTTTGGTGGTTTTTTGGTAAACCTATAATTTATTATTAGCTCCAGGGGTACAGGTCTGTGAATCGTCAGGCTTACACACTTCACAGCACTCACCGTAGCACATACCCTCCCCAGTGTCCATAACCCAACCACCCTCTCCCTCAACATCATTTTTAAGAGAATTATATCTGTGGAAGCCCCACTAACTTGGGCTAAAGAAGACATAAATAATGTAAAATTAAAAGTGGCCCCTAGACTTCTATGGGCAAGAAGCAAGCTGAGAAAGCTATTCAGCTGCAAACTGAGACTATGATTTATGAAAATATAAGTATGATTCAGAAGAATGAAACCGAAAGCCCAGAGTACAGAGTCAAAAGTCATGGGAAGTCATTATCAGGGAGAGGTACTAGGCTCAAATCATGGAAATGAGACATGTGGGTGGGTGGATTTCAGAATTGCAACGGACCAACAGTTGCTATATTGCCTCTCATTCTCCCTCTTTTTGGTTGGAAGTTTATTGTGGTTATCCTATCACTGTATTACCCTTGTACATACTGGGTGTGTAGGAGCATATAACTTCTCTCTTTAGTTTACAGGCTTTTAGAATGAGGAATTATACAGGAAGAAATTGCACTGGAGGCACTTCATCTCTACCTGGAATTGATTTATGTCAAGATCTAGAGTTTATGTTGATGCTAAAATGGAATTAGACTTTGGGTGTTTCGGTGGGGAGTGTATTTTGCATTTGTAAGGAATATAAATTGTTATGGCCGGAGGGCAACTGTGGGTGATTCTATTTCCCAAAGATAGCTGTACCAATATCTCCTATCCTACATGATCTTCTACAAAATGACCTTGCCATGCGCCCATGGTGTGTGCCTTGGTGTGCACATATATTCATTCATTGTGCTAGACTTTTAATCTGAGGACTCATGCCTTTCCATTCCGAGAAATTTTCTCCAATATTTTTCCCTCCATTTTCTCTGTTCTTTCAAACCTCTTGTCTACTTACATATATACCCATAGATACATAGTTTTATATAAATTGTATCATACCACACATGCTGTTCTGCATAATTTTTATTTTTCAGATTATATCGGCTGTATATCCTTTAAGATCTATAACATAATTGACATTTAATATTTATCAATCGATGTGGCATCTAAACATACCTACCCAATCGTTACACTGATATATAGAGAATCTTTAAGCTCTTTCTTATACCTGTAAGTGGCCCACACATCAGATAAAAACTTTTTAGACTGTGTCCCAGTGTGGACTTCCGAAAATATGGTTACCATATGCTAAGACATGAGTTGGGGAATCAGCTTAGTGTTTGGTGCTCTCCACTGTTCATCCTTCCTTTCCTATATGATGACTCCTTAAATGAAGGAGTCTACATTCTGGACAGTCATTTAAAATTGCAATATTTTATGGAAACAATTATCTCTAATGACTTTTGTAAAAATAATATGTTTCTTTTGGGGTCTGAAGCTGAGTGGTGATGCAAGATTTCTTTTCCTAGGAATCCAGACCTTCTCTTTAATCAGCAAACCCCTTTAATTTGCTAAAGATCAGTTTAGTGCCCTGTTGACCATTCAGTGGAACAAGAGTGTTAGAGAGAGATCCCTTGTGTTTTTTCTTTAGCTGTAAATTCCATCAAGCTAGCCCATTAATTGCAGTGGATGGGAACTGGAGAGCTGTTCATTTGGCAGTTAGCAAAGGGTGGTAGAAGAAAGAAAAATATCTCTGATATTTTTGCTTAGGGATTTGGGAATTCAGAATTCAGTTAGAGATAACTAGATTAATGTGTTTAAATACTTCGAGTCACTTTAAATCATTCCTTGTTTTGTAACATACTAACAAGATCTTAGAAGTGGTTAAAACAGTGTTTGGGAAATTCTTTTGTGGATTAGGATCCTCCAAAAGCATCATCTGTTAATGAGCAGATTGTTTAGGTGATAGATAAGCAAACATAGATTAGCTAATAGAGTAAGAAGTCTTGTGTCCTGTGGTTACCTCTCTGTATCTGAGAAGGAGTATCATTTGTAGGCAAGAGGCAGTTTCTTTGGGGTCCACTGTCTCTGTTCTACAGAGCCATTTTTTTTTTTAAATCCCATCCTAAAGGTAATAAGAACATGTAGTGGCACTAGATGGTATTCATCAGTTTAGGATGTTGACATGTTAGATTGTATAAAACAAGGCAGAAAGGATTACTTTTTGCCAGCTGCATCATTTCTGGCAAGAGCTTACTATGTTCCTGCTTGTTTTGCTGTCATTGTTGTTAACCCATTAGAGAAATTAACCACTATTTTGGTTCCAGCCAAATCTTTGTCATCACTGGCCTAAAAACCTCTTGGGGACCAAAGAGCACCTGGCCATTCTGAAAGCCTCTCTCCTCAGTGATCGATGCTCATCTCTGCAGGCTCCCCAAAGCCCTCCTCCCTTTTTCCCGAAGCACCTTCAAGCATTTCTGCATGGCTACCCACTCACGCTCTTCTATTGTACCTCCTCCTCCTGCCTTACTGAATGCTGGATTTCCCAGCTCACAACTCTTAAGAAGGAGCTTTATTTCAGAGTAGAAAGGGGCCCCCATATGTGGCCTATTATATCCATATCAACTTGCTTACCCTTTTCAAACAGCTATTGTCTTTTAATAGGGTCCTGCCTGGCAGGGGGAGTCCTTAATTCTTGCCATATAAGAATGGGCAGCTTGAGTTACAGCGAACTGCAGTTTGGTGCTCTGATCAAAAGGCCTCTGTTGTTTTTAGGGTTTTTTTTTTCTTTTTCCCTCCCTCTCTCTCTCTCTTTCTATATCCTGGGCTAATAATTCAGCACAGCAAGGTCATTACAGGCTTTGAATTGAGAGTTGAGAGTGTTAAATTACTGACCTAGAATAAAAGAGATCTGGGGGGCTCTCAAGAAAGATAAAGGGATTCCGGCTAGTAAAGTGCAAGCCCAGCAACCTCACTTCTTAACAATATTATTTTTTTTAATCCTCTCTGTCTCCAGAAGTCTTTTCCGGGACAAGGAAAGATCTCCTGCCAGAGAAATTAGGTTAGGAACTCAGCAGCATCTTCAGAGAGCCATGGCCCAAGTGCTGGCAACTCTCGAGGCCTGTGTAGCTGTCCTTTCATCTCCCCACCTAGTCGGTACTTCACACTCGGCCACCTCCCTCCCCCAGCCTGTCTGGTCCTTGACCATGTAAGTCAAATATAAGTGCTATTTCAGCTGAAAGGTTCTGTCTTACGCAGGATTTCAGACATGTGAAAAACAGACCACTTGGGTTTCAAAATATCTTAAAAATAGGGCATTGTCTCATCAAAAGCTGCTTCCATTCCATTTATATTTTGTAAATAACCTTTGTCTGGTCCTACCATACCTTAACAAGAAGAACATTACCCCGTTGTGACTGAATGTGACACCTTCACTCTACGCTATTGGGTCTTCTTCATACTTGGCCCAAAGTATTATCTCCCATGTATCCTTTTCCCCATAATCTCCTAAAGCCAAGCACCATCTCTGGAAAATACCGACTTCCTATGTCTCCTATTTTTAGAAAAGCCCCTGAAATCAACCATCACAGATTTCTACTGGGCAAAGTAATAATAATAGCTGATAGTCCTTGAATGTGCCAGGCATTATACAACATGCATTATCATCACATATAATCATCTTTGGCAACTTTCATTCCTGTTACAATCTTGTAGATAAAATAACTGAGGCACATAATGGTTAAGTACCTGGCCCAAAGTCACAAAAGTAGGAAGTGGCAGAATCTGTCCCAGAGGAGTGCTGCTTGAACTTCAACGTGCGTGTGAACCACATGGAGTCTTGTTAAAATGCCAAATCAGTTTTAGTAGGTCTGAGATGGGGCCGAGATTCTGGTTTCTAACAGGCTTCTAAGTGATGCCACTGCTGCTGTCTTTGGTCCATTCTTCCAGTAGCAAAGCCATAGTCATTCTTACTTCAGAATAAAATATTTTAGTTATACTTTCCAACCACTCATTCTTCAGACAATCCTATAAATATACATATGAGGTGTTTGACACCAATATCTTCATTTATTTCTGGTAAATTTATTATGGTAAAATATACACAACAAAATAACCATTTCAATTATTTTTAAGCGTACAGTTCTGTGGCATCAAGTACGCTAACACTTTTCTGCATCTATCACCATCATCTATCCAGAACTTCCTCATCTTCTCAAACTGAAACTGTACTCGTTAAACACTGACTCCCCAATCACACCAACTAGAGAATTAGGAAGTTTCAGATGTAAAAAGGGGAAAGACTAGAATGTACCCTGTGTAACACTGGAATTGAACCAATGTTCTCATGGATTTTAATATATGTAGATATCTAGATGTATAGAAATGAATCTAGGTGTGTGTATGTGTGTGTATGCACACATGCAGAGTGGGTATACATAAATCTTCCTTTGTCTTCACCCTGACTCTGGGAGAGCCTAGAAGCAATGACACATTTGGAGCACATCTAGCATTCACCTAGGTTTTTTTTTTTTTTTTTTTAGACTTTATTTATTTATTTGAGAGAGAATGAGAGTGAGAGAGAACATGAGCAAGGAGAAGGTCAGAGAGAGAAGCAGACTCCCCGTGGAACTGGGAGCCCTATGCGGGACTCGATCCTGGGACTCCGGGATCATGACCTGAGCCGAAGGCAGTCGTCCAACCAACTGGGCCACCCAGGCGTCCCTCACCTAGGTTTTTAAACAGTCCTCTAACTGGGGTGCCTGGGTGACTCAGTCATTAGGCATCTGCCTTCGGCTTGGGTCCCGATCCCAGGGTCATTGGATCAAGCCCTGCATTGGGCTCCCTGCTCGGCAGGAAGTCTGCTTTCCCTTCTCCCACTCCCCCTGCTTGTGTTCCTGCTCTTGCTGTCTCTCTCTCTCTCTGTCAAATAAATAAATAAAATCTTAAAAAAAAAAAAACAGTCCTCTAATAAAAGCAACTTGGTCTTCTTGGAGAAATGGCTGGCTGTAGGATTGGGTGGGAAAGAACAAGATGAGCCTGGAACATATTTTTCAAATGCAAATAAATGAAACAAGATGGGATTGGGAAGAAGACAAACCATAAGTGACTCTTAATCTCACAAAACAAACTGAGGGTTGCTTGGGGTGGGGGTTGGGAGAAGGGGGGTGTGGTTATGGACATTGGGGAGGGTATGTGCTATGGTAAGTGCTGTGAAGTGTGTAAACCTGGCGATTCAAAGACCTGTACCACTGGGGATAAAAATATATGTTTATAAAAAATAATAATAATAAAATAAAAATTAAAAAGATTTAAACAAAAAAGTAAGGAAGTGATCAAAGAATTGTGTGGACATGTCAAAACGACGTAGAAGTCAGTTTGGGGCACCTGGCTGGCTCAGTTGGTAGAGCCTGGGACTCTGGATTTCAGGGCTATGAGCTCAAGTTTCACATTGGGCATAGAGCCTATATACTTACCTACTAAGTAAATAAATAACAGTGGTTCTAGGAGTCATCTTCTTTTTATTCTTGTTTTTCAAGAAAAATCAGGTCAATTTTTCTCAGTTTTAAATGAATACTTTAACAGGGTTAGAAATACTCTTCATAAGGCCTAAAGATTAGGGACACTTATGTGGCTCATTCAATTAAGTAACGGACTCTTGTTTTGGTTCAAGTTATGATCTTATGATCTCAGTGTCCCAGGATTGGCTGCGTGCACCTTCCCCCCACCCCTCCCCCATCTGCATGTGCTCTCTCTCTCTCTCAAAAAAAAAAAAATTAAAAAAATAAGGCCTGTAAATTAGATAACAATATTGTATCAATTTTAATTTTCTGATTTTGATCACTATGCCTTGGTCGTATAAGAGAATTCCTTATTTTTTAGTAAATATATGCTGTATTTAGGGGTAAAGGAGTATCATGTCTACAACTTACTCTTTTAACAGTTCTGAAAAATAGTAAATATATATGTGTGTGTGAGAGAGAGATTAGAGAAGTTTGAGTGAGATCAAATGTAACAAAATACTCACATTTGAATAATCTAGGTGAAGGGTATTCAGGAATCCTGAATCCTGTGCTATTCTTGAAGTTTTCTGTAAATTTGAAATAATGTAGAAATACAAAACAACTGAAATCTCAAGAGGAAAAAACCAAACAACTTAAAGAATGGAAGAACTTACTCAATGAAATTTGAATACTGGTCTTAGAGAAATCTGTTTGAGGTAAACATTATAGTATACATTTGTTTGACCTTTAAAATGTTTTAGGAACACTTTTGTTTGATTTTAGAGGTAAGATTGATACCTATTAAAAAGCTTTTTAGTTCAGTTAAATACAATGAAAAAGCAAGAACATGCATTTTTATGCAGGTAGAAAATTTGTTTTGGATTTCTGGTCATAATGGCTAGCAGTACTTATGATTTGGCTTTCTTATCCATTACAGACACATGGTAATACATAAAATTTTCTGAAGAGAAAATGTAAAGAACATAGCCATTTTATAAAATCAGTGTAAATTCATCCATGGGCGAGAAACCAAACAAACCACAATGCTAATGGGGCTAAAACCACAGGTCTCTTGTGTTCTGGGTTCAGAAGCAAGCACAGGAAACTGAGAGTTCATTTCTTAAGGAATAGTAAAAGGCAGAGAATTTTTTTTTTTTTTAAATTATGACTGCTACCTGGAAAATGGCTTATATAAAACATGGGTCTCTGAAAAGAAGCAACCCTACAACCCAGGATGAGTAGTCTGAGCTACTCAAGGTTCAGTGACAGTCTCTGTGATATCCCCAATATCATTAGGAATGGAGCATTAACTCACCCAATATCCGATCTGGTCCTAGACTAGGATCTGTCCCCAGTAGAGAGTAAGGGATTGAGTAACTGGAGACAGTGATAACCTCTCACTTAAGGGGAGTCTACACGCTGAAATTCCAAAATATGTGAGAACAACTAATGCTAAGAAAGAGCCAACAATTGAAATAGAAATTTTCTCCAGAGAAAATATGACTAAATATTTTAGTTGAATTTGAAATAAAGTTTAAGATCCTCAGGGACATAATAAAAGGAATGGTCATCATTAAAAAAAGAGAACAACTGAATTATTTGTGTTTTGGGTGTTGAGTTGTATAAGTTCTTTATATGTTTTGGACACTAATCCTTTATCAGATACATCATTTGCAAATATCTCCTCCCATTCTGTAGGTTGCCTTTAGTTTAGTTGATTGTTTCCCTTGCTGTGCAGAAGCCTTTTATTTTGATGAAGTCCCAGTTGTTTATTATTGCTTTTGTTTCCCTTGCCTCAAGTACCATATCTAGTAAGAAATTGTTACGGCTGACATCAGAGGTTGCTACCTGTGTTCTCCTCTAGGATTTTAATGTTTCCTGTCTCACATTTAGGTCTTTAATCCACTTTGAATTTGTTTTTGTGTGTGGTGTAAGAAAGTGGTCCGATTTCATTCTTCTGCATGTTGCTGTCCAGTTTCCTAACACAATTTGTTGAAGAGGCTGCCTTTTTCCATTGGTTAATCTTCCCTGCTTTGCCAAAGATTAATTGACCAGAGTTGTGGGTTCATTTCTGGGTTTTCTATTCTGCTCCACTAAGCTATTTATTTTTGTGCCAGTACCATACTGAATTGATCACTACAGGTTTGTCATATAACTTGAAGTCCAGAATTGTAATGCCTCCAGCTTTGCTTTCTTTATTCTTTTCTTTTCTTTTTTTCTTACGGATTTTATTTATTTGTTTATTTGACAGAGAGTGGGAGCAAGAAAGGGAACTCAAGCAGGGGGAGATGGAGAGGGATAAGCAGTTTCCCCACTGTGCAGGGACACAGACATGGGGCTCCATCCCAGAAAGCCAGGATCATGACCTGAGCCAAGGCAGATGCTTAACCACTGAGCACCCCAGGCACCCCTGCTTTTCTTTATCAAGATTGCTTTAGCTATACAGGATCTTTTGTGGTTCCATACAAATTTTAGGATTTGTTTGTTTTAGCTCTGTGAAAAATGCTATTGGTATTTTGATAGGGATTACATTAAATGTATAGATTGCTTTGGGTACTATAGACATTTTAACAATATTTGTTCTTCCAGGGGCGCCTGGGTGGCTCAGTCAGTTAAGAGATTGACTCTTGGTTTGGACTCAGGTCATGATCTCAGGGTGGTGGGTTCTGCTCCTACACTGGGCTCTGCACTCAGCACAGATCTGCTTGCAATTCTTTCCCCTTCTTTCTCTTTCCCCATCTGCTCCTTCCCCTCCTCTTTCTCTAATAAATAGATAAAATCTTTTTATGAACCCAATATTTGTTCTTCTACTCCATGAGCATAGAATGTTTTTCCACTTCTTTATGTCCTCTTCAATTTCTTTCATCCATGCTTTATACTTTTCAGAGTACAGATCTTTTACTTCTTCGGTTAGGTTTATTCCTAAGTATCTTATGGGTTTTGGTGCAGTTGTAAATAGGATTGATTCCTTGATTTCTCTTTCTGCTGCTTTATTACTTGTATGTAGAAATGCAATAGATTTCTGTATGTTGATTTTGTATCCTGCCACTTCAGCAAATTCATGTATCAGTTCCAGCAATTTCTTGGTGGGGTCTTTTGGATTTTCCATATAGAGTATCATGTCATCTGCAAATAGTGGAAGTTTGACTTCTTTGCCAATTTAGATGCCTTTTATTTCGTTGTGTTCTCTGATTCTCTGTTACTATGTGTTCTCCATTACTGTGTTAAATAATAGTGCTGAGAGTGGGATAGTGCTGAGGGTCCTGGGATTGAGCCCTGCATCAGACTCCAGGCTCAGCCGGGAGCCTGCTTCTCCCTCTGCCTCTGCCTGTTGCTTCCCCTACTTGTGCTCTCTTTGTCAAATAAATAAATAAAATTTTTTTAAAAAATTCGACAGATTAAACTTTAGACCAGACACAAAAGAATAAAGAATTCATCATTTGGAAGATAATACTAAGTACAACACAAAGATAAAAGATGAAAATTATGAAAGGACCCAGAAAATACACCGAGAGGCTACAGTGTACATCTAATGGAAAAGGAAAGGATACAGGGGATGGCAGTGACGGAATATTTGAAAAGATGCTCTCTGAGACAAAAGGCATAAGTCAGATTAAAGAGTTGTGCAAGCTAAATAAAAATATACCTACATGATAGACACATTGTAAAATCCACAGAACATTGATGATAAAGAAAATAGCTTATATGAATGGTAAGAATGATTAACTCCACGAGGAATGGCAGGAGTTTGACTGATGGCCTCTTGACAGCAGTGATAGATGCCAGATGACACTGGAATAGTATCTTTGAAGTACTGAGAGAAGATAAATGACAACCCAGATTTCCCACCTGGTTAAACCATTACTCCAGAGGACAAATAAAGATATTTTCAAGAAAATGAAAACTGAGAGCATTTACCACCCACAGGCTTTTGTGAAAACAGCAGGTCTGTGAATATTCAGAAATTCACAATTTGAAATCACAAAAAGCATAGAAAACCTGAAGTTGTTTTTGCTGAGCTTTCTGAAAACTCATTTGGGAGCAGACTTGACCTGGACTTGTTTATGAGGCTGTATTTGGTCTTTATTTAATCTTTTTTTTTTTTTTTTAATCTTCTTAATGTAAATATATGTTTCACTGTGGAAATTTTACGATGCTTTACTTTTGGGTTTGTTTTGTTTTAAGATTTTATTTATTTATTTGTCAGAGAGTGAGCAGGGAGAGCAGCAGGCTGAGGGAGAAGCAGGCTTCCCTCTGAGCAAGGAGCCAGATGCAGGACTCGATCCCAGGACCCTGGGATCATAACCCAAGCCCAAGACAGATATTTAATCGACAGAGCCATCCAGGCATCCCTCAAACTTCCTAACTTTGAAACTTAATATGAAACTACAGTACTGAAAACGGTATATATTGGCATAAAGGCAGACATATAGACTATTAGAATAGATTAGAGAACCCAGAAACAAACCCTTGTATGTATAGTCAATTGATTTTCAACACGGGTGCTCTTCACTGGGGAAAGAACTACTATTCAACAAGTCTTTCCAGCAAGTGTTGCTGGGGAAACTAGCTATTCACATGCAGAAGAAGGGAGTTAACCCATATCTTATATCTTATATAAAAGTTACCTCAGAGTGCCTGGATGACTCAGTTGGTTAAGCGGTCAGCTCTTGATTTGGGCTCAGGTCAAGGTCTCAGGGTCCTGGGATCAAGCCCTGTGTCAAGCTCCACACTCAGCAAGGAGTATACTTGAGGAATTCCCCCCCCCCCCCGCTGCTTACCCTGTTCACTTGCTCTAAAATAAATAAATAAATCTTAAAAAATTAAAAATTAAAATTAACTCAAAATGGATCAAAGATCTACATTTAAGAGCCAAAAGTATAAAACTCTGAGAAGAAACAAACCAAATGTCTTTATAGCATTATAATTGACAGTGATTTTATGGTTATCAAAGCGCAAGTACAAGGACAAAAGAAAAAAATCGATAAAATGGACTTCATCAAAATTAAGAACTTTTTGTGCATCAGACTATAGTATCAAGGCAAGAAGACAACCTGCAGAATGAGAGAAGATATTTTCAAGTTATATATCTGATAAGGGATTCACAGCTGGAATATATAATGAACTGCTACAACTCAACAACAAAAAAGTTATTAGTAAATGGGCAAGAGCCTTAAATAGACATTTCTCCAAAGAAAATATACACATGTCCAATAAGTACATGAAAATATGATCACTCATTGGTGACATACAAATCAAAACCACAATGGGATACCACTTCACACCTACTACCATGGCTATTTTAAAAAAATAAGAAAATAGAAAAAACACTGGTGAGGATTAGATCTCTTGTGCACTGCTACGAGAAGATAAAACAGGCAGCCACTGGGGAATAGTTTGGTGTTTTCTCAGAAGTTTAAATATACAATTACTATATGACATAGCAGTTCCACTTCTGGGTATATACCCAGAAGAATTGAAAGCAGGATGTTTGAAGAAGAGAAATTTGTGCACCAATGTTCATAGAAGCATTAGTCATAATAGCCAAGAGGTAGAAACAACTCATGTGTTCATCAGCAGATAAATGAATAAACAAATGTGGCATATACGTACAATGACATATTATTCATCCTTAAAAAGGAATGAAATTTGATATAAGCCCAACAAAAACTTAGTGAAATAAGCCAGGGGCACCTGGGTGGCTCAGGTGGTTGGGTTTCCACTCTTAGTTTCAGCTCAGTTCATGGTCTCAGGGTTGTAGGATCAAGCCCCATGTGGGGCTCTGTACTCAGTGTGGAGTTTGCTTGAGATTTTCTCCCTCTTCTTTCTTCCCTGGCCCTTCCTCTGCTTGTGGGTGCATGCTCTCTCTCTCTTTCTCCCTAAAATAAATAAGTAAATGAAATCTTTTTAAAAAAAGAAAAAAGGTGGGGCGCCTGGGTGGCTCAGTGGGTTAAAGCCTCTGCCTTCAGCTCAGGTCATGATCTCAGGGTCCTGGGATCAAGGCCCACATCGGGCTCTGTGCCCAGCAAGGAGCCTGCTTCTCCCTCCCCCTCTGCCTTCCTCTCTGCCTACTTGTGATCTCTCTCTCTGTGTCCAATAAATGAATAAAATCTTAAAAAAAAAGAAAAAAGTAGAAAAAAGGGGCACTTGGATGGCTCAGTTGTTTAAACATCTGCCTTTGGCTCAGGTCATGATCTCAGGGTCCTGGGATTGAGCCCCACATCAGGCTCCTTACTCAGCAGGGAGCCTGCTTCTTTCTCTGCCTCTGTTTCCCCCCCCAACTTATGCTTTCTCCCTCTCTCTCAAATAAATAAATAAAATCATAAAAAAAAAAAAAGAGAAAGAAGCCAGACACACAAGGGCAAATTTTATACAGCTCCACTTATAAGAGGTACCTAGAATAGACAAATGCATAGAAACAGAGGGTAGAATAGAAGTTACCGAAGTCTGGGAGGAAGGTGGAAGAGGACATTACTTTTTTTGTTGGGGTTAATGATAAAGTTCTGTGAATAGATAATAGTAATGGTTAACTGTTTTGTGAATGTATTTAAGCCACTGAATTGTATACTGCCAGTACTTAAAAGGATAAATATGATGGCTAAAATAGTATTATAAGCATGTTACCATATTTTTTAAAGTTCCTAATTTAAAAGATAGAAGTCAAAATCTAGAAAATAATATCAGAAGAGAAAAGTGCTCATAGATTATTTAGAGTGTGCTTTGGTTCTTGTCTTGCTTTGGACAGTAATAAAAATAACGAATGACTTGACATTCTAAAAAGTGTGTAGCTACTCGTTTGAAAGGATGTATGCATCCATGTTTATCGTAGCATTATTTACAGTAACCAAGATATGGAAGCAACCTAAGTGTCCAACAATAGATGAATGGGTAAAGAAGGTATGGTATACGTATACAATGGAATATTACTCAGCCATAAAAAAGAAGGAACTCTTGTCAGAAATTTCTGACAACAAGGATGAACCTATAGGGTACTATGCTAAGTAACTCAGAGAAAAACAATTACCATATGGTTTCAATTAAATGTGGAATCTAAAAAATAAAACAAATGAACAAACACACATGCACTGTTAAGAGTAAGATGGAGTCACTCATGTCAAGCAATGATGCAAGCATTTAAAGGTTCTGAAGCTATCAGATATCACTGAGACCAGCCCAGCTGAAAACACCCCAGAGCTGGTAACTAGGAGAAGCACAGGAGGTCTAAAGGGTCTCAAGATGGATTAAATTCCTTTAAAAAGGGAGTTTGCAGCAAACTGTAGACTCTCCAGACACTGACCCCTCAATGTCCAAGCACTTAAAAAAGGCAGCCACTGCTGAAGGCTCTACCTGATTGATCTCTGAACAGAACTGAGATCCTCCATTGTTTGAACAGAATAAGCAGTAAGTTCCAAGAGCTGACCCCGGCTGGACTGAGGCCTTATCTCAACTGTGCACCCACAGACTGACTTCGTTCTCTTCCTATCCACCATGTTATCTTGTTCTTTGTGTGACTTAGGTCTTGTGTTTTGCTCTGGGTGCCATGTACGAAGCCAAGTTAATCATGTGGTGAAATGTCATTGAGTTTGGAATCCTGAACCTGCTTTATAATTATGCTAGCCTTGCTTTAATGACTGAATAAAGCTGGCAGTGTCAAAGTCATAACTCATGTGTGCATCTTCATAGTGTGCTCGTGACATACACAGACCAGAAACAGACTCATAAATACAGAGAACAAACTGATGGTTGCCAGAGAGGAGGGCGTGGAGATGGGCAAAACAGGTGAAGGGGATTAAGAGGTGCTATCTTCCAGTCATAAAGTAAGTCACAGGGATGAAAAGTACCCTGTAAGGAATATGGTCAATAATACTGTAATAACTCTGATGGTGACAGATAGGGACTACACTTACCGTGATGAGCAATGTGTTAAGTAGAGAATTGTTGAAATCACTGTGCTGTACATCTGAAACTAATATAACGTTGTATGTCAACTATACTTCTATTAAAAAAGGAAAACTGTGTAGCTAAATATGTATGTTGAAATTGTAAGAGGAATTCTAAGAAGTTAAGATTCTGTCATAGCTTCCAATCTAACGGTCGGGGGGATAATTAAAAAGGAAGATAACTGGGGCACCTGGGTAGCTCAGTCAGTTGACGTCTGACTCTTGATTTCAGCTCAGGTCATGATCTCAGGGTCTTGAGTTCAAGCCCCGCCTCAGTCTCTGCTCTCTTTGTGAAGTCTGCCTGAGATTCTCTCCCTCGGCCTCTGCCCTTCCCCCTGCTCTCTCTCTCTTTCAAAATAAATAAAATCTTAAAAAAAAGAAAGAAAGAAAGAAAAGAAAAAACTTCCCTAACGGGGGCGTTTGGGTGGCTCAGTTGGTTAAGCGACTGCCTTCGGCTCAGGGCATGATCCTGGAGTTCTGGGATCGAGTCCCACATCTGGCTCCCTGCTTGGCGGGAAGTCTGCTTCTCCCTCTGACCTCTCTCCTCTCATGCTCGCTCTCTCTCTCAAATAAATAAAATCTTAAAAAAAAAAAAAAAAAAAAAAAAAACTTCCCTAACACAATAGAAAGCAGGAAAAGAAAAATAATTCATGGAAAAGACATAATAAGATGGCAAAAATTAATCAGATATATATATATTTTTAACACTCACTTATTAAAATACAGAGACTATAAGTTTGGGTAAAAAGCAACAGTTATTTCAACCTGGTGTTACTTATCTATTCTTTCTAAGCTTTCTAAATCAGCTACCAAAAGCATTTATGAAGTAGTATGTACTATGTGTTAGACAATGTGATGGAGACCAAGATGAATACAACCTAATTACTAAATCATAGATCTTACAGTCTTGTAGGGAATATAAGTCCAGTAAGATTTTTCAAAGGCAGCAGATTATGAGTGCCAGTAGAGAGTTATAAATGAGGCATCATGGGAATTGGGCATGGGTATAAAATCAGGAAAAAACTTCATGCAAAATGGGGCATTTGAAGTGGTCCTGAAAAACTGGATAGAATTTTAACGGATGGAGGTAGGGAAAAGTTATTTCAGGTGAAGGAGAAACAGTAAAGCTTGGAGCAATATATTGTATTTTTTGCTTTTTTGTTTGAGCAATCTTATCTAAAAGAATTTTCCCTGATTATATTGCCTATTAACTCTTTAAGTAAAGTGATTATAATCTCTATACTGACCAGTTAAATTTCTTTGGTAGGGATGATCTTAAGACAGTAGTGGAGGGGTGCCTGGGTGGCTCAATCGTTAAGTGTCTACCTTCGGCTCAGATTGTGATTCCAGAGTCCTGGGTTTGAGCCCCACATTGGGCTCCCTGCTTGGTGGGAAGGCTGCTTTTCCCTCTCTGACTCCCCCTGCTTGTGATCCCTCTCTCATTGTGTCTCTGTCAAATTAGTAAAATCTTAAAAAAAAAAAAAAAAAGACAGTAGTGGAAATATAAATCTTTTTGAAGTCATTATTATATGTCCTTGGCCTATCAGTGTGTGTTTTAAAATTCTTATTTTATAACTTCTTTTGTAAATTCGTTTTTTTTTTTTAAGATTTTATTTATTTATTTGACAGAGAGAGATCGCAGGTAGGCAGAGAGAGAGAGTAGGAAGCAGGCTCCCTGCAGAGCAGAGAGCCAGATAAGGGGCTCGAACCCAGGACCCTGGGATCATGACCTGAGCCGAAGGCAGAGGCTTTAACCCACTGAGCCACCCAGGTGCCCCTGTAAATTCTTATCCATACAATGAGTCTCAGCCAGATTCTTCTGTGCATAAATTATTCCCTCTTTTTAAAAAAGATATACATATCTACCTATCTATCTTAAAGGTTTATTTTTAGACAGAGAGAGAGAGAGAGAAAGCACTTGAGGGAGCAACTGGGGCAGTGGGGCAGGAGAGGGAGAGAGAGCATCTCAAGCAAACTCCTTGGTGAGTGTGGAGCCCAGCACTAGGACTCAATTTCACAACCCTGAGATCATGACCTGAGCTGAAACCAAGAATCAGATGCTCAACCCACTGAACCACCCAGGTGCCCCTAAAAAAAATATTTTTTAAAAGCTACACTAAAGATATAATTTCACTAGTATTAGTTTCTTTACAGCCCAGATTATGACCTAGACACCAGCTTTTTTCCCATGGGGGGTATGAAGCACACTTTGGGACTAATTCTTTGCTGGATAGCTTCATAAATTTAAACTAGATTGTTATCATTTTAGACTTCATTTGCTAGAAATGTGACCTACTCCATTTACCTGTAACAGCTCATTTGCTTTATTTTTCATTTTCCTTTGCTCAAGACACTGCAAAAAAAAAAAAAAAAAAACACTGCAAACTGCATAGTTAACACTTTAGTTACTTTTTAAAAATTTCTCTTCTAACCTAATTCTTTTTTTTTTTTTTTTTTCTAACCTAATTCTTTACCAGATGTTTTCCTCATGCGTCCTCATAGTGTCTTAGAAATAGATTTCTACACTAGTTTTCCACAGGGAGAGGAGCATGTAATTTGCCTTTTCATACAGTTGTTAATATTAACAGGAAGAGGCTAATTTTATCTTAAGTGATAACATACTCTATGTTAAAGACAGGTTAGATGTTTCCCTCAGAACTTGGTCAGGGAAGAGGAAAATGGAACAGATGACTCCTTAAATTTTTTTCCTGTTCCGTTCAGAGATTCAGTTTTGTCCCCACTTTAAATTGTCAGCAAATGAAAAGTGGCATTTGGAATTTCCACTGTCTCTCTTGTTTTGCCATCTTCAGTTTAATGACTGCTTCTCTACAAAGATTAACATATTTTCCACTCATGATTTACTTGTCAGAGAATTTAGGAGTTTTCTGGAACCTGAAATCTGCCTTTAGTTGTGATGATTACTGGATAATTGCCTATTCTTTGGTGGAATTTCCATTTTTAGATTACGCCAGGCTCTACAGCCTTTATTTCTTTGGCAGAAGAACCCAAAGGCAATGGAGTATATTTTTTCCCCTTCTCTGGCCCAGCTTAAACAATGACTCACTTGGGCTCTGGGGCTTTGCTTCATACTCTCATTCAGGGGCCACTTTTTACCCTTGTTCCTCTTATTTGTCTTAATGTTCTATTTGAAATCTTTCATATCCTTTGGCACATGACTTTGCCTCTGAGGTTATTGTCAAAAAGGTATCCATCACCCCCCAAATTGTCTTGAACAGACAATCCAGTTCTGTCCCCATGAGCTATGTTCTTATGGGAGCTGATATAGGTCAAAGAGAGTACAGAAATCATATCTTTAAGGAAACATAATTCCAAAAGTGGTAGAAGAAGTATTCTCCAAAAAGATACAAGTGCCAATGTCATCCAGTTAAAGACTCTATCTGAGATGCTCCCATGGCTGATTAAAACTCTCTCAGTGCATATATGTGGGAGGTAAGAAACACTCAGAGGAAGTGGACTCCAAGAGTTTTCAGAAATATATGGTTATATGAAGGGATTTCTTCACTGAAAGACTTGGTCTAATCTATAGTTCAGAGTTTTATTGGAGAAAAAGGATTTTCTTCCTTTTTGGCAATGGTTCT
This sequence comes from Mustela nivalis, assembly GCF_964662115.1. Taxonomy (NCBI): domain Eukaryota; kingdom Metazoa; phylum Chordata; class Mammalia; order Carnivora; family Mustelidae; genus Mustela; species Mustela nivalis. Next base: position 102,724,149 of record NC_139028.1, read on the forward strand.
ATGTGGTCTTGATTTTTTATTCTGATTCCAGCCTTCCATATCTCTTTCTCTAATGATGATTCCTTGATTTTTCTCTTTGCAGTTTTAACAGTGTATGTCAGGGAACTCACATTCTCTTTCGGGAATTCAGCTTCATCCAGGCCACCCCTCACAATAGGGCATCATTCTTACGGGCCTTCTGGAAATGCTTCCGAACTGTGGGCAAAAATGGCGGTAAGTGTTTCCAAATCCTTTTCTTGCCTTCCTTTTCTCTTTCCAAAGTTCTGCCTTTGTTTTGTTCCTATAAATACTGTTGAGCACATGCTATAGGAGACTCTCCGAACACCTTACTTTTGAGGAACTATCATCTTGTGTCACAGATACTACCACCATTACTGGTTCCAACACCATCACTAATGATATCTATTAGGAGCCAAATGCAGTTCTAAGCACTTTATGTGTTATGACTCATTTACTCTTCATAACAGCTCTCTGTGGTAGATACTATCATCCCCATCCTATAACTAATGAAACTAATAACATTAGTTATAGGATGGGGATGATAGTATCTACCCTCTGGGAATCAGAGGGATTAAATAACTTGACAAGGTTATACAACAATTGCTGGGGTGGGATTCATACCCAGGCAATGTGACTCCAGAGCTTTTGCTCTTGGCAAATATTGAAATGCATGCAGCAAACTGAAGAAATGATATGAATACAAAGAAGGAAACTCCAGAGTGGGGGGTGGGGGTAGGTTGGGGACACTGTTGTTAGAGAAAGGGGACCAAGCAGATTAGAGAATGTTCTCCTGAGAACTGGTTGTTTGGTCTAATTTGGGAAGGAAGAGTAGGAGTTATCTACATGGATAAAGAAAAGAAGGACATTCTAGGTAGAGCATGTGCTGTGGTGTAGAAGTATAAAAGAACCTGGAATACTTAAGACATCAAGAAGATCAGAATGGCTAGAGTTTGTGAAGGGGGTCAGGGGAGATGAACCTGCGAAGGAATAGAACAGTTAGGTCCTGAAAGACCATTTTTGCCATAAAAAAAGAAGTTGGATTTTATTCTGTAGGTTAAAGGAATTTATTCAGAAGTATGATGTGATGATACCTGAGTTCTAAAAAGATGATTTGGAAGACAGTATAGAAATGGCTTTAGCAGGTGGGACACCTGGGTGGCTCAGTTGGTTAAGTGTCTGCCTTCGACTCAGTTCATGATCTCAGAGTCTTGGGATTGAGCCCTGTGTGTTGGGCTCCCTGCTCAGCGGGGAGCCTGCTTCTCCCTCTCCCTTTGTGGCTCCTCCAGCTTGTGTTCTCTTGCTTGCTGACAAATAAATAAATAAAATATTTGAAAGAAAAAAAAAGAAATGACTTAGAGGGTGAGTCTGGAGGCAGAGAGTATAGTTAGGAGACTTGCAGTGGTGAGAGATAATGAGAGCCAAACCCAGATTTACTAATATGCTAATATGCTGTTTCTATTTTTATTTATTTTTTTAAAGATTTATTTATTTATTTGACAGACAGAGATCACAAGCAGGCAGAGAGGCAGGCAGAGAGAGAGAGAAGAGGAAGCAGGCTCCCCTCTGAGCAGAGAGCCCAATGCGGGGCTCAGTCCCAGGACCCTGAGATCATGAGCTGAGCTGAAGGCAGAGGCTTTAACCCACTGAGCCACCCAGGTGCCCCAATTCTTTTTATTACTCTAATCACAGCTTCTATTACATGTAACTCAAGAGATTATCCATCTCAATTACACTATTGAGCAGAAATATCCAGTGTACTGAGAATCACATCATCTCCTCTATCGCCTATATGCACTAGTGGAGAAAAATCAAAGTGGACTCAATTTTAAGTGAACTACCTCAGAGAAACAAACCCATCAGCCTCTACATACAAAAAACTGGGAGCTGTGAATGTACAGGTAAAGTTTGTAGTATTGCACCTGAACCTGTTTTTCCCAAACCTTTCCCAGTCTCTTAGTCAGTCTGTAAATATTTGATTGAATACTCACTATTTTGAAGAATGGTGCATACAGCTAAAGCTGGTTTTTGTGGAATAGGCACATGGAGATAACTATGGAAAAGCAGTTTTTAGATCTCCTTAATTCTTTTCCTGATTTAGAAGTGGGGCCTCTTCCAGAATTTATTTACTATCACAAGGGATCCATATAGCATTTGGACTCTGAGCAGATGTAGGTTTCTTTACCTTTTTTACAGCAGCTGCCAATGATTCATCCAGCTGCTAAGAGGAAGCTGCTCCAAGTTCTCCTTGTTTTTCCTGTGCCATAAACAAGACCTGGATTTTATGCTGGATATTTATTGTTAGGCTTCTTAATCAGACAGCCTCTGATTTCTTAAAGACCAAATGCAACATTTGCAGCTAGGTGATCCTAAAATCTTTGGTTAAGTCATTTTAATATATTCTCAGCTTCTTCCAGGAAACTTTAGAACATCTTTCAGTCCCAGAGTGTTCCCAATTTTAATCCAGAACGAGCGAAAACACTCAGAGGCAAAGTTCCAAAATAAAGTACTTATTAAGCCCCATTTTTTCAACTGAATGCCACGTACCTGACTCCTACTCAGAGGAGCTGATACTATATTGTTCTCCCGCAGATGACTTCCTTAGAACATCTTGTACATATTTTAGCATTATCAGGAAGAAACTGAGTCTTCTGGGAAACAGCACAAGAAGAGCAGAGTTCCAGCATAACATATCTAAAAACGAAGCCACCTGTTGAAAACTAAGGACCTGACGCTTTCTGGCAAGAAACCGTTTATCCTAGTTTTTAGCACATATAGGGATGCAGTGTCATTTCTGCATGACTGAGTACTGAATGATGCTAATTTTCCCATGTCTGAAATTCAAATAACCTCATGAAGATTATAGTGAATGTCTTGCTATCTAGGCAACTTTAGAGTCTTGGAAGCAAAAAGATCTATTCATATGTAATAAGCCTTTAAAATTCAACTTCTCACTTTGGTATTTCTTTCAGTGTGAAAGATTAATCTGAATTTTCCAAGTCTGGCAAAGATTAAAATTCCCTGAAGTAAATCTTCACTTCTGTTTAGGAATATTGGCTCAAAAGAGCTATTGTCCGCAGTTTATTTTTACAGTTTGTTAGAATTTAATTTTGAGCTTTATGCTTTTACAAATGAACAAACACATGCACACATATGTTTGTGTATTTCATTTAATAAAAGTACGAGAGCTACTTCCTCTTCTGCCCATGAAGAAGTACTTACTTAGGGAATTGTCCTCTTGCCATAAACAACTAGAAAATCAGACCGTGTATCTGAAACAATTCTTTCAGACATTGAACAACAGTTAATCTGGGGCTGTGGTCTCTGAGGGGCAGTTGCCAAGCAACAGTACCGGAGAGGAGATCCAAAGAGCACAGCAGTCTTACTTAGTTGAGGAGGCAGAGATTGGGGGTTGGAGAGGCCACAGTGGCCAGAATTTGCAGGGCAGAGTACCAAAGAGGAGGGAGTTGCTTGGTAAGCTCCAGAGAGCTGCGAGCGGGTATTTGAGTCTCTGGCTACAAACTCTGCACATGTGTGGGTTGGAAAAAGAACCACCAGAAAACAGTAGGCCCAACAATTCCTGGAGTATACTCAGGGCCAGGAATAGTTCACGCTGCTACCAGCCAAAGTGGAGAAACCTCAAAGTACATTGGGCATGGACACTGGATAGGGCCCTCAGCAGCTTAAAAACAAAAAGGCTTGGATGGGTCTATCTGCAAGTAATTTAACTGTATACCAAAACAAAATTCAGTACTCTTTAAAGAACTCAGTAAAATCTAGCATTCAATAACATAAAATCAACAATGTCTGGCATCCAGTTAAAAATTTTCAGACATTAGAAGAAGCTTATGACCCATAACCAGGAGAAAAATTAGTCAGTAGAAACACAGACCCAAAAAAGACAGAGATAATAGAATTAGCTAACAAGGACCTTCACACAATTATTTTTGATCATATAAATATGCTCAAGTATGTAAAGGGAAACATGACTATGATTAGGAGATAAATGGAAGTTATTAAAAGATGCAAAAGAAATTTCTAGATTAAAAATATAAAAATGAAAATGATGATAGTAATTAACAGTTATGAAGTTGCTTCATATGTAGAATATCTAATTTTTCTTTACAACAATCCTCTGTGTTAGGTAGATACTATTCTTATCACTTTTTCACAGAAAATGAAACTTAGATTCAGAAAGTTAAAGAACTTGTTCTAGATCACAGACCTAGTAAGTGAAAACACCAATGCTGAAGAAGCCAGAAAGTTGACAAGAGGGAGTATTATTTTTTAATGTGTTTTCCATCAGATAGTGTGTGAGGTGCTTGAAATACAACTGAATAAATGACAATACTAGCCCTCAAGGAGCTCACATTTCAGTAGAGTAGTCTCGAATAGTTTCCCTGGAGTGTAAGTGATCATTAAAGCCATATATAAGATTCAATGATAGTGCAAGGGAGGAAATAGTTCTTCAGCAGAAGCTGGGAAAGGCTATAAAGGAATAGGCAGTTGGGAGGGATCTTGGAGTAGTGGAAAGCTATTAAGCAAATAAGGAGTACATTCTAACAAGAAAAAACAAGATTTTTGAAAGTATGATGACATGAAACACTATGGTTCCTAGTGGGAAACTGTAGGAAGTTCATTGTGGCTGGTGCTTAGTACCTAAGAAGGAAACATCCTCCTACTCAGTTGAACCTTACCAATTTGTTGGTATTTTCACATAGGAGACTGGCAAAAATATGGAAAATGGGAGGGAAGACAGGTATTAGGACCAGTTCGGAACCAGTAGAAAAGCACAGGAAGTGGCAGGGAGAGGAATAGCTCTTTAAGGTTGGTTTGACAGGACTTGCTGATTGACTGGGTGCAAGTGTGGGAGAGAAGGGTCAAGAAGGAATGCCAGAATCTAACGTATTGCCAATTTCATCCATCTCTTCTTTTTCTCTTTCCTTTTTTTTTTTTCTTCAATTTTTTCATTTTTTATGTTTTACTCTGCATTCACTGTGATTTGTCTTCAGAGTCTAGGTATACTCATTCATTCAACAAACACTTATGCATTCGTTGCTAGTGATACAGCAGTGAGTGAAAGCAGAAATTCTTGCTCTCGTGGAGTTTGTTGTCTGATAATTTAGAGATTTGGGGGAAAAAATCCCTTATTTATGAAAGAAGATTACAGTCTACGAATCAGAGACTTGTAATCAGTCTATATAATCATCTGATAAAAACTGCTTTTCCTAAAACAGCTAAAGTTATGGTGGTTAAAGTGATCTCAAGGGAAAATGCAGAGAGTTTAGGTTGTAACAAAGGTTTTGGTCTGGCTTCTCTGTGTAACTGCCTCAGACTTCCACCTGATTTTGCTTGTCACTAATTCTCATCCTCACCACTAAAAACCATTCTGTGAGGATTAACAGTGCTCGCTGCAGGAATGGGTGGCGGTCTTGTTTGAAATATTAAAGAGCATTTGTTACTTTTGTCACTTTAAAAACCAACAAAAATCTTTCCACGTAATCTCTTCAGTCCTGTGGTTTCCTCCAGCCAGTCCTCTGTGCCAGCTACCACCAGAGCTCCACGGCTCCCCATTTGTCCCAGAAACCTGATGTGGCCAGTAAACAACTTCTTCAGCCTTCCGTTCCTGGTTCCTGTCTTCCGTTCTACGTATTTCTTTGCAATTCTAATTTTCTTTTATTTTTCCATCTTTACTTCCTTCTTCAAAACCTTTTGTCCACGGAGAACATTGACTTGTGATGTCCCCTCAAATCTTTTACCTCGCTACCTCCAGTAACTTTAATCTTTCCCTCTATTTAATGTTCCTTTTTTTTTTTTTTTTTTTTCCTATTTCGGTTATTTGGGGCTATCACACATGTCACACAAGCATTCCTGGAATGCTTTTGTCACCACCTCCTTTCCCACCCAACTCTCCTCGCCCTCCATGCTTAATACCCTTAGGTTGCTAACCTCTCTTTATCCTTTTCAGTCTTAGTTTAAAGGTCAGCTCCTTAAAAGACCTTCTTTGCCCCGCCCTTCCTCATCTGAGTTAGATCCCTTCATTATTCTTCTGCAAATCATCCATCATTTTAATCGGACTGCTTATTACAGTTTCTGGCTAAGTGTTTTTTGGATGACTCTATTTAATGTCCGCCTCCCTTATTAAACTGTAAGCTTGTTGAGGGCAAGAACCTTGTTTGTTCTGCCAATAACTACATTTCTAGCTCCTAACACATGTAAATTATTTCTTTTTTTGTTATTTAATATGAAGGTTCACCACTTCCCAATCACTATTCAATGATCTGTGATTACTGAACAGATTATATTACTATCTCTTATATTGGAGGGTAGAGTTGTTTCAGAAGAGCTTTATACTCTTCAATTTTGTTTTGGGGCTTTGATTTAAAATGATAATAGCGACTCCTTATTGATCACCTACTGTAGGTAAGGCACAAACCTCACATTCAAAATGCCCCACTGAAAAATGGCCCATTCAAAGCTATACAGTATCAGTCAACATCTAAGTAAAATAATGTTCAGTACCCTCTGATGCTTCCAAACAAGGATTAAAAAGATTTAGATCATGGTCTGTATGCAAACTTTATTTATTTTTATTTATTTATTCTGAGAGAAAGAAAGAGAGCATTGAAGGAAGAGGATGAGGGAGAGGGAGAGGGAGAGAGAGAAGCTCAAGCAGGCTCCATCCCCAGCGCTGAGACCAGTCTCACGACCTGAGATCATGGCCTGAGCTGAAATCAAGAGTTGAACACTTAACCAACTGAACCACCTATGTGCCCCATGATCTGTATGCAAGTTTCAAACATTGACAAGGATGTAACTAGTACTGCCTCCTCTTCTTTTGTATTCTGGGTCGTGCCTTTATGCTCTGAAAGGAATCACAAACTGCTAGTGGTCAGCTGACAACACGTGCCTTGGCCTGCAGTTATGTCTTCTTTGGCTAGCAGTATTAAAAATAATTTTTTTAGGAGTCGTGTAGGTGGCTCAGTCAGTTAACCCTCTGACTCTTGATTTCAGCTCAGGTCTTGATCTCATGGTGATGAGTTCAAGCCCTGTGCTGGGCTCTGCAGTAGGTGTGGAGCCTACCTTAAAAAAGAAATAAAAAATTTTTAAAAATAATTTTTTAAAATTAGATGCCAACATTTAACGTAAAAATCTCCATTCAATTTCACTTGAAGAATGGAAAATCATCCCAATACCATGCCCACATTCCAACAGAGAGGCAGTTTGCCAGGGGAGAGCTACAGCTGCTCCCTTTAGACAGGGTGTATGGTGGCCTCAGATTTGCCACCATCCCCAGCTGCCTTGCTTCATCTGCTTATGATTCCTGCCTGGCCTCTGTAGGCATTCGAGTTTGCTACCATTGCTAGGACTTCTTGGTCCATTTATAATCACTTGAAAGGTAGAGTTACACTCTTAATTCTGAATGAGGAGTCAGGAACTTATTCTTTGACTAGATTCTCTTTCTCTTTTCTCCTTGTTATCTTGAAATCTCAAAAAATTTTAGAATTTAAAGGGACCTTAGAAGTCATCTTGTGTTGAAATTAGGAATAAGGTTTTAAAATATATTTATCCCTTGATTGTGGTAAAATATACATAACATGAAATTTACATTCTAGACACTTTTTAAATAGAGAAATGTTGGGGCACCTGGTTGGCTCAGTCATTAAGCGTCTGCCTTCGGTTCAGGTCATGATTTCAGGGTCCTGGGATCAGGCCCCGCCTTGGGCTCCCCTCATCAGGGAGCCTGCTTCTCCCTCCTCCACTCCTCCTACTTGTGTTCCCTCTCTCACGGTCTCTCTCTCTGTCCAAGAAATAAATAAAATCTTTTTTAAAAATTAAAAAAAAAAATAGAGAAATCTTTCTTGGTGATAAAATATAAATAACATAAAATTTAACATTTTAGCCATTTTTTAAAAGATTTGATTTATTTATTTGAGAGAGAGGGAGAGCATGAGCTGGGGACCAGGGGGCAGGTGGAGAAGGAGAAGCAGGTTCCCTCCTGAGCGTGGAGCCCAATGTGGGACTCAATCCCAGGATGCTGAGATCATGACCTGAGCTGAAGTCAGATGCTTAACCGACTCAGCACCCATTTGAACCACTTTTGAATGTACATACAGTTGAGTGGTATTAACTACATTCACATTGTTGTGCAACCATCACCACCATTCATCTCCCTAATTTTTTCACCTTCCCCAAACTGAAACATTTTACCCATTAAAAAGTTACTCCCCATTTCCCTATCCTCTAGCCCCGAATAACCAGTATTTTATTTTCTGTCTCTATGTCTTTGACTATTCTAGGTTTCTCATATAGATGGAATTACATGATATTTGTCCCATTGTATCTGGCTTATCTCACAAAGCATGATGTTCTCACAGTTCATCCATGTTGTAGTATGTGTCAGAATTTCATTCCTTTCTATCCATTGTGTATATATATCATATTTTGTTTGTCAGTTCATCTGTCAACAGACACTTGGGATGCTTCTACCTTTTGGCTATTGTGAATAACACAGCTTTAAACATAGGTGTGCAAGTATATGTGTTAGTTCCTGTCTTTGATTCGTGACCATTTTCTTAGGAGTAGAATTGATAGGTCATATGACAATTCTATGTTTAACTTTTTAAGGAATTGCCATACTCTTTTCCATAGTAGCTTCACCATTTTACATGCGTACAAGAAATTCACAAGGATTCCAGTTTTTCCAGATCTTCAACAACACTTGCTATTTCCTGTTGTTTTGATAAAAGGCATCCAAATGGGTATGAAATCATATCTCATGTTTTGATTTGATTTTCCATGTTTTGATTTGCATGTCCCCAATGAGAAATGATGTTGAACATCTTTTCATGTACTTATTGGCTATTGGATTTTTTTTTTTACCAGTTGCATTTTTAAAAATTTATTTTAATTCCAGTGTAGTTAATATACAGTGTTATTTTAGTTTCAGGTGTACGATATGGTGATTCAGCAGTTCTGTATATTACTTAGTGCTCATTAAGATAAGTGTATTCTTAATTCGCTTCACCTGTTTCCCCCATCCTTCCAACCATTTCCTCTCTGGTAGCCATCTGTTGTTCTCTATAGTTAAGAGTCTGTGTCCTGGTTTGTCTCTCTTTTTTCCCCCTCTTTGCTCATTTGTTTTGTTTCTTAAATTCTACATATAAGTGAAATCATATGGTATTTGTCTTTCTCTGACTGACTTATTTTCTTTAGCATAATACTTTCTAGCTCCATCCATGCCATTGAAAATGGCAATATTTCATTCTTTTTTATAGCTGAATAATATTCCTGTGTGTGTGTAGATATATGCCACATCTTTTTAATCCATTCATCTATGGATGGACACTTGAATTGCTTCCATAGTTTGACTATTGTAAATAATGTTGCAGTAAATTTCGGAGCTTATATATCCCTTGGAATTACTGTTTTTGTACCCAGTAGTGTGGTTACTGGATCATAGGGCAGTTCTATGTTTAATTTTTTGAGGAACATCCATACTGTCATAAAATTACTGTTTAATTTTTTGAGGAACTTCCAAACTGGTGGTGTCTACACCAGTTTGCATTCCTACCAACAGTGCACAAGGGTTCCTGAGCAGGGGGCCTGATAATCAGATTCAATCCCAATCATGACTGCAGCTGAAGGCAGATACTTAATGACTGAGCCACCCAGGCACCCCCATCTTTTTGCCCTCTTGATAGTATCCTTTGGTGCACAAAAGGTCTTAATTTTGATGAAGCCTGGTTTATCTATTTTTTCTTTTGTTCCCCATGCTTTTGGTGTTCTATCTATGAAACATTGTCAAATTCAGTGTCATGAAGACATTGGGTTGTTTCCTTCTAAGAGTTTTATAGTTTTAGCTGTAAAGTTAAGGTCTTTGATCCATTTTGAGTTAATTTTTGTATAAGGTGTGGATCAGATTCCTTCTTTACATGCAGGTATCTGTTTTCCCCAGCACCACTTGCTGGAAAGATTTATTGAATAGTCCTTTCCCCAATGAATGGTACCCTTATTGAAAATCAATTGACCATACCTTTGAAGATATGTTTCTGGGCTCTATATTCTATTCGAGTGGTCTATATATCTGTCTTTATGGCAGTATCATACTGTTTTAAGTTCTGTAGCTTTGTATGAAGTTTCAAAGTTAGGTAATTTGAGTCCTCCAACTTCATTCTTCTTTTTCAAGGTTGTCCTGGCTATTCAGGGCCCCTTGCAATTCCATATAAACTCAAGGATTAGCTATACCATTTCTGGGAAAAAGTTTGTTGGGATTTTGATAAGGATTGTGCTGAATCTGTAGATTTCTTTGGATAGTATTGACATCTTAACAATGTTAATTCTTCTGTTAAATAAAAAAAACTCAACCAAGTAAATTGTAAAGAACTAACTGACTTTATTAACAGATTCATAGGGGCACCTGGGTGGCTCAGTTGGTTGAGCTTCCTACTCTTGATTTTGGCTCAGGTCATAATCTTGGGATTGAGCCTCGAGTCTGGCTATGCGCTCAGTGCGGGAGTCTGCTTGTCCCTGTCTCTCCCCCTTTGGCCCTTCCCATCTGCCTCTCTCCCCTCATTCTTGTGTACTTTCTCTCTCTAAAATGAATAAATAAAATCTTTAAAAAAATAATAGATCTATGAATCAGGCAGCATCCCATCTAGCATGTAGAGGGGAGTTTCACTGAGCTGCTGAAAAAGAAAGGCTTTTAAAGATAAAGAGGGAGCCGAAAGAAGGAAATTATTATTGAAGAATGCACTGTTTAAAGCAAGGGTCACCCTCCTAAGGGGATTGGAAGAGATATATCAGTAAATTTCCTCCTCCTTGTCAGGTGACTCCCATATTGACTGGTTAAAAGTAACCTTCCTGGGGAGTTGAAACTGCCATTAGGTTAGGTACTAAGCCTTGGTTTACTGACACAGGACCTTAATCTAAGTGATACCATTTTAGGCCTATGATTTTCTTTTTAAGTCTTTTTTAATGTCATTCAGCAGTGTTTTATAGTTTTCAATGTGCAAGTCTTTCACCTCCCTAGTCAGATTTATTCCTAAGTATTTTAGTCTTTTCATACAATTGTAAATGGAACTATTTTTCTTAGTTTCCTTTTCACGTTTTTCACTGCTACATTATGGAACTGTAGTTGGTTTTTGTGTGTTGATTGTGTATCCTCCATCTTTGCAGAATTCATTTATTAGTTGTAAAAATGTGTATGTGTGTATGAGAGGAGAGAGAGAGAGAGATTTTTAAGGTTTTCTACGCAGAAGATGATGTCATCTTCATACAGAGATAGTTTTACCATTTCCTTTCCAACTTGGATGCCTTTTATTTCTTTTTCTTACCTAATTGCTCTGGTTAGAACTTCCTGTACTGTGTTGAGTGGAAGTGGCAAAAGCAGGCATCCTTGTCTTATTCCTGATGTTGGGGGAAAACTTTCCAGTATTTGGTTTTGAGATAAAAGCTTGTCAAGAAAATTATGATTCACACAGATAATTCGCTTCAGATACTTAGAGCTTTGTTTTTCACATCTTGACATCCAGTCAAAAGTTTTTTTTTGTTAAACTGAATTAGTTTAGGGGTGCCTGGGTGGCTCAGTGGGTTAAAGCCTCTGTCTTTGGCTCAGGTCATGATCCCAGGGGTCTGGGATCAAGCCGCACATTGGTCTCTATGCTCAGCAGGGAGCCTGCTTCCTCCTCTCTCTCTCTGCCTATTTGTAATCTCTGTCTGTCAAATAAATAAATAAAATCTTTTAAAAAAACTGAATTAGTTTAGTTATATGTCTAAATATTCAAAATGCAGTGATAGTAAATTGTTGTGTCAAAGCTGAGTAACTAATGTACCTAACAATTGGCCACATTCCTAATTGATGAATAATCACTTTGGAGAAACCAATTAATTTTCTCAGCTAGTTTGAAAACTTTATTGTTTGGAGAAAAATAAATGTGTCTTATAACATTATATATGAGTTGATTAATGGTGTTATTTCTTAAGAAAATAAGATACCTCAGAGGCGTCTATCAATTGAGTTGTGTGCCCCAAAACTCATATTTTGGAGCCCTAACCCCAAGGTATTTGGAAGTAGGGTCTATAAAAATGTAAATTAGGTGATATGAAGTCATAAGGATAGGGTCCTGATCCAAAAGGATTAGTGTCCTTACAAGAAGAGACACCAGAGAGCCTATGCGCTCTCTTTGCCATGTGGCGGCACAGTGAGAAGGTGGCCTTCTGCAACCAGAGATACTCCCAGACACCGACCTTGCTAGCTCCTTGATCTTGGACTTCCAGTCTCCAGAACTGGAAGAAAATAAATTTCTGTTGTTTAAGCAACTCAGTCTATGGTATTGTTATGGCAGTTCAAGCAGACTAATACCAAGACCATCTTTTTACTCACTGGTTCAGTACAGAATAATTCTGTTTTGCATGCTGAGTCCAAATCCTGTTTTGATTCAACACTAACATTTTATCAGAGGCTATAGGTATGGCAGTGTATAAGCCTTATTGAGCTATTTGATTTATCTAAAATATCAGCAAGATTTCCAAGTTTCCAAGCAAGATTTCCAAGATTTCCTATGTTTAATGAATATATTTAAAGTAGAAATAATAACAATTGATTTCACTGACTGTTGTTCTGACAGTCTTATCTTAATAAGACTGACAGTCCGGGGCGCCTGGGTGGCTCAGTGGTTTGGGCTGCTGCTTTTGGCTCAGGTCATGATCTCAGGGTCCTGGGATCGAGCCCCGCATCGGGCTCCCTGCTCCGCAGGAAGCCTGCTTCCCTCTCTCTCTCTCTCTCTGCCTGCCTCTCTGCCTACTTGTGATCTCCGTCTTTCAAATAAATAAATAAAATCTTTAAAAAAAAAATAAGACTGACAGTCCATATCAATGTGTATAACACTTGACCTATGGTGTTTTGAAATAAGGCTTCCCTAATTTTAACTGCTAGTGCTTATCTACACAACATCTGAGGACATTTTTGTGCCTTGCCTTTATATGGTCCTCTGCTCCATAAATTTTTTCTGCCATTGCTTTTTCAGTCCCAGTTCAAACATGCCTACATTTTTTTTTTTACCACTTTAGTATCTTAACACTTGAAGACTTCTGTTTTATAACTATCAAACATTTATAAAGTAGAAAACCTACTTTGCTTGGTTCCATAACCACATCATATAGAGGCAAGTAAGAGGATGAGGGCTTGTTAACATCTGTACTCTCACCCAGTAGAATGTAAAGATTTTATATAATCTCAGTTTTTATGTTAATACAGTCCTGGATTAAAAAGAAGAGAAAATGAGAAGGGCAGATAAAAACCTTTCTAATCAGTAGCACATTTACATATATACATTTGTGTAGCCAGAGAAGCTCCACAGTGAGTTAATATGAAAGCACAGGTCAGTTGTGTCTGTGTAACAAAACTCCCTGTGGGAAAGATTTAGTATACATTTTGTTTTTCTCATAGATTTTAAATAAAGGTATGTTTTTAATAAGAAAAATATTAAAATTAAACATTTGTAGAACCTTATAAATGCCTCTGAAGAATTCTAGTCTTCTGGTTTGAAAACTATTGATGTACTTCAACCCTTCCCCCATCATACTGATAAAAAATCAGGGCCCCCCCCCACCAAAAAAAATGGGGGCCCAATATCTCCCAGCCAGTTGATAAATTCAGGCATTCTCTCAGTCAAGTGCCGTTGGCATTAGGATCAAGGGCTCCTGCTCTGATGCTAAATGAACATAAATATGATATTGAGTGATTTCCTGAAAGCCTAAAATGTGATCAGAGGAGTTAAGGCATAACAATATATAATGTGTTTGTCTGTGATCTTCTTTCATTGCTTTATAGACGAGGAAAGGTAGTGACAAATTTTTTAATTTCAAGTTCCATTTACCTGTCTTTTAGAGAAAAAAATGCATAGTTATTCCATTTTTTATTTAAAATTTAAAAATCATGATTCTTATTATTGGGGGAAGTATAGTACTTGTTTTACTACATCATAGTTCATGCTTTGAAGGGCATAATAAACAGAATTTGGAAGTTCTTTGAAAATATAACCAAGGATTTCTTTAAACGTTAGGCTGAAGGGAGATCCTCAGTATGAGATGTTTTAAACCCATTCTCTAAAGTAGATGTACCAGAAAACAGAATACTATGCCTTAGGCTTCTGAGATCTCCTGATTTCGTGGTTCTGTTAGAAACAAAAGTAAATGACTAATTTAAACTTACACAGTATGAATCAAAATAAAACGACCTTAGGTTAAAGATGTCAGTGTAATAAACCGTACTCAAATTTGGTTGTTTTGGTAGATTTTAAGCTGGCAATATATAAAAGAAAGTCTAAGTAGTGTTGAAAATTTAATCTTTTCCAGTTTTATGTTGCTTGGCATAACCTGCTCTTCATTCCCACTGCCACCACCTGACCCTAATTTCAAACGATAGTTAATCGGAGAGTTTGTCCTAATTAACCCAGCACCAGAGAGATTGTCAAAAAGACAGATTCCTTGAGTCCACCTCCCAATTTACTAAATCAGTCAGCAGGGGAGGGGCTTGGGATTTTCTTTTCTTTTCTTTTTTGCAAGCATTTCAGGTGATTCTTATTATCTCTCAAGTGTGGGAAACATTGAATAACTTTTGAACTTTTTTTTTCTTTGCTCCAGTCCTTGCTCTACATCAGTGGTTTTCAACCCTAGCTGCATATCAAGTTCACTTAGGGAAGTTTAAAAAAAATACAGTGATGCCGAGGCCCTGTCCCAGACTGATTTAATCAGAATCTTTTGGGTTGGGGCCTATGCTATTTTTTTTTTTTTGAAAAGTTTAAAGTAAAAAAAATGTTTTGCAGTATAACATATGTAGAGAAACGTGCAAGGCAATAAACATACAGTACAATGGATTTCTACAAAATAAACATAATCCTATAATATTCATCCAGATAAAGATAGAGAATCTCTCCAGCATGGCAGACGCCTCTCCCAGGCCCCCGTCTAGTCATTAATCCCCTCGAGGTTATCATTAGTCTCACTTCTATCACCATAACCTTTATGTGCCTGATTTTGAACTTTCCATTGCTAGAATCATAGAGCATGTGTACTCTTCTGTGTCTGGCTTCTTCTGCTCAGTGTTATAGTTCTCATTTGTTGTTGGGCTTAGCTACAGTTCCTTTCTGTTGTTATACAGAATTCCATTTTATATGTAAACCACAGTTTATCCACCCTACAGTGGGTGGCATTTGGATCGTTTTCAATTTGGGGCTGGTACAAACAATGTTGCTATAAGCATACTTTTCTTTGTTTCTTGGTGCATAGATTTCTGTTAGGTGTGTACTTAGGAGTGAAATTGCTGGGAATGTGTGTTTTCAGCATTAGCACATGTTCCTTCCCAGGTTCCCAAAGTGATTGTATCATTCTCCACATTTAAGTGCAGTTTATGAGCATTCTTGTGGTTCTGGAACTTTTTGTGGGGCACACGTATTTTAAAAGCTCTGCAGTTGATCCTGATAACCACTGAAGCTTGAGAACTACTTCCTGCAAAATCTTTTATAAATGTAATTCTCTAAAGCACAGCTCTGGGCTTGTCCACCCCCGCTTAGAACGTCCATGGCTCTGTATTGCCTACTAAGGAAATAGGAACTCTATTACCTTATTGTAGGCCGCTCATGATCTAACCTTGGCCTTTCCAACCGCTACTCTCCTACTCGTAGCCTAACCACACAAAGACACTCCATTCCCCCAAATGCTCCTATGCTTTTCCCTTTGTACACCTTTGTTTTGCTTTTCTGTGTAGAACTTTCTTGCATGTCTGCCCGTTCTCAGGTAGACCTGGCTCAAAGTAACACGTCTAAAAGTCCTTGTAATTATCACATTCTCTCCTCCTTGCCCTCCCCTACCTCCATTCAAAAGTGGCACTTTAGGGGCACCTGGGTGGCTCAGTGGGTTAAAGCCTCTGCTTTCGGCTCAGGTCATGATCCCAGGGTCCTGGGATTGAGCCCCACATCAGGCTCTCTGCTCAG
This sequence comes from Mustela nivalis, assembly GCF_964662115.1. Taxonomy (NCBI): domain Eukaryota; kingdom Metazoa; phylum Chordata; class Mammalia; order Carnivora; family Mustelidae; genus Mustela; species Mustela nivalis. The sequence continues at coordinate 102,740,141 of NC_139028.1, forward strand.
TGGGGAGCCTGCTTCCTCCTCTCTCTGCCTGCTTCTCTGCCTACTTGTGATCTCTGTCTGTCCAATGAATAAATAAAATATTTTTTTAAAAAGTGGCACTTTATCCACTCTTATGGCACTTATTCTATCATATCTTACATGTGGCTACTGGCAAATGTAGACTCTCCTAAGATGTCACGTGGAGTTAAGGAAAAGGGGCTTTTTCTTTCTTACATCCCTATGTAGGTTATAAATTTAGAGTTTCAAGCTTCATGTGAAGCAGTGAAGAGAAAGGCTTTTTAAGACTTAAGGGGCCCAAGGCTCAGGTAGACTTTTTATTAGATAGAGCTGTGTTGTATCTAATAAAACTACATTTTCCAGGCCTCAGTCTTCTCATCTGTAAAATGGGGAGTATACGACTTCAAAGTTGTGAAAACACAGTGAGATAACAGATGAAAGCAGTTAGTAATCTTGGCACATAGTAACCACTCCATCGATGCCAGCTGCTTGTGTCATTGTGATAAGTATCATCGTTAACTCCCTTGATGGCAGAGACAGCACATTTTATCTCTGAATCCTCATTCAGTGCCTTAGCTTGTTTTGGTGTTCTAAATGCTGGGTGAAAAATTCGTGAATGCCTCCCGGATGATTGCATGGGCCATGCTTATTTACAGCCCCTTTCCAATAAGATCTGTGTGTCTTGGAAGGAACAGTTCAAATTCCAATTTAACCATCAGATAGGGACAGAAAGGAGGTTTCTACTACAAACTTCTTAAAACTATATTAAAAAGGCCAAATCCCCAGTTTAACCGTACGACAGCTGCCGTGCTTCAGCTGCCAGGAAACAGGGAAAACCCTCCAAAAGCTATTTGCTGTTTGTTTGTTCATCTGATAAACACGCCACGACTTGGGGAGAGCACACACTTCCCCTGCAGGCAAGCGTGGGGCTGGGAAGTTGCAAGTAGCAGCAGTGAGGAAGAAATCCCCACTCTGTGGGAGAGGTTCCTGCAGGGGCGCCGCTCAGCCCATGTGCAGTTTTGCTGACTTATTTACCGAGATGAAGGGACTGGGTGTGGCCACTCGGAGATTCCTCCTGGGAAGTCGCTTCAAGAAATCTCCTTTATTTCCTCACCCTTCATCTCTGTTCTCTGGCTTTGGTGCAAGGGTGCAGTTAGTCGCGCCCACTTGGCCGCTGCTCGTTGCGCGCTGAATTCTTTGAAGCCAGCTCTTGCAGCCAAGGATTCCCTGCCCTGTTCTTTTCTCCTTGCCCTGATTTAAAAAACAGTTCTGGAAATTCTCATCTGGCATGGATGAGAAGGAACTTTATGGGTTGCGCGCTGTTTTTCTAGATACACAGGAACCATTAAGGACCTTCAGAGTTTTAAGTTATTCGCTCTCAAAAACCCAGTATTAATGGATTTTACATGAACAAATTATAAAGTAACTTCTGCCATCACCACTGGCATTTAAAAGTCTTTCAGTGCTAAGAGGCCAGGCAAGTGGGACGAAACTGATACCGGAAAGTATTTATCACGACCGCCATCACTTGCGGGATGAATGTAAGAATGTCCAAGCCAAAGGAGACCTCAGGAAAGATGTGTAACAAAACATACAAAGATTAATGGGTAGTCCCTGAAGGCATTTACCAGGTGACCGAGATCTTCAAATAGGAACAAACAGATGCATTTAGTCACATTATGATCACAGTGGATCTGATGACAAAAGAATTAGGAGCCTGAAAAAAGATAGAGTTCTGGTGCTTACAACTTTATTTGTCATGCTAATTGGCTGATAATTCCTTAGAAACACATTTCTACCTTTTTTAAATTTATTTTTTAAAGTATGTGTATATGTGTGTGCATATGTGGCTTATTTTTTAAAAGATTTTATTTACTTTGACAGAGCACAGGCAGGCAGAGCAGCAGGCAGAGGGAGAGGGAGAAGCAGGATCCCTGCTGAGCGGAAAGCCTGATGTGGGCCTCGATCCCAGGACGTAGGATCATGACCTGGGTCAAAGGCAGATGCTCAACCGACTGAGCCACCCAGGCACTCCCACATTTCTACTTTTAAAATAAAATTAAATTCAGGAGGCAATGACGGACAAGGAAGTAACACTGAAAAATTGACATTTATTGTCTTAAGTTGCAGAACAGCAGAATGGTGTAATGACCATTTATATATGATTATATATATCTTATGTCTGTGCATGTTTATATGCATACCAAAATGTTTGTAAAGAGGTTTACCAAGATGTTATTAGTGGTTTTCTGTCAGTACTGGCATGGTTACTTTTTTCTTCACACTTTTCTCTATTGTTCAAGGTTGTTGTGTTGTTGTATTTTTTTTATAGTGATCATGCAGCCTTTCACAATCACAATAAAAATGAAGCTATTTTTATTTTGGAAAAAAAGAAAATTTGGAGCTACCTGGGTAGCTCAGTGGGTTAAGTACCTCACTTCATCTCAGGTCATGATCTGAGGGTCCTGGGATCCAGCCCCATGTCAGGCTCCCTGCTTCTCCCTCTCTCTCTGCCCCTCCTCCTGCTCATGCTCTCTTACTCACTCATGCTCTCTCTCTCTCAAATAAAAAAATAAAATCTTAAAAAAAAAAAGAAAAGAAATTTTCTTTGAGTATCTGCTGTGTGTCCAAAGTAGTATTAGGAGTTATCTAGAAAAGAAGGCTGTGGCCTTGCTGTCAAGATGCATACAATCTAATTGGGAAGATAACTCAAGAGCAGTATAGAGTGTAACCAGGTGTCAGGACATGTGGTTCAAGGAAGTGCCACAGGTCACCAGGAAGAGGATGTCACATGGAAGCTTCTATTGAAAAGAAGAGGCTCAGGTTGGACCTTGAAAGACGGCCGGATTTGACTAGGAGGAGGGAAGAGGGCGTTTTAAGCAGCATGAGCACTGAAGCGATGATGATAATTTGAAAGGACAGTGAGGAAACCAGCTTATCTAGAGTAATAAGCAAATAGGACTTGTGGTAGAGAAATTTGCTCTCTTACCAATCTTATTCCCTAAGCTGTCTTAGGGGATCTAATGCAAACTATACTTTAGCATACTTGAGCATTTTATTTTATTTTTAAAGATTTATGTATTTATTTGAGAGAGAGTGCACACACACAAACAGAGGAAAGGACTAAGGGAGAGGGAGAATCCCCAGCAGACGCCCCACTGAACTCAGAACACAGAACTCCATCTTACAACCCTGAGACCATGATCTAAACCGAAATCAAAGTCAGATGCCCAACGGACTGAGCCACCCAGGTGCCCTATACTTGAGCATTTTAAGAAGCAGATCCTAGTAAAGTAAATATAATTATTCTAAATATTGACCTAAAGTGACATAACAATATGGCTGCATTTCATTATGTTAGTGTATTGAAGATGGAAGACTTCAGTACGAGTGCTCTGTAATTCTCTCATCTCTGTCCAGAAGCTTGTTCTCAGTTCAGCCAGTGGCTTTTGTATGGTCTTTTAATTTGTGATTAATATATTCCTATCCCTTTCTTCTTCTATTAAAAAAAATTAAAAAGTAGGACATGAAGGGTGGGGCCTAAACAAAACCAAAAGTTTATTTTTGAAAAGTACATTAAAATTGAGACTTCCAAACCATGAAGTTAGGATTCCCTTCAGCAGTTACTTGGTTAGCATGATTACATTGAATTTGTAGTATATACCCTAAATACTGTAGCTATGTAAACTGCATTTATCATGCAAACAAGTTTTTCTGAGAACCATATATTTGAAATTCTAAAAACAAAATGTTAATCATGAGGCTTTCCTTTCTGAATTCATGTTTTTATTAAATGTTTTTAGTGTACAAAGCACCGTGCTAGGTAATGAAAGGGATGCAGAGAACTCATTCATTCATTTTTTCATTCACTCAGCAGTATTTGTTGAATGTGCTCTCTGTGCTAGGTTATTACTCTAGGTGCTGGAACTAAAAGGATAAGGAGGATATAATTCTCTTATTAAGGAGTTCATAGTCTAATTGGAGAGAAAATGGACATGTAAGTAAACAGTTACAGATCACTAGTAGAAAGTGTCAGGGCAAGTATGCATGTTTATTTGCTCTCTCTGTACAACACACTAAAATTATAATATAGGGGGGAAAGGATAGAAAGCCAAAAGGAAAAACAGAACAAGAGAAGAGATGACATTAACAGACAGGTGTCAACTAAATTTTAGAAGCTGAACAGCAGATGGTTAAGTAGGAACAGATTTAGCAGAGAAAGCTGATGACTACCTACAAAAAGGAAAGGTGTCTGCACTTGATCTTAGCCAAAAGGCCAAGAAGCAATGGGAAAGGTGTCTGTTTGTGTCACAGAGGTCCAGGGGTCAGGAACTGGAAACGACGGTTACTCTGAAATTAGGGGTGTGAGGAAAGCTGAAAACAGGAAGATCTGTTGAAAGTCTTTATAAGAAGCAGTTAGATCCCTAGGTCCTCTCCCCTTCATCAAGCATCAGGGTCATTGCCCTTCTGAATCCAGTAGAAGTTTGGAGAAACTAAACTGGAGGAACTCTCAACTCAGGAATGAGATACTCAGAGCAGAGGTGAGGAGGTCTAATGAAAACAAGAAGATTAAGACAATGTCTGTACGCCAAATATTGATATCCTGTTCCCTTCCTTTGCTTAGCTCTCAGAATGCTGGCTGCCAAGTGGATCCCCTCCAGACATAAGTCTGGAATATTTTCTGGAGAAACTAAAGTAACCCTTACGAATATGATGTTTAGGAGTTCCACTGTGAAATGACCAGATCTCATATTCACTGTACAAAGATCAATGTTAATAAGCTCCATCCATTCAGTTAATGAGCTTTTTAATATCTCACTCTAAATATGGATGAACATATGCAAGGATCGCCAGTCATGTGGAGGAAGTCTCAAACATGATATAGTCAGAAGCCAAAACAAAACTGACAGGGCAGAGGAGGAGGAAACTCAGACGTAGTGACAATACAAGGAAAAGAAAACTTCAAGAAAGCTGTTATTAATAATCTCAGGAGTTAAAAAGAGAAGATACTGGACCCATTAAATAGACCAGCCTGCTATAAGCAATGTCCGCAATAGCCAAACTGGGGAAAGGGCCTAGATGTCCATCGGCAGATGAATGGATAAGAAGATGTGGTGTATACACACACACACACACACACACACACACACACACACACACAGAGAGAGAGAGAGAGAGAGAGAGAGAGAGGAATATTATGCAGCCTTCAAAAAATGAAATCTTGCCACTTGCAAAGACATGGATGGAACTAGAGGGTATTATGCTAAGTGAAATAAGTCAGTTCGAGAAAGACAATTATCGTATGATCTCACTGATATGTGGAATTTGAGAAACAAGGCAGAGGTTCATGGGGAAAGAGAGGAAAAAGTGAAATGGTACAAAACCAGGGAGGGAGACAAACCATAAGAGACTCAATCTCAGGAAACAAACTGAGGATTGCTGGAGTGGAAGTGGGTGGGAGGGATGGGGTGATTCATGATGGACACTGGGCAGGGTATGTGTTATGGTGAGCGCTGTGAATTGTGTAAGACTGATGAATCACAGACCTGTACCCCGAAACAAATAATACATTATATGTTAATTTTTAAAAAAAGAAAAAAAGATTACTCTGCTATTAAAAAAAAAAAAGAAGAACAGGAAAGGGTTCTTAGAAATTGGAATACCAGAAATAAAAATTCAGGGGCACCTGGGTGGCTCAGTCAGTTAAACGTCTGACTCTTGCCTTTGGCTCAGGTCATGATCTGGGGGTTGTGAGATGGAGCCTCATGCGGGGTTCTGTGCTGGGTGTGGAGCTTGCTTGGGATTCTCTCTCTCCCTCTGCCCCTCCCCACCTCTAAAAAGAAAAGAAAAAGAAAAAAATCCAATAGAAGGGCTGAAAAGTTAAGTTGATGATATTGCCCAAAACAGGCCCAAAACTGGAAAGTAAGAGAAATCATGCAAAAAATGTAGAGGCCCAGTCCTGGAGTATAACATTGAAGAAAGAAAACAGAAGAATTAAAATGCCATCATGCTTCCCAACAGCAATTCTGGAAGCTAAAAAAACAATAGAAAACACTTTCAGCATTCTAGGGGAAGATTATTTCTGACCTCAAATTCTGTGCCAAGCCAAATTATAAATCAACTATAAGACAGAATGTAGATTTTTAGATAGGCAAGAGCTTATAAATATTAACTCCCATATAGCTTTTCTCATGAAACTCCTAGAGGTTGTGTTTTCTCAAAAAATGGAAATAAACCTAAAAAGGTGGGAAATTATGGGATCTAGAAACAAGGGATCCAACAACACAGGAGAAAGTCTAAGAGAAGTCTTAAGATGATAATGAAGGATAGACCCAGACCACCATTTGTGCAGAAGAGCTAGAAAACAACCAGTTCAAACTGGAGCAGCAGAAAACTTCTAGAGGAATGTATATAAGAATATAAAAACAGAACTGCTAAAACTACTGTATCAGGGGAATCTGGGTACCCCAGGCAGTTAAACATCTGACTCCTGGTTTTAGCTCAGGTCATGATCTCAGTGTCATGAGACTGAGCCCCAAGTAGGGCTCTGCAGTAAGCATAGAGTCTGCTTAAGATTCTCTTCTCTCTCCACCCCTTCCTGTTGCTCTCCCTCTCTCAAATAAATAAATATTTCTTAAAAACCAGTTGTGTTTGGGAGGGAGACAAACCGTAAGTGACTCTTAATCTCACAAAACAAACTGAGGGTTGATGGGGGGAGGGGAGTTGGGAGGGGGGGTGGGATTATGGACTTTGGGGAGGGTATGTGCTATGGTGAGTGCTGTGAAGTGTGTAAACCTGGTGATTCACAGACCTGTACCCCTGAGGATAAAAATATATTATATGTTTATAAAAAATTTAAAAAATAATTAAAAAAATTAAAAAACCCAGTTGTGTTAGATTACGTTCAGTTGGAGAGTTAGATGTGAATGCTTCAGTTAAAGATACAATGATTAGGGGCGCCTGGCTGGCTCAGTCGGTGGAGCATGCAACTCTTGATCTCAAGGTTATGAATGTGAGTCCTGCCTTGGGTGTAGAGATTACTTGAAAAATAAAATCTTTAATTAAAAAAAGAAATCATGTTTAATACTTAGAAACTCTAAGCAAACCAAGCCAAGAAAGTGGCAATTATTCCAAGAAAAATGAAAAGTTAAGAAGGGATAATTGTACTAATAATATACCTTGCAGCTTGGTTATGAATAATATTTATAGAGCATAAAAATAGAAGTACTGAATATTTTAAGCTAAAGTTGGTTCTATATAGTAGAGTGATTGGAAGATGGGAAGTATGTGTAGGTGGTAAAAAAGGTAATTTGTCATCTTCAATTAAGCGTCCGAAAATAATGTCTAAAACTTAAAAATCAAAAATGAGCAGTATAAACATGTTATTTAAAAAGGAAAAGTGAGAAACAGAAGACTAGCTGAATTTTTTAAGTGGAGTTAGTTAAAAGTGTTATTGCTGTAGTTTGATTTAGAGTCAACTTTGGAGTTTGCAAAGACAGCACACCTTTCAAATGCTTTTGTCAGCAGGGATTCAAGATACAGAGACTGGAAGAGGAAATATGGTCCATAGTTAAATCATGTGAATGGATGGGATCACTGAGGAATGAATGTGTAGTGAGAGAGGGGGATAAGGGTAGAACTTTGGGAGATCCTTTTATTTAAAGGGTGAGAGGGGCACGTGGGTGGCTTAGTTGGTTAAGCATCTGCCTTTGGTTCAGGCCATGATCTCTGGGTTCCTGGACTGAGCCCTGCATCAGGCTCCCTGTTCAGTGGGGAGCCTGCTGCTGCCATTCCCCACCACCCCTTCCACCCCCCGCTCATATGCTCTCTCTCTCTCAAATAAAGAAATTTTTAAAATCTTAAAAAAAAAGAAGAAACATGAAATGCTGAGAATTAATTTCTAACTAAATTGGCATTGTTCAATAAATTGAAAAGCTATCTAAAGTGACCTCCAGAATTTATTTTGGGGCGCCTGAGTGGTTCAATTGGCTAAGTGTCTGCCTTTGGCTCAGGTCATGATCCCAAGGTCCTGGGATCAACCCCCTCATCAGGCTCCCTGCTCAGCGGAGAGCCTGCTTCTGTCCCTCTCCCTCTGCCTGCTACTCCCCTTGTTTGTGTTCTCTCTCTCTCTCTCTGTCAAATAAATAGATGAAATCTTTAAAAAAAAAAGGGGGGGGGGAGAAGAATCAGGGAAGAAACATCAGAATGTATGAAAAGAAATGGGAAAGTATGACCTTACAGAAACCAAGGAGGAGAGTTTTGAGGAAAAGATGGGCAATAGTATCAGTTGTCACAGGTGGAGAACTAAGAAAAGATCCTTCGAATCTACTACGGTTATTGAGTGATCATTCATAAATTCCAAGAGAATAGTTCAGTTGAATGATGGAAGCGACACTGAAAGGATTATTGAGTGAATGGATAGGTGTGATGAGAAAGAGGGGGATACTGACTATAGCACACCCTTCTGAGAAATGTGGCTTTGAAGAATGAAAGGAGAAGAAAGCTGTAGCGAGTAGTCTCTGAAAGATTTTTTAGATTAAGGGATCACTTAAACATGTGCAGGTAGATAGCAAGGAGTTAATGGAAAAGGCAAGATTAAAGATGCAAATGTAAGGGGATAATTGATAGAGCAAGGTCGCAGAGAAATTGAAAGAACAAGGATTCAGGAGCACAGGTGGAGAGATTAATCTTAGTAAGAAATAGGAAAGATTCTTTCTCTCAGAGAGGAAAGAAGGAGGTGAGGATTAACTGAAGACAAAAAAATATTAAGGCATGGGGGAAGGAAATTGAAGCACTAAAAAAATCAGATGACTCTGATCTTCTCAGTAAAATCATTTATCAACTTAGAGTTGGGAGTTGGGGCTAAGGGTTAGTTTGGAAATGTGAGAATGGAAAATGTCTGGGGCAGCTGTTGTAAGGAATGCAATACAAAGTCAGAAGGAGATGACTAAAAGGATTACCCAGTAGCCATGAGCGTCCAGTTGAGGTTAGATAGTATGGATTTGTAATAAAGCCAATCAAGATGGTTCCTGGACATCCTCCGAGAATTCTGTGTCTCCAAAAGTTGTGTTAGTCATCATCTTGGCTGGAGAGGGGTTCCTTGGAGTGTCTTAGGAGACATCCCAGGGTTCAAAAACTTGAGAACAATGCTTGCTCAAGGAGAGTTAATGCTCAGGAGTACCAAAGAGCAGATTTGCCTGTGGGATACTTCCATCTGTGGGTCATTCAGAGGTCTTATGGGAAGAATCATGGGCAAAGAAAAAGAAATATATTTAAGAGGCTTGAGAAGCAAAGCAGTTTGGTATCAAAAAGATCTATAGCTGCATGTATATCTAGTCACAAATCTGAGGGTGGGAGCATGGTGGAGGACATCTGGATTCAGATAAAAGAAGAGGAGAAGAGAAGTGACATCATCATGGGATTAGACCACAGACTACCTTAGCCAGATGGAAGATACAGATAAAGCATTTTTGATGTAGATCACAAAACTGGACTGAGTTAGGAGAACATGGTGATAGGGATTTCAAATGTCAAGACGTAAGCTCAAAGTCACATTCAGCCAAAAAGCAGCACACATGATTAATTCTTTTTTTTTTTCTGTTTATGTTTTTCTGATCATTAAAGAAATACTTGCTTATTGTAGAAATTTAGTAGTATGGAAAGGTGTAATGAAGCAGAAAAATAATCACCTCCAAACCCACTACTGACAACACTCACCATTTATATACTTGCTATTATTCCTAGTGGGTTTTTTGTTTGTTTGTTTTGGGGTTTTGGTTTTTGTTTTTGGTGGGGTTTTTTAGCTTAAACAACAGAAATTTATTTTCTCACAGTCTCCGGCTAGAAGTCTAACTCAAGGTGTCAGCAAGTTTCTTTCTCCTGGGGCCTCTCTCTCCTTGGTCTAATTTTTTTTTTTTATTCATGGGTGTTTTTACACAATATAGATTATGCTGAATTATATTTGTATAACCCTTTTGTTTTTTAAAAAAAGGAGCTTTTTCTAAAATTCTTACATTTAAAATTCATAATTAAATCTCATTTTCTTTTTTTCTTCCTTAAAATTTTAAATCTTTTATTTACCTTCATGTTATCTTCATTTCAGAAGGAGGAAATATGAGCTATGAGTTCTAGATATAATTATAAAAATAGTTTTATCCTTTACTGTTTCCTACTGTTATTTACATTTTTCTGTAGATTTCAGTCAATACTATTAGGCAGGAAAAAGACATAAGAGACATAAAAATTTTAAAGGAAAAGGAAAATTACATCATTTGCAGGTGACATGAGTACTTAACCTGGAAAGCCCCAGGTAAGTTGAATCTATTATAAAGAGTATGAAACTTCAGCAAGGCAATTAGACAAAATATACTAACACCATTTATTTATTTATTTATTTATTTATTTATTTATTTATTTATTTATTTTAAAAGATTTTATTTATTTATTTGACAGAGAGTGAGAGAGTATAAGCAGGGGGAGCAGCAGAGGGAGAGGGAGAAGCAGGCTCCCCACTGAGCAGGGGAACCGATGGGGACTCTATCTCAGGACCCTGAGATCAAGACCTGAGCCGAGGACAGACAACCATTTGAGCCACCCAGGTGCCCCCAGTGATTTATTTAAAAATAATAGCCTTACAGGATGCCTGGGTGGCTCAGTGGGTTAAGCAGCTGCCTTCGGCTCAGGTCATGATCCCAGTGTCCTGGGATGTCCCACATCAGGCTCCTTGCTGGGCAGGGAACCTGCTTCTCCCTCTGCCTCTGCCTGCCACTCTGTCTGCCTGTGCTTGAGCTCTCTCTCTCTCTCTAACAAATAAATAAATAAAATCTTAAAAAAAAATAAATAATAGCCTTGGGACCCGCCCCCCCCGGGTGGCTCAATTGGTTAAGCATCTGCCTTCCACTTGGGTCATGATCCCAGGGTCTTGGGATTGAGTCCCGAGATGGACTCCTTGCTCAGCGGGGAGCCTGCTTCTCCATCTGCCTGCCTCTCCCCCTGCTTGTATGCTCATTTTCTCTCTCTCTCTCTGACAAATAAATAAATGAAAATCCTTATAAAAATAAAAATAGTCTGTATATATTCAGATAAGAAGAAAATTCCCTTTTTATAATAGCAAGAGAAGATAAAATACCTAGCAATAAACCCAACAAGAATATCCAGAACTATATGAAGGCTTTAAAACAGTACCGTAAAACCTGAAAGAAGACTTGGGCATATGGAAAGGCATACTGTGTTCTTGGAAAGGAAGACTTGAAAATCATAAAGCTGTCAGTGCTCCTAATTTAATCTATAATTAGCATGATCTCAGTAAAAACAGGATTTTATTTTGCTTGTTTGCTTATTTTGTTAAGACAAGCTGATTGTAAAGATTATACAGAAAAACCAAGTAGACTAGAATAACCAGGAATATCCTGAGAAAAAAAAGAAATAATGGAGCACTAGCTGTGCCAGATTTAGAATCTATTATAAGGCCATAAAATTTTATTAATAAAATAGCTAACACAAAACACTGTGTCCCAAGTACTGTTCTAAGCTCTTTAGATAAAATAATTCATTTAATCCTCACAACAGCCCATTAGGATGACCTTGCTCAAACTCACAGAGCCAGCAAGTCTCAGAGGTTGAATTTAAACTCAGAAAGCTGGCTCCAATATACATGTTCTTCATCACTCTTCTGTACAAACACTCATTACTGGCACATGAAGAGATAAGTAAAGATCAATGGACCAGAATGGAGAAGCCCCCAAATTGACCCAAATGTGAAATGGTACTAACTTATGTTGGAGGAGGGAGGGTGTTTTAAATCAATGAGCACCAGTAGTAGCCATCTTTTGAAAAGTTGGATTCCTTCCTCACACCTTATATGAAAATAAATTCCAGATGGATCAAAAAATTCAATGTAAAAATTGAAACCATAAATACACTCAAAGAAACCACAGGAAAATGTTTTTATAATCTCACAGAGAGAAAAGCCTTTCTAAATATGAATGACAAAAAACCTGGAAGTCATAAAAGAAACTATTGATGTATTTCATTAGATAAAAAAGGATGAAAGATCTGTATGACAAAAAGCAACAACAACAACAACAACAAACCCTATATGTAAGAACCAAAGATTAACAACAAACAGGGAGAGGTATTTGCAGCTTATATTACAGATGAAGGACTAATTTCCTTACATACAGAGTTCCTAAAAATCAGTTATAGAAATACTAAAAATTCAGGTGCCCATTTGGCTCAGTTGGTTAAGCAAATGCTTTCCGCTCAGGACATGTGGGATTGAGTCCTGAATCTGGCTCCCTGCTCAGTTTGGAGTCTGCTTCTCCCTCTTCCTCTGCCCCTCTTCCCTGCTCATGCTTTCTCTCTCTCTTTCTCTTTCTCTTTCTCTTGCTTTCTCTCTTTCAAATAAATGAATGAAGGAAAAATACTAAAAATTCTGTAGAAAATTTAATGAGGGAAATGAACAGAAAACTCACAGAAAAGGATTGTATACATGGTTCTTTAAAAAAAAAAAAAAATTTAAGAGCACCTGGGTGGCTCAGTCAGATAAGCATCTGCCTTTGGCTCAGGTCATTATCCCAGGATCCTGGGATCCAGTCCCACATTGGGTTCCCTGCTCAACAGGGAGTCTGCCTCTCCCTTTCCCCCTGTTTCTCCTCCTGCTTGTAATCGTGCATGTGTGCTCTCTCTCTCTCTCTGTGTCAAATAAATAAGAATAAAATCTTAAAAAATGTTTTTAAATAATAGCTTGAGATTAAATTGAATCCCATAAAATTCACCTGTTTTTTAAAACTTTATTTTTGAGAGGGCAAGAGAGCACAAGTGGGAGGGGCAGAGGGGGAGAGAATCTAAAGCAAACTTCATGCTGAGTGCGGAGCCTAATGCTGGGCTCCATCTCATGACCCTGAGATTACAACATGAGCCAAAACCAAGAATCAGACACTTAACCAACTTAAGCAACCCAGGCACCCCTACTTTTAAATTATTTTAAAGTAGTCTCCATACCCAGCATGGGGTTTGAACTTACAACCTTGAGACTGAGAGTTGCATGCTCTATGGACTGAGCCAGCCAGATGCCCCAAAATTCACCTATTTGAAATGTACAATTTGGTGGTTTTTAGTGTATTCATACACGGTTGTGCAACCATCACCACAATCAATTTTAGAACATTTCATCACCAGCTCCCCCCGCCCTCCAAAATACCCCATACTTATTAGCAGTAACTCTAATTACTAATTACCTACTACTTCTTCCCCACACACCCACTCATAGCCCCTAATTTACTTTCTGTCTCTTTGGATTTGCCTATTCTGGACATTTCATATAGATGGAATCCTACAATATGTGGGCTTCTGTGTCTGGTTTCCTTCACTTAAAATAATGATTTCAAGGTTCATCCATGCATAGTATGTTTCAGATGCATACCTCTTTCCTTTTCTATGGCCAAGTAATATTCCATCATGCAGGCGTACCACGTCTGTTTATCCAGTCCGCTGTAGAAGACATCTGGGTTGTTTTGTTTTTTTTTTTTGGCTATTATGAGTAGTGCTACAATGAACATCTGCATTCAAATGTTTGTGTGAACATACATTTTCATTTCTCTTGGGCGTATACCTAGGAGTGGATGCTGGGTCATATGGTAATTCTGTGTGTAACTTTGTGAGGAACTGCCTGTTTTCCAAAGTAGCTGCATCATTTTACATTCCCACCAGCAATGCATGGGTTATAGCTTCTCCACATTCTTACCAACATTTGATATCATCTGTCCTTTTTATTAGAGGCATTCTAGTGAGTATGAAGTAGTATCTCATGTTTTTAATTTATATTTATCTGAAGACTAATGATGTCAGGTATCTTTTCATTTGCATATTGGTCATTTGTGTATCTCCTTTGGAGAAATGTTCATCTACATCGTGGTATGTACCAGCCCATTTGTTCCTTTTAATTACTGAGTAGTATTCCACTATATGAATATAACACAATTTGTTTTTTGTTCACCTGTTAACCATCATGTGAATTATGTGGGTTTTGGCTACTATAAAAAAAATTTCTGAGAACATTTGTCTATAAGTCTTTTTGTGCACACATTTTTTCCCAGCTTTATTGTGATGTAATTGACATGTAACATTATATAAATTTATGGTGTATAATGTGATAATCTGATATATATGTATATTGTAAAATGATTACCACAATAAGGTTAACACCTCTATTACCTCACATAATTACCTGTTTTTTGGGGGGGGGGATTTGTTGTTGGTGATGGTGATGGTGGTGGTGGTGAAAACACTTAAGATTTACCCCCTTAGTAACTCTCAAGTATATAATACAGTATTGCTAAGTATAGTCACCATGCTGTACATTATGTCCTCAGAAATTATTCATCTTATAACTAGAAGTTTATACCCTCTGACCAACGTCTTCCCATTTCTACCACCCCCATTCTTGGTAACCACCATTCTACACTCAATTTCAATGAGTTTGGCTTTTTTAGATTCCATATATATTTGTCTTTCCATATAGCATTTGTCTTTCTCTGTCGGACTTATTTCACTTAGTATAATGCCTTCAAGTTCCATCCATATTGTTGTAGAAGGCAAGATTTCCTTCTCTTTTATAGCTGAATTGTATTCCACTGTATACATATACCGTATTTTCTTTATCCATTCATACACCAGCATTTATATTGTTCCTGACTTGACTATTGTGAATAATGCTGTAATGAACATGGGAGTGGAGATACGTCTTTGAAATAGGAATTTCACTTCCTATGGATATAAGCCCAAATATGGGATTGCTGGATTGTATGGTAGTTCTATCTTTATCTTTTTGAAGAACTTCATACTATTTTCCAGAATGACTGCACCAATTTACATTCTCCCCAGCACAAGGGTTTCCTTTGCTCTACATTCTGCTGACACATTACCTCTTTTTTAATAATAATTTTTATAGATGTGAGGTGATATCTCATTGTGGTTTTGATTTGCATTTCCCTGATAATTAGTGATGTTGACTATCTTTTCATGTATCTGTTGGCCAATAATATCTCTTCTTTGGGAAAGTTATCTATTCAGGTCCTCTGCCCATTTTTAAATTGGGTTATTTGGGTTTTTTTGCTATTGAGTTGTGTGAGTTCCTTATATATTTTGGATATTGATGACTTACCAGATATATGGTTTGCAAATATTTTCTCTCATTCTGTAGGTAACCTTTTCATTTTGTTGACTGTTTCTTTTGCTGTGCAGAAGCTTTTGAGTTTGATGTAGTCCCACTTATTTATTTTTGCTTTTGTTGTTTGTGTTTTTGGTATCACATACAAAAAATCATTGCGAAGACCAAAGTCAAGAAGATTTTCCCCTATGTTTTCTTGTAGGAGTTTAACAGTTTTAGATCTTACATTTAAGTCCTTAATCCATTTCAAGTTAACTTTTGTAAGTGGTGTAAGATAGGGGGTCCAATTTCATTATTTTGCCTAAATATCTGTTTTCCCAGCACCATTTGTTGGAGAGACTAACCTTTCTCCATTGAGTATTTTTGGCTCTCTTGCCAAATATTCATTCACTGTATATGCATAGGTTTATTTTTAGGCTCTTGATTCTGTTCCATTGGTCTGTGCAAATGTTTTTATGCCAGTACCATACTGTTTTGATTATGTTGTAGCTTTGTCATATAGTTTGAAATCAGGAAGTGTGGTATCTCCTGCTCTGTTCTTTCTTAGGATTGATTTAGCCATTCAGGGTCTTTTGTGGTTTCATATGGATTTTAGGATTTTTTTTTTTAACTGCTGTGAAAAATTCCATTGGAACGTTGCTAGGGATTACATTGAATCTGTAGATATATTTGAGGAATAGGAACATTTTAACAATATTAATTCCCCCAATTCATGAACACAGATATCTTTCTATTTGCTTCGGTCTTCTGTCTCACAGTTTTCAGTGTACAGATTTTTCACCTCTTTCAATAAAATTACTCCTAAGTATTTTATAGTGTTTGATACTATTGTAAATGGCATTGTTTTCTTTATTTCCTTTTCAGTTAGTTTGTTGTTAGTGTATAAAAAATACAACTGATGGGGCGCCTGGGTGGCTCAGTTGGGTTAAAGCTTCTGCCTTCGGCTCAGGTCATGATCTCAAGGTCCTGGGATCAAGCCCCACATTGGGCTCTCTGCTCTGCAGGGAGCCTGCTTCTCTCTCTCTCTCTCTCTGCCCGTCTCTCTGCCTACTTGTGATCTCTCTCTGTCAAATAAATAAATTTTAAAAAAATCTTAAAAAAAATGCAACTGGTTTTTGTACATTGATTTTGTGTCCTGTAACTTAACTGAATTCGTTTATTAGTTCTAAGAGGTTTTTGATTGATTTTTAATTGTTTTAATTTTTAATTTTTTAAGATTTTATTTATTTGAGAGGAAGAGTGAGCAAGAGAGAGAGAGAGCACGTGAGCAGGGGCAAGGGAGAAGGAGAAGCAGACTCCCTGCTGAGCAGGGAGCCTGACATGGGCTTGATCCCAGGACCCTGAGATCGTGAGCTGAGCCAAAGGCAGAGACACTTACCCGACTGAGCCATCCAGTGCCCCTTGATGGCTTTTTAAAAAATTCGTTCTATATTTGGTGATATTCTCTACAGAGTTTTATTTTTTCCTTTCCAATTTGGATGGCTTCCATTTCTTTTTCTTGCCTAATTTCTCTGGCAAGGACTTCCAGTACTATGTTGAAAAGGCATGGTCTCGTTCCTGATCTTAGAGGGAGAGGCTTCAGTCTTTCACCATTGAGTATGTTAGTTGTGGGCCATAAATGGCCTTTATTTTGTTGAAGTACATTCCCTTCTATACCCAATTTGTTCTGAGTTTTTTCATGAAAGGATGCTGAACTTCATGGACATATGTTTTTTATTTCTCTTGGGTAAATATCTAAGGGTGGAATTGCTGGCAGACTTTTTCCGGAGTGGTTGTACTGTTTTACATGCCCACCAACAATGTCTGAAAAATCCCTATTGTTAACACATCCTTGGTAGCATTTGGTGTTTTCAGTCTTCTTTTCCCCCTTAGCTTTATTGAGATATAATTGACTCATAACATTGTTTAAATTTAAGATATACAATGTGATGGTTTGATATATGTATTGTGAAGTGATTATCACTATAAGGTTATTTTAGAATATATGGAGCACTTCACAAACTTGCCTATCATCCTTGCACAGGGGCCATGCTAATCTGTATCGTAACAATTTTAATATATGTGTTGCTGAAGTGAGCCCAGACTTTTTAATTTTAGCTTTTCTTGTGAGTATTGAGTGCTATCTCGTTATGGTTTTAATTTGCATTTCCCTGATGATTAATGATGCTGAACAGTTTTTAATTGTTTACTGGCCATTTTCTTTGTGAAGTTCCTTTTGAAATCTTCTGCTCAGTTTTGGGTGGGTTGTTTTAATTATTGAGCGGTAGGAGTTCTTTATGTATTCTGGTTGCAAGTCAGATATGCATATTGCAAATATTTCTACCATTCTTTGGGTTGTTTTTTTTCCCCCTAATGGTGTCTTTCACTGAGCAGAAGTTTTTAAAGTCTATTTGATCAATTTTTTATTTTATGGTTAGTGCCTTCTGGGTCCAGTTTTTAAAAATCTTTGCCTACCCTAAGTTTGGGACAGTATTACCCTACATTTTCTTCTGAAAGGATTAAAAATCTAGCTTTTATGTTTAGGTCTATAATCCATCTTGAATCAATTTTTGTGGGTGGCTTGAAGTTGAGGTCAAGGTTCTTTTTGTACCATCTGGATAGCCAGTTGTTTGTTCCAGCACCATTTGTTGAAAAGGCTTTACTTTTCCCACTTACTTGTTTTTGTTCCTTTGTTTAAAAAAAAAAAAAGTCAATTGACTTTATATGTGTGGGTGCATTTCTAGATTTTCTGTTCTGTTCTACTGATCTATTTGTAAAATTTTAGTCTTGATTACTTTAACTTTATAGTAACGTAGTGTATGCACTTCAGCTTTTACTTTTCCAGTATTGTTTAGGTCATTAGAGGTCTCTTGCATTTCCATATAACTTTGAGAATAAACTTGTCAATTTCTACAACAAGAAAGACAGACAGACAGAAAGAAAAAAAGAAAGAAAGAAAAGAAAACAAAGCAAAGCAATCCTGAGAATAATTTGATTGAGATTTGAAGACTCTGTAGATCAGTCTAGGGAGAATTGTTAACTTCATAATATTGAAACTTCTAATCCATGAACATAGTACATTTTTCCTTGGGTCATCTGATATTTCTCTCAGCAAGGTATTATAGTATTTAATATATAGATTTTACACATTTTATTGAATTTATCCCTAAATATTTCATGTTTTATGCTAATATTATAAACAGTATTATTGTTAAAACTATTTTCTTTACCAATTTTTCATTGCAAGATTATAGAAATATAATTGCCTTTTGTATATTCCTCTTGTATCGTGTGACTTTGTTAAATTCACTTATTAGTTCTCATAGTTTCACTGTAGATTGCTTAGAATTTTCTACATGCAAAATCGTGTCATATGCAAATAGAGGCAGTTTTACTTCTTCCTTTCCAATCTCTGTGGGGTCTTTTTTCTTTATTTATTGCACAGAGTAGGACCTCATACAATGTTAAATAAATTTGGTAAGAGCAGATAACCTTGCTTTGGCTGGAAAATTTTTAGTCTTTAGAATTAAAGACTAAATTAAATGGGAGGTTTTTCATGGATGCACTTTATTAGGTTGAGGAAGTTTACTTTTATTCTTAGTTGGTGAGAATTTTTATTATGAATTAATATTCATTTTTATGTTATTTTTCTGAGTCTATTGAGTAACATATGATTTTTCTCTTTTGTGCTGTTCACGTGGATAAATCCACCTTAGTCATGATTTATTATCATTTCATATGTCATTGGATTCCTTTAACTAACATTTTGTTAGTGATTTTTGTGTCTATCTGCATGAGGTATTTTAGGGTATTAGGAGTCAGGATTATTCTGACCTCATAAGATGAGTTTGGAAGTACTTTTTCTTGTCTTTTCTGAAAGAGTTTATATATGATTGGCAATACTTTTTTTAAGTACCTCTTTTTCTAAGAAGACTTGAACCTTTAAATTAGGTTTAATATGCTTCTTATATACTCTTTTCCTAACAGTTCTCATACATACAATTGTTAGCTTAAATTCTGCCTTTCTTATTGGGCTATAATCTCCATGACAGCATATACCCGTTCCCATGTTCCTAACATTTGGCCAAGTGCCTGGATCAAGGCACATATAAATGAATATTTACTGAATTGTATTAAATTAAAGGGAAAATAAGAGACAAGGAAAACTGAGACTTGTGGCAAAATACTGAAGACAATGTAAGAAGTCTTCCTTTGGGGCGCCTGGGTGATTCAGTGAGTTAAACATCTGACTTTGGCTCAGGTCATGATCTCAGGGTCCTGGGATCAAGCCCTGCGTACTTGTGTTCTCTCTCTCATATAAATAAATAAATTAAATCATTTTTAAAAAGAAATAAAAATTAAAAATACCCTTTTAATTTTTTAGTTTGCTTTTTATTTGAGTATAGTAGACCTACATGTTACATTAGTTTCAGGTACAAACAGAGTGATTCAGTATCTCTGTATATTTTGCTGGGCTCACCACAAGTGTAGTTATAATCTGTCACCATATAACTATTATAATATAATTGACTATATTCTACGATATACCTTTTATCCCCGTGACTTATTCATTCCTCAGCTGGAGGCCTTTATCTCCCACTCCCCTTCACCCATTTTTCCCATCTCCCTACTTCCCTCCCCTCTGGCAGCCATCAGTTGTTCTCTGTATTTATAAATCTGATTATGTCTTTTGTGTGTTTATTAATTTGCTTTGTTTTTTAAATTCCACATATAAACAAAATTATATGACCTTTGTCTTTCTCAGTCTGACTTATTTTACTTAGCATAATACTATCCAGGTCCTTCCATCTTGTTGCAAACGGCAAGCGTCCATCCTTTTTATGGCTGTGTAATATTCCATTATATACATATATGATACATATATACATATACACATATACCACATCTTCTTCATCCATACATTTATCAATAGACACTTAAGTTGCTTCTACATCTTGGCTATTGTAAGTAATGTTGCAATAGGGGAGGGTGGCTGGGGGGCATGGAGCAGCTGGGTAATGGACATTAATGAAGGCATGTGATGTAAGGAGCACTGGGTATTATATAAGATTATACATGAATCACTGACCTCTACCTCTGAAACCAATAATCCATTATATGTTAATTAATTGAATTTAAATAAAAAATAATGTTGCAATAAACATAGGAGTGCATATATAAAAGTCTTCCTTATTAAAAAATTACATTGCAGCAGGGTGCTAGGCTGGCTTAGTCAGAGGAGCATGTGACTTTTGATCTTGGGGTCTTGAGCCCCACAATGGATGTAGAGGTTACTTAAATAAATAAAGCTTTAAAAAATCACATTGTGGGGGCGCCTGGGTGGCTCAGTGGGTTAAGCCGCTGCCTTCAGCTCAGGTCATGATCCCAGGGTCCTGGGATCGAGTCCCGCATCGGGCTTTCTGCTCAGCAGGGAGCCTGTTTCCCTTCCTCTCTCTCTGCCTGCCTCTCCGCTTACTTGTGATCTCTCTCTGTCAAAAAAATGAATAAAGTCTTAAAAAAAAAATCACATTGTGGCAAAAAGAACAATGAAGCCTAGGTGGATGGTATACTATTAATGAATGAAAGAAAAAAAACCCAGCATTCACCTCCTATTTTGATTTAGTCTTCTCAGTTAAAGAGGATGCTATTTGGACTGGAAGAGATAAAGTGAATGGTAGTTCCAGGGAATGAAATCAAACATGACTGGATTGTAAGAGATCACCTAACTGCTTAAAATGAATTCAAGTTCCTGGATCTAATGTACATTCCAGGGTACAAAGATCTAGTAGATAAGCTGGCTGAACCACTGCTGGCAATCTTTAGAAAATGGAAATTGTGCCCATTATGGGGAGGGGTTGGCAGGGGGGAGAGAAGCTCCAAAGATTGAAGTCAGGGAACCCATATTCAGAAGGTCATTTTAGCAGACTGAAGGTTGGTGACCTTGGTATATATCTTGGGTGATATTCTTCAACTATTAAAATGAATAAATACCTGTAGATATTCAGAAAAGGAACCTGTGGTAATGGTAAACCTATCAGAGTTTATTGAAGAAGTGGGGAAGGGGAGGACCAGGGGAGGAAATGGAAGAAAAGGGGAAAGAGAAAGAAAGGGATCCCACACTTGTAGAGTAAGGAAGGCTTGCTTTCAATCCCAGCTCTTTCACCTCTTAATAAAATGACATTAGGCAAGTTATTTAACTTCTTTAAGCCAAATTTTCCTATTGGTAAAGTAGAAATACTTTACCCTACTTCATAGGGTAGTTCTGAGGTTTAAAACAAATAATGGGTCTAAAATGGTTATTTATTGGGGCGCCTGGGTGGTTCAGTGGGTTAAGCCTCTGCCTTCGACCCAGGTCATGATCTCAGGGTCCTGGGATTGGGCCCCGCATTGGGCTCTCTGCATAGTGAGGAGCCTGCTTCCCCCTCTCCCTCTGCCTGCCTCTCTGCCTACTTGTGATCTTCTCTCTGTCAAGTAAATAAATAAAATCTTTAAAAAAATAAAAAAAAATTTTAATGGTTATTTATTTATTTATCAAAACCAGCGATAACTGTCCAGTGATGGGAGTGGTAATGCATGATGGTAATGGCTGTAATACTGAAGGAGGAAGAAATTAAACAGTTAATGAAAATATATTCCCTTTTTTAAGGGATAACTAGATTGGTAAATTAGGAGAAAGCTGTACTTAGTATGGCTATATTCATTATATTTGTTTAGTTTTATTTGAATTTCAGCAGGACGTTGACAACATCTCCACAATATCCTTGTGAATAAGCAGAAGGAATATAGCATGGATGATAAATAATTGGTTGAACGATCATACCAGATAGGTTCATATGATCCTAAAGGGACATCTCCAGAAGTGTAATTCTGGATTACGTCCTTAGCCATTCTTTTTTTTTCCCCCCAATCCATTGTTTGAATGAGGGCATTGATGGCAAGCTAATCAAGTTGGGAGAGATAGCTAAAAAGCTGCCTGAAAGAAACAAGACTTGAAAAGAGATAGTATAATATAGTGGAGTAAAGGGGTGTGGTATCATGCATCTGCAACCAATAGCTGTGTGGCCTTGAGTAAGTTAAGTAACCACCTAAGCCTTTGTTTCCTCAGAATACCACTTATCCCATGATGGCTGTGAGAATAAAAATGTATGTGTGTGTGCGTGTGTGTGTGTGTCTGTGTGTACTAGTTACCTATTGCTTTGCAATAAATTACCCTAAACCTTAGAGACTTAACACAGTAAACATTATTTCACACAATTTCTAAGCATCAGGAATGCAGGAGCAATTTACTTGGATGGTCCTGGCTCAAGGTCCCTCAAAAGCTTGAAGTCAAGGCTTAGGTTGGGGCTGCAGTCATCTGAAGGCTTGCTTGAATAGGGTTTCTAAGCTCACTTGTATCGCTGTCAGCAGGAGGCCTTGGTATTTCACATGTTCCTCATGATTATGGCAGTGGCTTTCCCACAAAAAAGTGATCTCAGAGGAAGAGAGAGCAAGCCGGAAGCCACAGTGCCTTTTATGACCTAGTCTATGAAGTCACATTCTGTCACTTTTCTTTTATTCTGTTCCTTAGAAGTGAGTCCCTAAGTTTAGCCCATACCGAAGGGAAGAGAATTAGGAACTGCCTTTTGAAGAGAATCAGGAGATTTTGTGGACATATCTTAAAACCACCACAATATAAAAAGTATCCATATAGTGTTTAATACTTAGTAGGTACCCTGTAAATGGCACTTATTATTATACTGTAACTAATATATACCTAATACCTGTGCTCTTTACTATAAAGCCATTGTGGGCAGGACAAAAAAAAAATCTCATGATTCTTCATATTCCTGGAAAATATAGAGAAAGAAGCATCATATATCACTATAATTCATTACATC